>NC_086291.1:41636799-41936799 GCF_963924245.1 Chroicocephalus ridibundus | reverse complement strand
CTGTGGATTGTGGGGAGAAGGCTTGGGAAAATGGACACAGCATTTTGGAGACTGTTTTTATTTTGTTTTTTAACCTTTCCCATGTATCTTCTAAAAAATCACGTAAAAATAATTTGGCCAAGAGACATCGACCGTGTTATATTGCTTGCAAGCTTATAAGAAGCTTAACAAGAATAGGAGCCTGTGGAGAATAGAAATACCTGCAAACAACATTCGCATCCCTCTAGAGGCATCAGCCTCTTCGGATGGCTGGGGAAAATGCTTTCTTTTTTTCATTTCTAAATATAGCATATTATTTTTGTTCCATCTCAAAGCAGAGACAACAACCTTTGCTAACACCAATAAATAAGTACACGTACTCCTTATGCACAGCACTGCGGGGAATTATTAGTCTTTCCTTCTCTCCTCACTACACTGTGTTTCCTGGGAGGAGTTACTAACATTTTAATAACATGTTACAAAATATAAATCCCATTATATTTAAAATAGATCTTTTGTGTATCAACAATGAATATCGATTGCGTATGATGGTGAACATATAAATATACTGCATTCATATCTTTATAATATTTGTATAAATATTTATAATAATTCTGTCATAATAACTGTGTAATGATTAATATATTTAAATAATGAGGTGTGTTCTCTATTACTTTGTCTTCGGTAATCTATTTTATAATTTACTGCAATACTCAAAATTCAGAATGCTGTGAAATGTCTAGCATGATAAAGCACTCATTATTTTCCTTCACCTTGTGGAAGACAAGAACCCCCATGTCTCAGAAGGGGCATCAGAGGCTGGTGGGTGCCGCAGGGGGTTAGGAGCCCTCCCTGGCCCCTCTCCCTGCCTGTGCTCCGGGCTGTTTGGAGCCCAGCACCTGTCCTGCCACGGCAGCTCTCGGCGCTGCCTGGTCACAGAACAGACCTTGCACCCCCTGCCTGCAGCTCTCCCCAGAGCCAAGGCACAGCGGGCTTTCCTTTAAAGACCAGGACTGACCCTGGAGGATGTTGGAGATACCCACAAGCAGACAAATGTGTGGGAGTAACCTCAGGTCTTCCCATATTCCTCAAGCAGGATCTCAGCTTCACTCTACACAGTCACTGTTGGCTCACCCTCATTAAAGCTGAGCTCTGCTCAAGCTGTTGCTGTCACAAAGCAGCTTCTCAGATTTGGTGATCTCTCTCCCTCCCCTAATACCTTCCAAGGCAACATACTTACCTATGCAGGATGATGGGCAAGGTGCAAACATCGACTCAGCAACAGCTCCCCCAGGGCAGACATGAATAGCAGCAGTATTTCAGCCTGCAGTGGTGCTCAGCAGCCTGAGGAAGGCCATGGGTTTCCTCACGCCACGCCAGTGACTGGTAGCAGACCTGGCAAAGGAAGGTCTGAAAGTCAAACGCAGCAAACCCAAGGTTTCTTCCTTCCAGCTAACACTGAACCACCACTGCTCTATGGACTAGAGAGCTACAACCTCCCCAGCATCGCCCAGATTTGAACACCTTCTTTAAGAAGGGTTAAAAACAAATGCCCACCCAGCCTGGTGGAAACTCTGCACTTGTAGGAATTTCTTTCTCCTCCATTTGGGTACAGGAGATGGCCTGAAGCATGAGCTTTAAATATCCCTGAACCAGTAGTGCTAACATCAGCATTACTTACAGCCTCCTGTAAAAAGAACCACTGCAGCACCTTCCTAGACAACGTGTCAGAGCACAGAGAATTGTAACACCGCTGAAAAGCAGGGCCAGGGAACAGCCTCCCCATGGCCAAGAGCCAAAGGGCATGAGTGGAGATCTAGAATGCATTTGTTTCCCAAGTGTCAATCGGAAAACTACCTTTTCTGTGACTTTATTTCCCCTCTATTGAAAGGGAATGATAAAGATACCGCTCCTCAAAATGAGGAAGGGCTGCTTGTGGTCTGCTCAGATGTCCCACCACCTGGCCCTGTTATCTTACCCATTGGCAAAACCTGCAGGTTGGTCCGTGCTCTGGCACAAGCCAGGAGTGGGCCAGGGGATTCTCCGGGCAGGGGGTTCAGTGGCTCTGAGGATCAGCGGATGTTCAAGCTCGGCCCCTCTAGAAAGAAAACAAATACAGAAACCTGAGCCGCAGAGGAATTTGAGAGCACAGCCCTGAGCTCAGCTACCAGAGGCACTATGGGTGCAGTCCCACCACAGCTGGGACACAGCTGGTATGGAGTGGCATTGCTGTTAAAGAGGTCTTCACCTAAGGTACAATGTCACTCTTACAGGTGGGAGAAATACTCTTTACACTTAAAAATAAATAACATTTAACCAAAGACCATAAAACCTAAACCATATCAATCCTAATTGTCTCATTATTATGATTTACCAGATGCCAGACCTGAGGTCACATTGAGAGTCTTCATTCTGTATTTCCTTCTCTGAACCTTTCCGCATTTCTGAGTTAATGATTAGAAATTATCAGAAACTTTCACAAGAAATGTGTCTCCGTATGTCATTCCCCAGGCACCAACCAGGCACAGGGAAGAATGTGGTTTCAGCTGGCTTCTCCCATGATATTGTTTAGGAGCCCAGCTGGAAATCTTTGGGGGTGCTGGAGCTTTTCCACGCGCTCCGTGTAGGAGCAAGATACTTGCCAGCCTTCCCGGTGCCTGGACGCTCGCACATAGCACAGGTTTCCACTTCTCCACCCAACCGTGGAAACCTAAGGGAGCTTCATCACCCCAGGGTTCACTACGCTTCCTTCTCATTTGATTGCATCTGGCAACTGGGTTCAAAAATGACTAGGAAAGGGCTGCCTCCACACACTTCATTGCCATGGGAGTCCCTAAAGGACTTGTTACGCACCGAATTTTGAAATAATTGAAATTTCTGTTTACTTGAACCATTCCCCTCCCCCCCCCCCAGATTTTTCAGTTCATGAATATGTGTTCTTTTTCAAGTTTTGCCTAATTTGAAATGAGAAACTGTTTCCTTGTCTGCAGATCCTTTGCAGAATGGGAAAACAGCTCACGCTGAGGGCTCTGTTGATAATGCATATTTAGAAGATAATCTACTGTGGCTGTATTCTTTCTGTTCTGCATAATTTATAGTAACGTTCAATTTGGCTATAGAAAAGGTGAAAGCGAGGTGCAGATAAAGTGTGTAGCTGACACAGATGATAAAGTTAATCCAAGTTAGTTCGGAAGCCACTGTGAACTGCATGTAGCTGGAGCGGATGGGCTGAATGTGAAGTCCAGGGGAGCCTCAACACAGATAAGCTCTGCAGGCAAAAGGAGGAATTCAGTGCCTTTTTTTGTAGCCCCATTTCATGCTCAAAAAGCACCTAAACTCCCTGGGGCTGTGAGTTCCCCCCAGCCACATCCAAACTTGAGATCAGTGAGGTAAAGGCTGGAGGAGAGATGTGCAGGGAGGGCAGAAGGCACCAGGGGGGAAACCCAGTGATGGGCAGGGAGCAGAGCAGCTCCCAGCTGAACTCTCTTTGCCAGGAGACCCCAGGACAACGCTCGCTGTGGTTCCAGCCTGGCATTGAGGCAGTCACTTTTTTTCTTCCACTTCCCTTTTCCCTCTGTCTGCGCATGCTCCTGGTTGGGACTTGCAGGTGTCCTGCCCCTGGCGTGCTTGGGGCACTGCCCTCAGATTGGATCTCTTCACAAAATGGAAGCACTGTCTTCTGTTCTGGTCAGGCTTTCAGAGACCATAAGCCAGGAATGCTAGAAATGTCCATTAAGTAGGAAAGAAGGAAATACAGTAGTCTGATGAAGGCATAAGAAACCGAACAGAAACCATCCCTGCAGTAGCGTTGTGCAGAGACAGTCACCCATGGGTGCTGGAGAACTTCCACTGGTCCAAAAGAGGTGCTCTCTGGGGCATTACTCCTTCCAAGAGTTCATTACTGTTCTATAGGTTTTAGCACTTGTCTGCAAAGCTCTGAAACCTTTCAAAGGAAAAATCAAGAGGCATTCAGCTCTTCTGTCAGAGTGCACCGAGTGTTCACGTTAGCACTCTGCCACATGGTTCTCCACGGGATGAAAGTTGTGCCCAGCCCCTAGCCCGGCACCCTGCCTGCACCCCTGAGCACGTGCCACAGGCCACTTGAGGTAAGGTGAGGAGAAGGGGTTTGTCACCACTGACTTACCTGCCTAGTTGCATCCTGTGTATGTGTGTCTCTTGGCGTCAGAAATATAACATGAGCTGCTGTCTTAACCCAGCTCTGTCTGCTGGTTTCTCTCTCCACAGTCTGGCATGGGGCTCTTTCACCTGCTGCATGGCGGCCTCCGTTACTACCTTGAACTCTTACACTAAGACTGTCATTGAGTTCAGACACAAGCGCAAAATCTTTGAGCAGGGCTTTCGAGAAGAGCAGAACTTCCTAGACCAGGAAGCCATGAAGTACTTCAGAGAAAGGTCAGTGCAGTCAGTCGCTCCATCAGTGGAGGTTTTCATGGACTCCTCTAGTCTCAGAAAATCCAGGCTCTCACCCGTTCCAGCACACACGGGTGAAGTCTCTGAGATACTTGGAGAAGATGTGTGTTAAAGACAAGCACAAAAGATCCTCCTTGATTTGTTTTTTCTTAAATTTTGTGATGTCCCAGTGCCTGCCTTTTCTAATATAACTCATTAAAACACAAGACTGACAAGTCCTTACAGTACACATCTGATTCATAGGAATTGATAAGAAGCTATGCTGCCAATACAAGCCAATTTTCCCTCTCTGGAAAGGTAAAATTGTGGGGATATAACAAATGTTGCAGCCATCCTTTCTCAGCACGTGTAGTAAGCAGTTCCTAATAATCCTAATGGCTGCCAAGACATGTTCCAGCCACCACTAGGACACTTTGGAGTCGCCATCTTCCATGACTATGGCATGCCTACAACCCATCCTAGGCTCCTCCACACAACCCATCCTCCTGAGCTCCTCCACGCAAATACAGCGCATGCATCATATCGCACTGCAGAAGCATTCCGCAGTGCCCCCTAAGCTGCTACCAGGGCCTCAGGTGGACTCTAAGTCCTGACAATCCTCCACTCTGCCCGTCACCACACACTGCCCACCCGCCACACTGCTGACCCCACGCACTCTCAGTTGGCCCATGTGGCCGCACTGAGCTATTTGCTGCCCTCATTCTTTCATGAGAAGGTTAAGGCTTTGCTTAAAATTGCAGAATGTAAAGAACACGCAAATACTGACCTCACATAGCAGGGAAGGTATGATGGACTCCATAGGGATACCTTCACGGATTGAGAGGCTGATAAGTACAGAGAATCCTCACTGAAAGCCTGTTGTTGGAAATAATGTAAAGATCTTTTGGGGACAGAAAACAGAAGGAGAATTCATTCTTGTTCTTCTGACCAATGTGGCAGTTTCTCAGAGATGGAAGAGAGTGGTTGGGAAGCTCTGAGGAAAGAGAAGATTTGAAATGATCAGACATTTCAGGAGCAAAGTGAGGAGCTCTCCTGAGCAGGAAGAACTAGAGAATTTCCATGCTTATTCCTTTGCTTTGGTTACCCAACCTTAACTAATAGTCTCTGTCGTTAGAGTTATTCCTCTGCCAACTTCAAGGTTTTCCCCTCTACCTTTCAGTCAGCCAGGAAGTATGAGAAAAATGATTCAAACAGTCATGATTTTCGTAATTTTGCACTTAAAGATGACAGTGAATTTTAAAAAATTCTGTGTGTGAGAAAAATCCCCCAAACACAGTGAAGAGGAAGTGGTCAGCCTGTGCCTCAGGAGAAATCAACACTCAGGGAGGGAAAACAGTCGGCCGGATTACTGAAGTGAGAATTGCAGACGAGAGACTGGCAGAATTTTAAGCAAACAGAATATGTGGAGTTACATTGGGAAGTGCTAAGGAAACTTGATAAAGTACCACTACTGCTCTTTCTGGAACAGTAAATAGCAAAAAACATTAACGGCATAGAGGACAGTAATCCTCTTTATCTCACACAGGTATTGTGTGGTTTGATTTTGATTCCTCTTGCACTCACCATATTACACAGCTCTCCTCCCTCCCCCGTTTTTACATGCATGGAAATCAATACCACGTAACACTTTTCAATCAAAGCCACGTTGGATTAGTTGTAATCTGAGAGACCATGGTCCCAACACGCTGCATAAACAGGTGAAGGGCCCCAAAGAATGACAACAAGCCAAAGGCAGCATCAAGGCTTTGACAGGTCTCTTGGAAGGAAGGCTGGAACTTGTCCAGGCAACTAGCAAGGTTTTTAACACACATATGCCCAAGGCAAGCAACAAGTCCCACCTTGGCCAGTACAAACTCTTGTTTTATATGTATCATTCAAAACAAGCTCCATACTCGGCAACATGCATACAGAACAGCCTGCTCCCTGTGACTGCTCTGTATACTGGTCAGAGCCACCCTGACCAGCATACAGGGACAATGCTTTGTCTGCCACTTGCTTTATGACCGGACTGTATATTTTGTTCTGTCCTTCCAGCTTCCTTGTTGATTTTGAATTTGTGTGAACAATTCACTTGTTGGTCACATCCTCCAAGCCCCTCCACGCACACTTGGCAAACACAGCTCAAGCATGTGGTGTTCCCAAACTTCATGATTATGACTTTCTTTTTTTATATCACATTATTTTAATTGTTGTATCTGAATACATAATAAGAAGCCCAGAGACAGTGTTACCATGGGATCATTCCAGAGACTTAAAGCTGTGCAGCATTGCATCCTTTTTTTTTTTTTTTTTTTTTTTTTTTTTTTTTTTGAAGTTAGCATATTCATGATCAGCTTCCCTACTGTGACCTGGGAATACTCTGAGACTGCAGGGGGTCCAGGGATCATCAATCAGCAGCGCAGTGTTGCTACATGCTGGGGGTGCCAGCAGTCCCAGCAAACACACAACTTCCCCTGGCTCCAACCTTTGCACAAATAGAAAATAACTTAAATTCTCTGTCTTTCCTGTGCATATATCCAGGGATGCTTCACATTCCCTCCTACTCCTCCACCTCCGTGTTCCTTCCCATATCTCATAAATAAAACCCTCCAGCCTTTCTTCCTTCCTGTTACTTTGTACCTATCACTACCCTCTTCGCATGTTCCTTTGCCTCCGGGCACCATCCAGCACCCACTGTACACACACATCTAACCTCTGCGTTGAATAGACTTTGTGCGATAGGCAGTTTTCTAAGAGCAATATATTTCTAGCGGAAGTTGAAGCTTTCTCATTATTCCCAACAGCTGCAGTTTATCTTCTGGGAGACAGGGAAGAAAAGCATTAGCCCCACTTTGCCTGATAGAAGTTTTTTGTTGGAATATTCTTCTACAGGCCCCTGCTCACAGAGAAGAAATTTGCTTTATAAAAAATACTGAGAGTAAAATACTGCTAATCTAGCAAGTACTTTGTCAAACGTAACCATTGTATTTCACTTAATTTTAATCGCATGTAGCTGCATATAACAACAGAAGATTTACTAGAGATGCACTAGATTAGAGAGCTGAAATGCTCCCTTGAGAACTCCCAATTTAACAAGTGTGCACCACGTCCACCACCCAGTGCAGGAGCTGCAAGGGCTGAGCCCCACTGGTGCATGGCCTGCTGCCCTGACCCCCGCTGTCCCCATCAGCCCACCCCATCCCTCCCCTCGCACGTCAGCCTCCCCCAGCCTGCGTCGCTGCTGCTTGATAACCTCCACATCCAAAGAACTGCCTCAGCTGTGAAGAGCATAGGAAAGACCTTTCAAATCACAAAAAATGTATGTGTACACCCCAAATGCGGCTCCACAGCCTGGTTTGACTCCACCTTAAGCAGTGCCCATAGTCACCAGCCCTACGGCCGCACAGAACCACAACCGGGTTGCAAACAGAGACCGTTTACATAGACACCAACAAATTCTCTGACTACCTGCAACCGCAAAGACACAGACTTTGTCTCTCAACAGCTGAGCACCTTACTGTTTCTATCACTGGGAAAACATTTAAGCAAGCTGCTGAAAAATCACAGATTCATGGTGTTATATTTTATGATTTACTTCCCAGGCCCGGGATACTTTGAAAAGTCCAGACAAAATAGACTCTGTAGTTCATACCATAAAATCAAAAGATATTACAGTTCTTCAGATATAAAAGATGTGATAGTCCTCAGAATAACTCTAAGCAGAACACGTAAGTGATACAGGCTTGGACGTATTATTCATGTATTAAGTGTTCTATATAATTATCGGTAGAATTCTCTGCAACATGCCTGGTTTCAGTCTTTGGCCTATTATTGGTTGTCCTCCCTTTTTTTCTGGTTTTCCTTTTACCTGAATATTTGTCTATAACATTTGCCCATCTATTTCAATTTTTTTAGTTTATTAGGTGTCAGTTCATAATAGGTATCTCTCTTCCTTGCCTCTCAATTTCTTTTTCTGCTCTGTTTCATATGAATGCTCTTGCCCCATGTGATCTTGAGCATAGTCCATTATCTACACTTCACCCCAGCTAGCAGAGAAGGAACCCTCCACATACCTGTCTGCTTCCTTTGCTCTCAGGATCCTTCCAGATAAGCCAAAGGGACAGGGATTCTTTGTTCTCTCCTATACAGTCTGACAAGCTATAAGTGACCGTCAGCTGAAGGAATGTCAACGTGCCAGGAACTTCTCCTCTTCCACTGCCCAGCTATTTGGCTTCTGTAATGCCCTGTGTAACGCACACAGACAAAGGACCGCTATCCCTTTGCCCCTGCCTTGAGCAAGGAATAAAAAGTTAGCCTTCCAGTACTGAAAGGGGCTACAGGAAAGCTGGGGAGGGACTCTTGATCAGGGAGTGGAGCAATAGGATGAGGGGTAATGGTTTTAAACTGAAAGAGGGGAGATTCTGATTAGATATTAGGAAGAAATTTTTCACTATGAGGGTCGTGAGACCCTGGCCCATGTTGCACAGAGAAGCTGCAGATGCCCCATCCCTGGAGGTGTTCGAGGCCATGGGGCTTTGAGCAACATGGTCTAGTGGGAGGTGTCCCTGCATGAGGCCAGGCGTGTTGAGTTCCATTGCAACTGAAGCTACTGCAGACAGGGGTAAGGAGGTCAGCCCACCCTGGCACAAGTGGGAGAGGGGATCCTAGAGATCAGCATAGCCCTGTCTCCAGTCTGATATCCAGCCTTTTGCTCCCTGTGAAGCAAATCTCACTTAGTGGGTGCTGTTAAACCAACATACAAATTTAGCAAGTAAATCTGGAAGATTCAGCCTTCCACAGTTCACTCATCCATAGCACAACATTTGCCAACTTGCAGCTGTCCATTAACACCCATTGTGGCATCACAGCTGATTTCACAACATTTTTCTTGCTGACTGAGCCCTTACTCTGATCTGCAAAACCAACCCAACATCAGGCAGATGCTCCTGGTGAAATTCTAGAGTGAACTGAGTTCAAACAGCCATTGATACCAATGCAGACAAAATGACTCTGCAGGAATAGAAACTGTAGTTTTGAAGTGCTAGGAGCAGTTTGAAATAGTCGGAAGGACTAAAGCTATTGCAGGGATAGTAAATCAGGACTATTCCCAACACTATGAGAATCAGAACTTTTCAAATCATCGTTCGCATACGCTATTGTTTCCTTTTTTGTACATTTCTCTAATGTATCCTACTCACAGATTTCTTTCTCTAACTCCATTATGCTCATATCAGATGTCGTGCAGATCATATCAATGCTTTCCAAAGACATGCCAACCTTTTGCTCTGATTTCCTCTTTGGTCACCTCGATATCTGAGCAGGCTTTAAGCTACTGACCTACCATACCTCATTTACAGAGTCAGTATCTTTTCATATGGACATCAATAAGAATTTCCAATCTGACTATTCACCTTTCATTAGCACACAGGGGTGAGTGTAACATTCTGCCTTGGATTTATTCTGTACTTTATTCTGCAACACAGGAAGGTTTATCTGCAGAGCTGTTCCTTCTGGAAAATTACATGGACTGGCACTTAAATGGTGTAGCACTAGCAACATACCCACTTCCAACACACACGTACTGTACAATGCTGTTAGTCCCCGACGCTTAGATTCATCCTGAAGAGTGAAAGAGTGGGAGAGACGCAGCCCTGAGCCCCTCATTTCTATTCCCCATGGCCTCTTTACATGAGCTTTCCCCTGAGAGGGGCAAAGCCAAAGGAACCGAGTCCTTCCTGAGACCATTACGATCTCCATAATGGGCCTGGCTGGCTATAGATGGAGGAGCCCAGGTATGTTGTACTCTTATTGATTTTGACCCTTCCATGTATGTACATTTGGGAGCAGCCTTTGTTTCTGTTAAAGGTGCTACTTCTATATTCTCTTTTCCAGGACTGAGGAGGAGAGGGCTGAGGCTGGGGACCTGAGGTTACAGTGCCTCCATAGCTGCTCCCCAAATAGTAAGTGACCATGGCTCAATTTTGTCCAATACACAATGGCTTGTACCGTCCCCACGCTGGCTCCTTGGCATTAAGAAAAAGATTGGGAGCAGGAAGTTATGGAAATAGAGGTTTGTAACTTTCCCAGACAGCATTGCCCAAACGATAATCAGCTAGCATACGAACAGTACAAAATTCTCCAGGATTCAGTTTAGGATGTGCACATATCCTATAATTTTATGTTATCTCAAGAAACTGTGACTTCATAGTAGTTTAAAAATATGTTCTAATTTACACCTGTATAACTTTCATTATCACTACCTTTTTTCATCTATATTTATCACCAATTCATGATGATGCATGCTATTGAATATAAAAAAGATTGAAAGCAGCTTTGGTAGACAATAACATTAGTATAATTAATGCCATTTCTTGCACTTACTCAGAAAATTGTTATGCTTTTATTCAGTGTTTGCAAAAAAAAAAATAATCTTACTTTATGCTATAAGAATCAGTTGGGGGAAAGTTGTGAGCAGTTTCATGCATCTATTTCCTTGCAAAGAAAGCGATACTTCATTCAGCAGGAGGGAGACTTGGGGAAGTGACTTGCTGACTCTGCGCTATTAGAATTTGGAAACCTCATAGCATTTTGCTGCCTCTGTCTTGCTGAGATGCACATCTCAGCCACATCCTCATGGAAGCCTGATGTTCATAACCCTAAGAACAGAGGGTCCTGATCCCTCATCAGACTTGCTGGAACAGCACTCCAGTCTCACGTCAGTGCAGGTGGTCTCTGCACAGGCATGAGAGTGCTAGTGCTACTCTCCAGCTTGGGTTGTCATCAGCTCACTCGGTAACTCCTGCTCCTTGAAAATGTTATGTCAGTTATGGACCTCTTCCACAGGCAGAGCCACATCCTTTATTTTCACAGGCCTGAGGATGTCTATTAGTACAAAGTTATCTGGGTCGTATTTCCCAAGAAAATGCCCTGCCTGCCAAGCTACTGGCTAGTGCTCAAACGTGCTTATTTCATTATGAAGACTGTCCAAAGGTCTTTGTTTCAAAGAACAAATAACAATACTTGACATTAGGTGTTCTAAGGAGCAGCAACAAGGCGCTGTTGGTCCTACGCCCAGCCCTGCCCCAGTACATCAATGTAAAGGACACATAGCTTACCTCCAGGGGTGTGCTGACAACGCTGTAAAAGCAAACTGCAAACGAGAAGTCCGGTATCAGGTTAAAGAACAGTGGCCATTCTTCAATATTACATCAGTTTCAGCTCCACATCAGTTATCTACTGCAATGAAATCAGATCAATATTAATAAAGTGATGAGTGAAGTTCCGCTCTCGGTTCACAGTTTGCTTATTAATCCAACTTAAGCTTCAAAATCTTCATTAGTTGTGCTTATTAGGGAGCAAAATACATTAGTTACTGCTGCTCAGGATGGCACAAAGCCTCACAACCTTCAGATGAAAGTCTCCTTCCTGGAACAAGCCCCACCAAGCCATAACTGGCCCATACCTGATCAGAGGATTCTCCTTAACATTGTTTCTAACTTCTTTCACTCCCACTCTTCTTTGTCGCATTATCCACGCAACAGGCTCATGGCCAGCAGAGAATTGTTAATGGCAACGGGAGAAGTGCTTTGCTAAAGTCCGAGCAGCCACAAAGGTTACACTGGCCCTTTGGTTATCCAGGGGCTTGCCTGTGTGAGAGAAGAGGCACGTCACCTACAACACACCAAGTCCTCGCCATTGCTTGGTCAACTCACCACCTGCATTCCACTGGCAGAGTAAATGCCAGCAGATCATTTGGAGCTCTTTTTGAACTCTTCACACAAAGGTGGTTCTGTACCAGTAGGACGCAAGGACGTATCACCAGAAGTTATTCCTGCTGCTCACTTCAACCAGCATTTCATTCCCTGGAGGACCTGTCAGCTGCCCTCACTTAGAAATGCTCTGAGGCTGTTCTAATTTGAACCAAAAGAGCATATAAGGAATATTTTCTGTCCTTACACAAAATCAGAACAGGGCATCTGGTCCTTGTTGAGAGGCGAGGATTTTGGGGGAGTGCCGCTGAAGAGTGAAACAGTAAAAACTTCAAATAAAAGAACAAGACTGAACAATCATCAAAGACAAACACCAACTGAACAAGTGATTTTAGAAGAGAAAATATTAGAGGTTTGCAAGCAGGCCAGGAGCACTGTGAGAGCGCAGGTAGCACAAAGGGCCTTATGCCAGGCCAGGACCAGGGCAGGATCTCCGGTTCCTCTGTTGGCAAGACTAAGCTATCCATTTTGAAAAGTGTCCTTAAATTATAAATTTCATCAGAAGCTCGATTCCAGAGGAGTCTTGATTGGGGCAATGCAATATTCATTCTTGATAATTCTATCTTAAACCATTTAATGTCCGTCACTAAATTATAATTTTCCTTTAACAGGGTTTAGACTTGCCTGAGCTGGGCTAAGAACAGCATGAGGGAGCTGTAGCTATAAATTGGCAGCCTCTGCTCTCACCAAGCCGCCTTCCTGTGCAAACATATGGCGCTGGCCCCTATACATCTAAGATCTCCAGCCGTGTTTCATTCATACCAAATTCAGCATTTCCATTGCAAAGCTCTGAACAATCTTAATAGTCTATTTGCTGTCATTTTTGACCTTGGAGGCCTCGATTTTTTCTTTCAGATGTGCAGGGCTGGGAGATCTCAATGTACCGGTTGTGTACAGTTGCTACACAAAAATGATAGAAGTTGTTTCGCAACAGGATTTCCTTTGTTATTACACAGTTATTTATGGCCCAAGAAAGCAAGCGTACATGATTTCAGACATCTGTGTGTCCATACCACTTCCACCCTCTCCTCCAGTCTTCTCCCACCAGTAGGCTTTAATATGAGCCCACTGCTTAGATCAATGTGCTCGCGACCCACGGTGCAGATGGGAGAGGTACAGATGACAAATGTAGAACAAGGGGTAAGAAAGAAGCAGGATAAATATGTCACAAAAGGCAAGGAGGGACAGGTATGGTGGCAAAGCCAAAGAGGAGATGGGTAGCTCAGAAGACACAAGACCTGAACAGAAAACAGCACATTCTTACTGTCTATGGCTAAAAGCCTTGGTTGTTATTTGAGGCAGATAAACCCGAGGCCCAGGACACCAGCTTTTCTCGTAGAAACTGAAAGACTATTCACAATGTATTCAGCATTAAAAAAATAATATAGTCACTGTTTTGGCAGTGTGGGCATTTTAGGAGGGTCACCTGACAAAGAGGGGGCCTTGAAAAAAAATAATTTTATTCTCATATCACCACCCTGCAGGCATTTCCCCTGGGTCCATCCCACAGCTCTTCTACCATCCTCCCACCCCTGGCTGTCTACAGTAAGATTTATGCAACCAGCCTCTCAGTGCTTCACCGTAAAGCATAATGTCATTTTTTTCCTATTCAAACAAGATCATCATCAGAACTCTAGATTTAAAACATGGTGGAAATGATTCACAAAAAATAAAAACGAACATCCACTGTTTTTTTCTTGGTCGCAAGTGCCACAGAAGGAAAGTGGTGCCGGATTTGCAGGCAACTTTTGAATATCTTCAAATTCAGTGCTACAAAAAGCCTATTGCAGAAGCTCAGCTGGAGAGGGCAAGGCACAGACGGCAGACAAGGTCACTCTGACAACAGGGAACATGCTTTATATGCTGAGCAGCACAGGGCTGGAAGAAGGCAGACAACAAGGGCTTGACGCATTTGAAGTGTCGCTCAAAGTTGAGTCAAGGTTTCTCCTGCTGGAGGTACCTGACAGCTGCAATCACCTTCCTATTTCATGTCAGCTTGATTTCAACTCCAGGTCTTGCAATTCTTCCTGTAATTTATGCAGTTCATGGTGATTCACTACATAAAAACAGGTGGAAAAAATTCCCTCTGATAAAACACCATGGTTACAGCACTAAGATCCAGCCTTGCTATATTGAAAGCAATGGGAATTTCATCCCTGTCTTCAGGCAAACCCTTGTCCACGAGCAAACTCCAAAGTTACAGGGCTCAGTTGTGCCCTCATTTACCTCTGCTAAAATCCAGACTGACATTTTGCTTTAACAAGCTTCAGATTGCTTCTTAAGCAACCAGCTCCTCTGCTTCGGAGATAAGCACGATGATAAAAGTAAGTCCAGTCCAATGTTTAGCACTGTAGCCAGTGAAAGTTAAAGGGTGGAAAAGGAAAGCAAAATAAAGACAGTTTATAATACTTTTTTTGTTTCCTCCAGTGCACAGGTGAATTAGAAATGTTTCTTATATAAATTTCAGTGAGATTAGTTATGAAACGTGTTTTCTGTCACTCTTTTAAATTGCATCTCCTACAGCTAATCCTGGATTTATGCAAAAAAAAAAAAAAAAAAAAAGAAAACCCAACCAAACAACCACCAACAAAACGCCACAAAAAAATCCAACCCCGTCCAACATTGCTAAAGATGTGAAATGAAGTCTTTCAGATTGTATATGCACCCAAATAGCCTTTCAGTTACTGTGCATATTATGTATTCCCCCCAGAACGCAGGTAGGGATTGTTGCTTACTTGATGTTCAGATAGTTTTACACTATAAGATATTTGAGGACAAATATGGGTATGTTTAACAAAAAAGTTACAACATGCACTTCTTTTAGTTGCCTTAAAATGGGGTTTGCTCTCGTCAGAATAAGTTTCCTACACTTTGCTACAGCAAAACGTATTTCCTGAATGTGGGGTTTTGTAGTGAAGATTAAGGAATGCCTGAGATTCGGCTCTGCTTTAAATAACCAGTAATTTTGTGTCCTTTGTACCAGAAGATCACCCTTTTCCACTCCTCCTCTCGGTCCCAGAGCGGCCCATGAGCCAGCAGACAGGTCTCTCCCCATCCGCCCGTGTGGGGATGTGCTCCTTCAGCCAGAACCTCTGGCTCTAAATCCTCACAAGTTTACGAGGTTTCTGGGTCTCTCTGACGAGAAATGAACAATCAGCTTTGCCTGTGACAAATTCCAACTTCACAAACACCTCCACAGCATGACCAAACACACTACAAGCCATCCTTCCTTGTTTTCAGGAGAAATGGAGAAACAGCAGCTCAATTTACAAAGGCAACACAGCAAAGGCGCCCAGCTCCAGGCTGCCCTCGCTCCCGCAGCCCACACTTCCAAAGGCCTGAGATACCCCCTCGGATTTATGCAAAGAAAGGGTAGCAATCCATCCGAGCCACAGGGCTGCAAAAGCAACGCTGGTTTTCCTTTAGAAACCTTTTTACTGATGAGGGACTCTCCTGCAACAGGCACTATAAACTCAGTATGGAAGGGGAAGGCTCCAATGGAGGAGAAAGATGGTGAGATGGGACTCAGAGGGGAGAAAAGTGAAAGGAGAAAGGGAAACTGTGGGGGAAAGAAGTTATTTTCATAGTTAGGCAGAATCCCTGAATCACAGAATAACACTGGGAGGACGGGGCCTCTGGAGGGCTCTAGTCCAGTCCCTTGCTCACAGCATGTCCGTTGGACAAGGCTGGATCCAGCTGCTTAATTCCTTGTCCAGTTGAGTCCTGAATACCTCCAAGGATGGAGATCCCAATACCTCTCGTGGCCTCTGTCCCAGTGTTTGAGCACCCCCAGGGTGAAAAAGCTTTTCCTTCTATCTAGTTGGCAATTCTTGTCTTCCACCCCTGTTCAGCCAGTTTATGAAAGCTTCTGGGGATGGGTGCTCCCTCGGACATGTGTGTTCTTGTTTTCTCTCCTGCCTTTTATATAACTCATTTTATGCTTCTTTTTTGGCTCTGGTTTTATGCAGTAGCTCTCTTATTGTCTGTTTTTCCAATTATAAAACCTCTAAATTTGATTTAAACCTGATAATTATGCTGTGATCTAGCAAAGGCCTTAATTAACTCCACTGAAGCCAATAGGTGTGAGCCCTGCTCTGTAAGACCTTAAAAATTTGGTGTTTAATTGCATCCAACACTGAGAAAGGTGCAGGGAGGAGAAGTGAATATGTAGGTAAATCAAGCCACTAGTACTAACAGGACAGGACTTCACACGTTAGATCTTGTATAATCCATCCAGACCAGGATTTTCTGCTGTCTTCCACCACAAGAGGAATATGAATATACCAGTTGGTCACTGGTATTGCTATGAAAGTTTGTCATGTCCTTTGGTTGTCAGAAATCCCGAATCATGATCTGCACAGTGGGCATGTTTGTGTTCCCCATCAAGGTGCACTTCTAGCTGCATTCGCTACCCATCAGGACAATGCAAGTCTACGGCAGTACAGCTTGCTCTCTTGTCCAGTCTTGCCAAACTAAGTTAGAACTTAGCCATAGGAAAAAAAAAAAAAAAAAAGCATTGGGATCTCTCTGGTCTGGCAGCAGCCAAGAGACAAGTATAGGAAAGAATATTCAGGAGGAGGAGTCTGGCAGCCTATGCAGTTGGCATTTCCAGTCACCTGAAATAGGTGGTCACCCCTGTACGCAGTCTACAGCTTAGGAGGGGGGAAAGAAGAATCCTCAACACACCGCACCATATAAAATAAATGTCCTGTAATGTCACCACAGGAACAGTGATGTCATTCCGTCATGCCCTTCTGGTTTTATCTTGTCTGTTTATTCATCCCCTAATTTACTGGGTGAGCATGCAGAGCTACCAGGAGACTAAAGCCTGTGGGCCCAGGGTGAAGGCAGGTCTTCACCCTTTGCAGGGATGATCGAGGGCAGGCGCTGTGGCAACCTGCAAGCCAGGTTTTAACCTTTTGCGTTCTTACGGGGATTTGTCACTGTCAATATGCCAGTAGCTTTCTTCCCTTCCTGTCCTCCCCTTGCACCAAATCCCCGGTTCTCGCAGAGCTGTATGACTTTTGGGAAAGAGAGCACTGATGTGCCAGTGATTATCACACTGATGAGAGCTGATAAATGCTTAGCTGGCACCAGGGAGGAACCGGTCCTGAATTTACGTGCCTTATTCTCAAACACTTTGTTCTCGGTCATGAGGAGCAGAGGGTTTTATACAGACATGAGAAGCTAATCAGCCTATGGGGAAATGCAATTATGGGAAACAGGCTTTAAATTGTCCCAAATAGGCCTAAAATTGTCTTATGAGCCTTTAGCCCAGTTCAGAGGAAAAAGTGTGTGTTTGTCTGTCTTTAGGGCTTCACAACACCCAGCTCTAAATGTCACTAGCACGCAGAGGAACAGGAGTGACCATAATGCTCAGAAAATACCCCCATTCGCTACGTCAAGCTCTTCCAGTGACATATCAAGCAGCTCTTCACTTTCATCAGAACCAACCAGCCAGATCTCCATGGTTCAGGATCAAACCCTGCTGGACATCGCCTCCATCGCTAGATTGGCCCCGGGAGAATCACCAAACCCTCAACCATTTGAGCAAAGAGATGAAAATTTAGCAATATCGTGTTCCAGCCCACTGGGAGCAAGGACTATTCCAGCATCTCGCCCAGCCAGCCCCAGGCTCAGTCTAACACCCAGCTCAGCCAAGGCACAGCAATACTCTGACTCCTCACCAGTCAGTCCAGGGATCAATGCAACTTCCTTCTACACCTTTTGTCCTCACACAGCACAAAACGTACAAGCTTCAGCATCAGATCACACACTGACCCCAACCAGGAAAAGCACAAGGCCTCCAGCAACAACGGCTCCTGAAGACAGTTCCCAGTCTCCTGGCTATTCTAAAACTGGATTAAAGAATACAGGAAAGGGTTTTGAATCAGATCTGGAAGATCCTGATCACGAACGGTATGTATCCACACCATACATATGTTTAAGTCCTCAAATGACTCAACTTGGTCATTAAGACCCCCTCATAAAAAAATTTGAATATCTTTTATGATTTAGATGTTCCTGGTATTTGTTTTCCAGTAACTACCCAGTGCTCCCACTAAACCCTGTTATCCAAGAAGCAAAATACCGTATTTTCCATACATTCATTTAGCTCTCCAGACCTGATTACAGACCATCCCTGGGCCGGGTTATCAACCTCAGCTCCTCTAACAGAGCACAGCTTTAAAGTGCCTCATTTCCTTCCAAATGAGAAAGCACATCTCTGCCCACAGCAGCAGAGAGAAACTCTGCTGGTACCATGAAGCCTGACAGATCAGAGCTGGGGATGGTATTCAGTGACACGGCCGGTGTTTCCCTTCCCAAACCTCAGGCTCTGCAGCCCGACCCCAGGCAAGCTGGGTTGATTTCACTCCTCTGAGCCGCTGAACTCCACACTGTGTCTGCCACTTCTTTCCTTGGCAGGAGATTTATAACCACGAAGGAATTCCAAGCCATGGAGAAAGAACTAGAGGATGTAAAAGAAGAACTGAAATGCCTGAAGTGGAAAGTGAGACACATTGGTGAGACTGTGCAGCCCCTGGCTGAAGACAGCAAGCGTTACAATGGCTATACCCTGACGGAGCTCAAGGCGATGGTGCAGTTTGAAGATGACCCTTACAAAGCTGCACACAAGATCCTAACCGCGCTCTTCAGCGACATCTACTTGATACAGCACTCGGTCACTGAACAGGCCTGCAACTCCCGATCTCTGCCCAAGCCCAAACTAGACCCAGAGCTGTACATGGTGTACTGTGACATTCTGAAAAGCATATTCCCTGGAATTAGCAGCCAGACCTTGAGGGAAGAGACACAACACGTGCAGAAAAGCACCCAGAAAGAAGTCCAATAACACCAGAGCCCACAGGATGATTTACAAAGTGAGAAGTCGCCGATGATTTTAGAGGACTGAACTGTGGTAGGTACCGTTGGTTGAGTCTATCCCTTTTAGGTGTGAATCATCTGTTAAGATATTGGTGAGCACTGAGCCCTTCATGCCACTTGCCCAATGAGACAGGGTGGAAAGACAACCTGCATACTTCCCACATTTTTAGAAAAAAATTGCCCCCTTGGTGTCTCTTTCAATGTATGGACGTTTCCTTGTTTCCAGCAACTACAAATGCTGACAAAAGAAACCAGAGAAGGCATTGTATGTCCAAGCAAGGGCCTTCTCCCAGCCCCAAACAGACCAACCAACCAGCATCTGGGTAGTTTCTATTTTCTAGAGTATATCATTCATTAAATAACATTACTTGTTAGAAAATTGTGCCTGTTCTTTTTTATTGATTTTTTTCTTTTTGTCTAAAAATGCTTTGCACATCAAATCAATCAACAATCAGAATACAGACCGGGATGAGACCTGGGTATGCAGCAAAACACCCTCCCCTGCCCATCTGCGCCCTGGGTTACATGTGAAGAACACCAGGACACAGAGGTCGGCAGCTGCAGTTGCACCCAAGCAGGTCTCCATGCTAGGTAACTGGGGCCAGGGTGCAAAATGTGCCATATGTCCCTAAATCACCAACCCACCAGTGAAACAGGTAGAGGTCTGTGACCTCCATCTCTCCCAACCTCAGATGACTGAGCTGACAGACCAGCTCACGTGTGTTAGCAACTGCACATCGCCTTCTCGTGACAATGATGCTGAAAGGTTGGCCCCTTGCAAAGGCCCCATAAGGCGACAGCTGCTATGGAGCCTGCCCCAGGGGAAGGAGGCAGCTGGTCATGGAGGACACAGAGGAAAATGTCCCTGGAGTTCCTTCCTCCCTGTCTGGGACCCAGTAAAATGCACTGGATGAACAACAGTTTGTCCATCAGGTTCTGCTCACAGGGTTGGCCTTGGAGCCCATTTTGTAAAGATCTGGCGAGGGTGGAGGGATGTCCTTGTACCATTTTGCTCAGTACCAATGGAAGACACTGCTTCCCTACCCTACTGGTTCACCCACCCCCTTTCAGAGCATCATTGACACTTCTTGGAAACAGTCACTTCCCGGGTCTCTATGTGACAAATACATCAAAACCCAGAACATGTCCATCCCCAGTGCCTTACCTGCTGCAGCAGCCCAAGTGATCAAAAACAGGGAACCTGTGAAAAAAGCAACAGGGCATACCCGCTGCATTTGTCCTTTCCAGACTCCCTGCTTCCTCCTTTTCCTCTGCTGAGTTTGTACCTTGAAGGCAGCTCTACCTCCGTGAAGATGGTTTGGTCTTCAGTGACTATCTGCACCTTTGTGACCATCTCCAGTACTTGAGCCACCTTCTCCGATTTCTCTACGAGGAGAAAAATGCATTATTTTTCTACTTATTTTCCTGAGCATTCCCATTGTTTGTCCTTTCATGCTTTTACAAGCCTTAGCTTTCCTTGCTAGCTTTGTTTACTTAGTTTTGCTGGGGAGAGAAACAGAGCAGTCTTCCCACCGTTCTGGAGAGCTTTTCTGTGTCCAGTCTATTTTTTCTATAGTCACCCACTCCTAATGTAAGAGGAGGGTGAGGGCTGAACGCCTACACCTGCAGAAAGGGCCCTTCTCCTTAGAGGGTGACAGAGCTGAGTCAGCATAACAGAAATAAGACAGCAATATCTTAACTACATGGGCCTGAAAGCAATTTTTTTGCTTTCACTTATAGCACCCTGCGCTTGCCAGAAATGTGTCCTGTTACAAGCATGCTCTGTCTTAAGACTTAAGGTCTTGCTGCCTGGTATTCAGACAGAAAGGCAATTACACAGTCCCATTATTCTGACAGTTAAAAAGATTCAGCCATTGTTCTTCTTGGACAATTCATACTGATTTGCACCATGCCTGCATTGCTCCTTAGCCCAAATAAGCCTTCTCTCCAAAATGTTATCACCTTCACTTGTATAGAGACAGGCAGAGAAGGCAATCAGACACAGAGTGAAAAATTAGTCTATAAATCTATGTTGCATTCCATCTATTCTCTACATAACTCTATTTTTTTCCTTGAACACGCACTTTCAAGTCTGAAGACCCAATACCAGATCAAATGATTTTTTTCTCTCTTAGCTACAGGCATTACATTTGCTATTCTCCAGTCACACCCAGATCCAGAGATTCATTAATATTACACTTATTCAAGCAACACGCACTGTCTGCTGTGTATTCATCCCTGCATGTAACCTGAGGACCCAAGAGCCATGGCACAGGTTGTCTTTCCCCGTGTCATCTCCAGGAGCAGGTGTCTAGTCAGAAGTGTGAGGACATGAAACACTTTTTCCAGCCTCAAGCAATCTGTAGTTTGTACTGATTGAGTGCATTAAATAAGCAACCTATTAATATTCACCCTGCTGTGGCTCGGTAGGCTTCAGTTGGCAGAACAGATTCTACAGCAGATAAGTTATGTTAAACTTGGTCCTGATCCATGCTGGTCATTGAATCACAGAATAATTTAGGCTGGAAAGAGCCTCTGGAGGTCAACTGGTTCAACTCCCCTGATCAGATAGTATTCTAGTAAAAGAGACCAAACAATAAGATCTGTGCTGCAAAAACTAAACCATTACAATACAACAAACATCTGACAACAAACAAAAAAAAAAAAAAAAAAAAAAGAAGGCAGAGAGAAGCCATACAAACAACCTGCACTGGAATCACTTGCAAATCAGATCCACCACAGGAAAACCTGAGGAGTTTTCTTCTCCCAGCAGCACTGTGCTGGGACACCATCTAGACAGGAGCTCTCCACAGGCTAATGAGCCTGGAGAAACTTAATTCACATCTGCATCAGTGGATAAAGAAGATAAATGGCAAAGTTTCTGTGGCACTGTTTTGGAGGGCCCTTTACCATGGTTAGATCTATATGCATTGCGAATTCATTTTTCAGACATCTCATTAATATCTGTAATGCATAATTGCAGTCAAAATCAGTCACTGAATCATACATTTTATGACCTCATGCTTACCCCTTTGTACTGTTAATAATAATATCCCTGCATAAAGTGAACCCTTTCTGCAGAACAAGTCCACCAGCCCTTCTGATTTATGACTTAAAATATAGCAGAACTAGTTTTAGACCACTGTCAACTTCTTTATATTAATTATTGGCATCATCTGTACTGAAATCTGAGTCACAAGGGTTTGGGTGGTGCCATTAATTACCATTAATCCCTTCTCATGATGTGTTCTCTATACATTTATATACCTAGTTTCTCTTGTGCGCTCCAATTCAACTTTTCACATTAAATCTACACTCGTCGTTTCCCAAGGTGAAAACTGCCCCTGCAGACCCTTTTCCATTTGTTATATCCGTATGCTTCTATGAGCTGGAGCCCTCCCCTAGGGCCCTCTGCTGCCCTTGGAGTCTGACAGGCAAACAAGTGTCCAACAAGTCGTCCCCTGACCCTTATTCTCAAACCACAAACAGACGACCAAGGTACAGATCTCCCTAGGGCCTTAATGCTACTCTCCCAGGACAAAGAGTGACACTGTGGGATCCCAAAGGACTTCGGACAGAATACACAAGGACAGAACATGCACTGATCTACCCAAGTACTGTACTGACAAATGCAGATCTGAGCTTCTTGCAGATGTATTGTGAAGAGTACATTTTCTCCATGCCCTAATGAGAGTGATTAAAATACACATCAATGTCTTGTTGGGTCAGTGGGTTTTGATCAGATCTCTCGTTTTGTGTTAATATTCAGATACGTTACCATCCCAGGGAGATGAATAATAAGAGCTATTTCATGTCTCTGACAATATTAAACGTAATGAAAAGTCTTACTATCATCCCGCATCCTTCTCCATGAATTCTGGCCACAGACAGATCTCCTGTTGGTAATGGAAATGTCAGTTTGATTCATCTGTTCGCCAACTAATTCTTACCAAACAGTTTCCAATATATAGCAAGCCATCCAAAAACACTCCTTTGGAAACAAGCCAGAACCAACATTCATTGCAGATTAATTTTTACCACTGTTCAGGCTCATACCATTTCAGGTAGCTTTGTGACTTACTCTATTTTTAGCAGTGCCTCCAGCAGACCAGGAAAGAGGCAGATCATAAGACTTCTGCTAATCTGCAAATCTCAAATTATAGTTGGGAGACTGAATTTATTATTATACAGCTAGATGACGACAGCAGAGATGACCTTTCTGCAATGCCAGAAGTCTTATCCATGCTGATCTAGGACTTTAATCGGGGGGTGGGGGGGGAAGTATAGATTATTACATGTCAAAGGAAAAACTTTTTCCCTATTAGGATCATCAAGTATTAAAACAGATTGCCCAGAGAGGTTGTGCAGCCTCCATCCCTGGAAGTTTTCCCAGGCCAAACTGGATGACGCCCTGTGTAACCTGGTCTGACTTTTGTAAGGTAAAAAACAATTAAAAAAAAAAAAAGGTTTGTAATTGCAGAAAGCAGCCAGGAAAATCTTTGATGAATGGGAGCACAGAGCCATGAATAACAGGCAGGAACAGCACCATCAGTGTTTTACACTTGCTAAGCCAGACTCGGAAGCAAGCGGGGCTGACAGTCGGCAGTGTCGCAGCCCAGTTTGCTGTGCTGGCTGACTCATTTTCCTGCCAACCACACCGTACCCTTGGTAAAGCTGCTGCGCCGGTGCTGCCTCAGTCCTTGCCCTTTCTGATGGAAGATGAAAGCTCTCTCTTGCTCAAGAGGAAAGTTCTGTAGCTTGTTACAGACAGAAACATCTATTCTAGCAGCCACCTTACGCTGCCATCAGGCAGAAGAGAGATCTTAGTGATAAAGATAATAGGGCTCAACTGCTCCCAGTTTGTTATCTTTACCGCAGGGACCATCTCTTCTCCCAAGTACAATGCTCCCCTTGGGTGAAGAATCATTTTCCTGAGAAACCCTCACAGCCATAGCACCTTCTGTATTCCCCCACCCTTATACCCACCCTGCTTGCCTCCCAAGCCTTTGACCAACATGTTTCAGCTCCAGCTGTACCAACTGGGATACAGTGTGGAGCTCAGTTCAGTCCGTAACACTCAGCTGGGCTCACACTCTCGGGAGGCAGCAGCTGAGTACCAGGCTCCTCCTGGCCCTTACAACAGCTCTGAGATGCAGCGGCCAGACCTAAAACTTCTCTTTAGCACTGTGCCCACCCCCTGCCTCCTCCAGGGCCAGAAGATTTTCAGGTAGCAACTGGCTTCTTTGCTGAGAAGATGGAGACTTGGCTATTTCTAAGTTCCTTCAGCGTTCTCTGACCTTCACCTCCACATGCTTAGCCCCGCATGATGACCTTTCAAAAACCACTGTGAAGCTCCTTTTCCAGTTAGATCCAGATAAGCTAAGGAACACAAGCAACTGAGCTCTGAAACAACAGATCATGTGTGAGTAAGAGGGAAGAGTTGAGCACAAGTTAATTGTATCTACCTGATATATCTCCTTAGGCTTATGGTTCCCCAGAATGCCCATCCTCTTGGGAAAACTGCACAAAATCTGTGCATGACATTTTTGGAAGTCCCATGAGCAATAGAGCAGAGACACACTAAGAATTTGAGTCAAGTTGATTTTAGTCACACCAAAGAGAACCAAGCAAGTGGAAAGCTAAAAGCAGGATTTCACTGTGGTCTCACTATATAACTGGGACCTTCCAGAAATCAACAGCATACCTGGGGAAGGCTGCTAGCAGATCATGAGGTGGTGGTTTTCCTCTCCTAATTGGAGCCAAAGCAGCGAGCTACGGGTGGAGAAACATGTTGGAAGCAATAGTCCAGGCTGGGAAACTCCTCCTTGCTGATCATTGCGATGGTCAATCCTCTCCTTCAACCAGGAGCTAAGAAAGGGAACACTAGAGAGCCATCAGACAGAAGGTCTGTAGCCTTGTTTTCCCCTTTTCCAGTAATTTCTAGGTCAGTAAGAGAGAAGTCACAAATTGCAAATGTTTCCTTTTATGCCTAGATCTAACACCACAGCACTTCACAGGGTCCTGAGCCAGGGTGAACGGAGCTGATGATATTAGACAAGGGTGGAAAATTGATCTCTTCCCAGCAAGATTTAGAGGCCAGTCGGACAGGAAATTACTCCAGCTGGGCACTCTGTCCCCATCTCTCAGCTCTTCCTGCAGCTAGGAGATTCACTCTATAATTGCTTTCTTAGTCCACATTTCATCCTCAGCTGACAGAATTCCATTAGGGTGATACAAGCTGCGTGATAAAAGGATGTTTGTGTCTCACATGGGCTGTAAGTCATTTCTCAGCAAACAAGCAAATAGTCACAGAAATGGGCAAAGAGACCACTGAGCCAGGAACCCTCCTCCTTGCGCTCTGAATACCAGGACCTCAGCACTCAAATGGAAGCAAACATTCTTCCAGTACGTTATACTCCTCTCTGCTCTTTCGAGGAGACACGTCAGTGCACATATCCAAAACCAACATTTATCACTGCAGCATTTTTGAATGGACAATAATCAAGCAGGCAGACATGTAGTCCGGCACCCCTGGATACAAGGGCCCCATGGAAAGAGGAGCCACTGTGCTGTGATCACAGGGGTCGGTGACACCACAGATAGCAAGCAGCCTACATATGGGAAACTAATGAAATGAATGAAATTAAAGAATGAAAATTAGGTTGAAATGAATGTTGTAATACATCCGAGTACATATGTCTGAGGAGCAGAACAGGTCGGTCATGTCTGCAAGACAAAGAATGATTCTGAACAGGACCTTCAGGACCGTTTTGGACCACAAACGGAATGATCTTCTAAGTATAAATGATGCAGCTACAAGATAGACATGAGGAAAAAAGCTGAAAGGGAATATAGGAAGGTGCATCAAATGCTGTGGTGTGCACAGTTACAGTATTTACAGTCCTGGTGAAACCATTACTAGGCAGTATGTTCTAGAGTTTACATTTTTTTTTAAGACTATTGGAAGAGATTTGGCTACTTCAGTGACTTTTACCAGAAGAGTGGCTCCTGTTAGAGCCCAGCCTCCTGGATCAGCAGCCCCAGAACACGGAGGCCAGCCTAAGGCATCCCTACACAACATGCCTGCTCACACCAGTGCTGGTTTGGACTCTAATCACTTGCTGTATTCCCCAGGCCAGTGTAGAGATGCACCCAATTTGAGGACTGCCGAAGCAGATAGCAGGAGGGAACGGAAAATGCTTCTGTCTTACAGAGTAAAAGCCCCCACCTCAATCGAAGGGAAAGCAGATTTCATCCCCTGCACGAGCCAGAATTCAGATGTCAATACAGCACTTCATGTTTGCTCTTACCTGACTTAGGCTGAGAAGTGAGCTTTTCCTGGTAACATAAGTTGGTTTAAAGACTCAACATTCAACCTCCCTCACCCATTGCTCTAATCCTCACATCATCACTGGCAGCGAGTCCCTATCCCTGGTCGTTCCAGTCTGCTACCTGGTATACAAGATCTCTGTCCAATCTCACAACACCCAGTCAACTCACTGACACTCTGGGGCTCTTGCAGATGTTCCCAGTCTGACAAATGTCCCTGAAATGACAGGGCCAAACATCACTCTGGGGGACGCCCAACACACCATAAACATGGTAAAAGCCCATCAGGACCAGGAAATCTTAGAGAAAACAGCATCACCTAAGCAGGATGCTGTGGTGCAATTTTATGTTCAAATCCAGCCTAAGCCATGAGAAAGGCTCAGTTTAATCTATCCGCTGTATGTAGCTCCTCACGTAGCTCTTAAGGGTTCATCCTTCAAAATAAGGATGAGGCTCCTGACTCAGTAATACATGAGCTTCCATGTCTTCTGCGCTGTCTTTTACACTGCCTGCACCACTGCTTGCTCTCTTGTCCACAGGACAGGTGCTTCTCTCACTGATGGTTAAATTCTACTGGATTAAACCACAAAAAGGCAGAAATTGAAAACAGAAGTTGCAGGCCTTCCCAGGCATCCCAGCTTTCAGATTACACTGTGAAGGTTGATAAATATATCTTTTTAAAGATGAAAAAGTAGACAGCATGACAGGTACTTTCTCACAGATTATTTCTTTATCCTCTGCCCTTCTCAGTGTCATTGTGGGACAAACAAACTCGTTTCTGTTATCTTGATCCAACCCCTTTCAAGCAAGTCACTACAGGTAAAAGGTGAGCAACTAAGACATAAAGGTTTCTGAGCAGCACAAAAATTGGAACTGGGCAAAAGTTTAATAGTTTACCTCAAAGGCTTCATCGAGAATTCATGTTAATCCTTCCTTTTCCTTTCTCATGCTTTTGACAATGTCAAATGATGTTACTGTGCACATTCTTGCCGAACTACTCCTGCTGAAACTATGCCTGACATTGACTGAAGTGCTCCGTGGGGATTTTTTTGATGGCATGTTTACTCTTCCTCTTTTCCCTCCTGTAAATGCATCTGACATGAATGTACTTGTGACTAGTTAGTTAAAAAAAGGTGAAAAATGGAATAAAACTTTTTTTTTAAGCCATGATTCACTATGGAAATGCATTGAGTATCTATGTTTGAGCATATAGGACTGACTAGACAATTATCTTTGGTTATATAAAGGGTCATTATATCTCAGCTCCAATTAGGAGGGCAAACACTGACATCTCCTACACCACAGAGATTCATAAAGTATTTTCTAAACATTATGCTACTTTCTATATAGGACTGACTAGAATCCAGGACTTCATTAGGCCTTGCCTTGGTGGCGTGTGTCATCCCAGAACAGAGAGCAGGCTGGTAAACCCTTCTTTCAAACAGAGACAATGCAGAGGAGGATGTTCCACAACTTAACAATTTTTTGGAAATATTTTAAAGACTTTCATGGTCTTTCCACAGCGTGCCAATTGTGGGGCGTCTCTTGAACGAGTAAAAGGAGCTGCTAGGAGAGGCTGGCAGAAGGTACAAGCCAATGGTCTCTGTGCCAGACCAGTTGTGCTGGATACAGACTTCCAGGATGCAAACGATGCGAAGACTGGCTGCTGTTACCAACTGACCAGACAAACAGATAATAGCGAGAACTGTGACCCACCTGAGCTTGACCAAGTATTTTCTAATAATTTACAAAACCTGGAGTTAGTTCAAAGGATTAGCGTTGAAAAATCATTAATCCATTGCATAGGAGTTGAGATGCTCCAGACAGATACAGGGAAGACAGATGAGCACAGAAAGTCCTCTCCCCCTCATAGCTTTTCTGATCAATAAGAAGGATGTTATTCTGTGCCAGGAAACACAACGGGTCTCATTTCTCTTCACATTCAATGCAATTTTCTCTGAAGAACAAACACTGTGACAGGCCTCATCTAGAGATCGCCTACATGACTACATGTAGGCATGCCTACATGATTGTGCCTTAGGTCTTAAAACCCTTGCTATAGCCTCTCCTCTTCCAAAAGCATACATTTATATCTGTTCTTAGCCCTACCAATAACCCTCCCTTCAGCTCCTCCTCCTCTTCATTTGGAGTTGCATGTAACGGTTATGTGATTTGGAGCAAAAGTTAAAACTTGGTTCTTGGTAGACCTACACTGGAGAACACACTAGTGGAGACAGTTCTCAGAACAACAGAGGGTTCTTTTGTCAGTGCAGTTTGGGAAGAGCCTTTAAACAAGGTACAATATACTCACATACACTATGTTACATTAGAAGTAAAGTGTTTTGTATTTGGTACAAAATACATTTTGTTGCTTCCATCAATACACAGAAATCCGGGAAATGTATTGCTGTCTTGTGTCTTTTCAGCTTAGCCAACGTCCGTTAACAAGCACGTTTTTTATAAGCAAATATACAGGATATCACACTCCTCATTAGTACAGGAAAGAAGCAGCACATTTTGATTCTGTATCAGGAGCTGCAATAGTATATCTCTGTTTCATGTCTAAAAGCATATACCAACTTCAGTGTCCACTTCTCTCATGAAACAATGAGAGAGTTCTAAGTGAGAAAGGAAGAATCTTCTATGGAAGAGATTTACAGGTTGTCACAACCAACAAATTTTCAGTGGAAAGTACTTTTGCATAGCTACAAATCCTGCAGCATAATTATTCAGTTAGAGTTTTTGTTTAAATGACGACATATGCAGGGTATTTTGTGTTTAAAAATGCAGTTCACTCCTTACCTCCTTCTACTTAAAATACATTTACCATTTCTCAAAAGTGATGATATGTCGCTGGCAACAGATCTGGTTGGTGCAGCACAGAGGTATGGTCTCCTTGTTCATATAACCAAGTTCAGGCAAAACAGGAGAAAAGAACATTGCTCTGTAGCACGACTCTGAAGAATGTGTGGAGCGCCTGTCAAGGGCACTTCAGGCAAAACACCTCTTTTGCTTTTTTCATGGTAGTGAAATAATGAAATAAATAATTATTTCCCTGCAAAAGACGAAAGAAGTGGCTGCTGAAACTTACTTATTAAACCTTGATAAACCCACTTCCTGATGTCCATTGTCTAAAAGCATTCATCACACTTCTCCATACCCAGTAGAATCTCTCCAGATGTCAGAAACAGCATCAGCCCCCAGAGAGAGCCGTGGCATCAAAACATACAGTGGCAGCCCAGAAACACAGACGTAAAGATTGCACTCTAATAAGTGCATTTCCCAAAGAACTATTTACAGGCAATAGAAACAAAGCAGACACTTTCTTCTCGTGAGGAGCTTCATGATCATCCAGCTAGGACTTAGGAATTAAAGCTTGAGAAATGCTCTGACAGATCTCTCGTTATAACCATCCTGCTTCACCCACGTTCTTGGTACTTGGCAGGACCAGCGGTCAGTTAGCAAGAAGGTTCTCTCTCACTCCTTTATGTTCCTTCCTCCCTGGATTTTCAATTAAGGGGGCCGGGGCGGGTGGGGAAATCAGACAGATAATGACAATTAAAAAAACACAGAAAAGTGAATTCATGCTTTAAATTTCATTACTGAAGAAAGTTTCCTCCAGTGAATAAAACTTGGTCTCATAAGACAGGAGGTGGTTCAGCAGCAGCAGACGTGGGAAGTCTTCCATTTGGATGATACATATCTTGGAGATCTAAGATCGTGGTTATTTAGAGCTGGATGTATTCAGGACTTTCCAGTCACAAGCCCTTGTTATCTTTTCCTCCTCTGCAGTCCTTTTTCACATATGCAGGTTTTTGGACGCAAAGCTGTTAGGGAAAACAGAGTGCTGTTTTAAGACTGTACCTGTATTAGCAGTGAAGCCACAGACTAAAATGAGGAAGAAACATGCCCATTTCTCTTTCCATCCCAGAACGACAGCAAGCTAAGCTACGCTTCTCAGTAATGGTTCTTACATTAACAGTGAGTGCTGCCAATTTTTTCACAGTCCCATGGAATTGCTTTCCTGTGGAATCTGGTCTGAATTCAATGTTGACACTGTTCTGAGTAGGAGGCTGGACCCTCCCTCAGGTGGGGACCCCTAAGGTCTCCTCCAACCCAAATCATTCTACGAATCCACGTTATCAACCACTGCAGCTGATACCAGTAAGTACTACAGAGGAGACATGGGGCAGATGGCAATAGACAACCCTCAGCTTAGGACTTCAGAGGCATTCCGTGTCCTTAATGCTTGCACAATAGATGTCACGGCCATGGCAACGACAACTGTTCTTTACTGGACATAGGGTATGTCTGCACTGGAACCCAGGATGTCATTACAACAGGCACAGAGATCTCCAAAATACTTTTGATGCGGCTAATGCTAACATACATAACGTTGAAGCTGTATTTGTATAGGCAACGGTGTTTCAAATCCTTCTCCTACAGAACTGTTATTAAAAGCCATCAAATAATTTCTGCAACACTTTCTAGAGGAACTAATTGCAGAAAGTGTCATGCTCAGGAGAGAAAACCAATCACGAATATACCAGCTTGGCTGAGAATTTGTAATGTATTTAGGGAGCTATTCTGAGTAATTTACAATGAATGACTAGGACTCTTCAGACTATAAATACAATCTACTCTGTCTCCTTGGGGGGGGGGGGGGGGGGGGAAGAGGTTGTCTTTTTAATTATGACTTTGTAAGAGAAAAGACCAACCAGAAAGACAGTGGGAGGAATAAAGTCAACGTGTTTTCCCCCTTGTTACACTTATCGTGATTTTGGATTTGCTTGGGGAGCAACAAGCAGCTAGTTCTGAGACACACATGTATCATCTCTAAAGCTGTTTAAAAGGCCAGTGGAGATGCAATGAGCCTATTATTCCAAAAGCTATCTCTGAACCTGCACAATTAACACCAGTTTTCAGTTTATCTTCAGTCCATTTCTTTCTTGAGGACTTCTGTGTATATGTTGTTATAAGCTATGACTACCTGCTACATACGTCAAAGTATGACTTTTTGGGTTTGCCTTCCAATGGTAGAAAAAGTAGAGCTAAATATCTAAAAGAGGTGTAAGTCTCCCCACTTTTCCCAGTTCAGATCTAAAACAATGCTCGTTATTCATACTGACTGTTAGAAAGTGAGCAGAAGAAAACTGTAGAAGACAGAACCAACCTGGATCAGCCACAACCTGCTTCTTTTTGCTGTTGGTGACAATCTCATTTTCGTTCATCATTCGTACATCCTGATCTCCCACATGATTGCTGAAAAGATCAAAATCAGTACAATAGCCAAAATAATCAACATTGTGAAATATTATGAGAGTCACAGCAAAGGTTACCAAATAAGTTATTTAGGTCCTGAAGGCGAACCAAAGCTATGAAGCACAGCCACATTATATGAGACTACCTAGAAAGGAAAGGCATTCTGTTTGCATCCACCCGAAGGATTTCTTGCCAGTTTTAATTAGTGGCATTCATTCAGGCACATATTCAAATATAAATATTATATTCACTCTACAATTTTCTTGCCTGCCTACACAGCTTGAACCACATTAACCAAAGTGAGTTTTCACATCAGCGCTGTACAAAGAGGGTATGAAAATCCCTATACGGAACTTAACGCAGTCTTGCAATGTTGGTATAGCATTATTTGAAAATTTTCTGAAGGAAACAAAATTCATTTACTGTGACAACTTTTGTTTGCAGGCTGATGCAAAATTTTAACAATTTATTTTGGGGAAAGAAGTAATAACTTCCTAGTTAAATTAAATTAAACAAATTACAGAAAAAAAAATGTGAGCTGAATGGAAAGTTAAAGAAAACATCACTAACAACATCTCACTTTCACATAGACAAAAACAAAACATCCATGCCTTTGGAAAAAAGAAGGGTATTTTTCTTTCCTCTACAAATACTGCACAAAATAGGTTTCTATTTCTGGAGAAAAATGTAATGTCTCCCAAACCGTCAGAGCGAAACAGGGGAACCAATACTGAAGTAAATCAGAACTTTGCTATTGATGATAATATCAGACTCAAGTTCAGAGTTCATAAAATATTGAACTGTGACATGTGAAAGAGAACAGGCCAAAGTCAGAAGCAACAATATATAAAAGCTCAAGAGCATTTTTAAAATGGAGGGACATTATCCAGCACGTACTAAGGGATTTGTCTTCTGTTGCTATTCTACATTTCTATTCTACATTTTAGTAGGGTAGTAAGTGAAAAAAGGGAAAAGAACATCGCAAAACAACAGAAGAAAGACCAAGAACGCTCCTGCGCAGAGGTCTAGAAGAGACTCCACACGTTCTTGACTGGAAAACAGATCATGCAGTTTGCGTGACCCCAGAAGTATACCCCCTCTTAAAACTAAATCAAAGGATATACGTCTTACAAATATGTGGAAAAGACCTATGATTACAGCTGGTGCTTCTCTGCTTCCAACAAAATAACTTTACTCATAGAAAGATGTTTAAGCTGAAGAAAGTAAAGGTTCACTTTTCCTCCTCCTTTTTATATCCCGCTGAAAAAATTCTCAAAACACTTATTTCCTCAAGACGTTTTCATTTCAGTAACTTTTTCACTTGAAAAATTGCTTACTTCCAAATTTTACCATGACAACACAGCCACTTGTACAAAAACAGGAGTCTAACACAATATATCCAAACATTAATAGCTTATTTCAACAGTTGACAGTACCAGTGGCCAACAGCCAATGCTCTAGAGAAACACTGGAAAACAAACCCCGTAGGCAAATGTGAACTTCTGTTCTTAATCAGGACAGCTTATGTTCCTTCCACTTATTTCTAAATATTTGAATATTCTACTGAACGAATCATGTGCCGTTTTTGAATGCAAAACTGTCACCTTTTTTTTCCAAGTGATATATGTGCAAGAGATTCTATTTGTTAGCTGTGCAATGTATAAGAAAGTGTTTATTTCTATAAGCTTTTGATTTTTTCACTTTTCAATCTCATTTAAAATAAATTGTTCTTTCAATCTTTATTTTCCTTGCTAGGGACTGTTTTTCAGACCCTATCAATCCTGACCTTCTAAATATAGGTGCATTTTTCACTGCATTTCATTATATTTTCTGTGAGATTGCCAACTTAGTGGTTTCAAAGTGTCATTCCTGTGAACAAAATTATTTCTCATTTAAGAAGTTTATTATTTTAGAACTTTTATAAAATAGTAGAATTCTGGTTCCTTAATTAGTATCTGTGCCAAATCAGAGGACTTACTTTTCTTTTCTTTACCTTTAATGTTTGATTCTTTTAAATTAACTTTTTTTTTTTCTCTCCACGTAATATCATTGGGATTTGTTATTTCTTCTCTAAGGAAGCCTAACTTCTTTCTTTTGTGTTTATTACTATAGGCTTCCATGAAAACATATATAAATATGGATCATGAATCCCAGTAAGAGCTAAAAAATGCTTACAAATGAAGCTGGTAATTTGGTCCTAGTATCTGAAAACCTACTGGTTATTTCTCATTAAGTGAGGCTGAGTGTGCTTGGGAAGGGAATTTTTTATAGCAATGAACATATTGCTGAGATTAGTCCCATAAAACCATCTTCTGAAAACAAGATTCTCTCTTCCAATCAAGATCCACTCACATACCTAATAACGGTTCTCTTCTCCTGATGGCAAATTTTCTCATCGTCTGTAAAGAGGATGGTATGATACGGGACCACTGGATCACAGGTTGGTAGGATGCCTGATACTACATGGTTCACCATATCCAGAATCCCATTGTAGACAAGCAAGTCATCCACCAGAAGCTAAAAATATTTAAGAAACAAACAAACAAACCAACCGTCTAGAAATCAGGCATTGCTTTCAGCAGCTGTCTCTATCAATTAACTAGAAATCATTTTACCCTATTTGTTTCACGAATCTGGTCATTAGTTTAGCTTTTATTCCTTAAAACTTCCATTTCTTTCTATTTGCTGATGGGGTTTGATTATTTTTTTTTCCAAATTTTTGTCTTCTCACTGATGTTTCTAATGCAGCTTTCAAGGATGTAATTAAAAATGTATTTCGTGTTTTACATAATTGCCATTCTATTAACTGGAGTGAATCACTCTTAAATCTGGGAATTAATGAATCTCACCTCACTTCAGCTGTCTAAAACTTGGGTTTGTAGTTTAAGCAAGTCTTCGGGCCTGCTCTATAGTCACTGGAAAAAGGAAGGCATTATCCTATCTTAAGACAATTATCTAAGAAAAAAAATCAGATAAAGTTTTCTTTCCCCGGACAAGAAAGGGAGGACAGATGACTGGCATAATTAGTCATTTTAATACTAAATGCAGAGTTAAGTGAGATGAATCCCATCCTTTGAGATTATATGGAATCACACTTCAGTAAACTGTGAAAAATAAGTACAGAAATCAAGCAGGCTGACTCACCAGAACATACAAAATGCATACAAAAGTTACTTACACCGAATTCTTTCACACCTCTCTGAGGTGTTTTGGCATAATTCCATAACTTGATCATTGACACAGTAGTAGGTACATCAAAAATGACATATACTCTATTCACCTGTGAAAGAGAATTAATTTATATTTCACAGCACAAATTCCCCAAAGAAATTAAATTCTCATGTATGTTGCATCAGAACAGGTCCATATTTAAAGAGAAATAGCTCGAGGACAGATAACTGATGCTAAGGATTTAAGTTCAGCTATCATCTCTGTTGGTAATCCACAGATGTTGTCTCTGCCCCAGAGCTGCCCTCTCAAAGGTACGTATAACTCATCAGAAGATGACATCTACACCCGAGCTTGTCGCCCTGGACTGTTAGTCAAGCGGAGGAGGGGGAAAGGGACACTTTTAATGAGTATTTCATCAACCAAATATAGACACATGCCTCAGGACAAGTCTAGCTGGTGTCCTATTCCATTCCGTTCCTATCAAAAATGAATGGAATCCACCTTTATTTGCAAGGCTAAACTGTCTCCTATATCCCCTGACTTTGAAAGCTCTTGCAGAAATTTTGCCAATTTTGTTTAAGCTACACTAATAGGAATATAGAGACAATTCTCCAGATGCTACACAGTTATTGCTTGAGATATTGTTCATTTTACTTTCAGTGACACTAATGTGAAGATGTTAAGACCAAAGATTAGGCTGTAGGAAACCAATCTTGCCTGTTACAGTTAATTCTATGCTACCTCTATTCCTTTTATGAGCTACTATATCAATTTTGGGTCAAAATATCTTAAGCTTCATCTCTAGCATCCTCTGAAGTCTTAATCCTTTGATGCACTGGAGAAGATATTGCTAGTTGTATTAAATCGCTATGCATTTTTTTTACTGAAGAAAGAACGGTAGATGTGATCAATAGAAATGTTTATATCTGATTTTACAGAAGACAATTTGGGCATAGTCTCTGATAGCAATTGTTAGTCTCACAGTAAATGATAAATTTGATGGAAAAAAATAAATAAAATGACAATCAGTAACAGGGGAACAAATTGTACTTGCATTAGTAGTAAAATTGCAAAGCACAAAAAACCCTTTTAGAATTAGAAAGGAAAAGAAAGGCTATGATATAAAATTTCCTAAAGGCTTTTGAACCTTCCAATATAGCAAAGAGTTAATTCAGCTTTTTAGGCAAACAGCAAGTTTCAAAGCAGCCTAGCGATGGGGATGTGAGCGTACACAAGCTTTGGCTCAGCATCCCAGCTACGGAGGAGGACCATGAATAGGCTGACTGCTTAATCCCTCCGCACTTGCTGGCTGTACAACCATACCATGGAAGATGGAAGAGAGAAAACGTGGACCTTGAAAAGGTATAATTTGCTACAGTTTAAAGACAGAAAGCGCCATTAAATTACTTAGTCTTCCCCCCTGCATATCACACTTTATCAACTTGCCCTTTTATTACTGATATCTTATGTTCTTCTACAGCACTTCGGTGTCAGACACAAAACAGCGTATGATTCTGGGCTACAGCTCCTGGTTACTGTTATTTTCCTTTTACCAAAATGAAACAGTCTCTGCAAGCATGTCTTTTATAAGGACATGAGCAAATTCAGATGGTTGTCAAATCAATCATTCATGATGTTATAATAGATATTTAAGCAGCCCATCAAATTAATTACCGGGATTCAAGATGTGGGATCTACACAGCAGGAGCCTCAAGCATGACACAGACCTTCCGTTTTCCCAAGAAATGCAAGCGGGCAGTATTCCCAGGAACACTTAAAAGCTTTATCCTAATTAGACCCACTGCATTACAACATATAATGATATATGAAATATTTTCAAAATTGACTTAATTCTTTGCTTTTAATATTCTAATTACTAACTGTAACATACGGAGTAAGGATTTTTCCAACACAGTAAGCTACAAGATATCACACATCAGGTTTACATTTTGTTATTTTTGAAATCCACCCTCTTCTAAGAAATAAATACATCTTAATGATCTTCATAACAGGACCATTAAAAAATGTCCTCTCCCAAAACAAAGTCAGAACCCATCTGAGTTTATCTACTTTTCCTGTTTAGATATTTGATACCCTGTATTTTAAACATGGGGCTTCTAAAAGGGCTGAATCACTTAGGGCCTTAGGACATGCAATACTAAGTCTATCATCTCTAATTTATTAATTTGAATTCAACATGGATAATGAGATTTAAAAAAAATTCTCACTGCTAGAACAACATTCATTGCTTTTTGTAAAAATGAATTTAAGATCTCAGTCTGCTCCTATTTGGAAGGTGTTTATTGCACAAAACACGCATATTAAACTCCTTTGTCAGGATCTTTTTATAGTAACTAAAAAAAACTTCTACACTAGCCTTGGAAATTCTTCTGCTGTTGCACCATGGAGACAGGAGATTACAAACCTGGGAAATCTATACAGCTGCTATCTGTGCAAAGAGAAAATGGAATAAAAAAAAAAAACTTCTAAAAGGCAGTGATCTAGCATCATTTACTAATATCAAATTTACCTCAAAATTATGTATGCTTCCCCTTTGCTTTATGCTTCTAGCTACATCTATGCACACCACTAAAATGGAATGAAAACAGAAAATGTACCAAACCAGGAAGAACTGGTGCAAGCCACATATGTCTGCCATCGGTTGTGTCATTTACTCTGTCAATGAGTTTGTCTGGCGTTCGGATGTCTCCAGATACATCTTCTAAAACGTTAACGCTATCTGGAAAAGCAGCAATATCTGAAAAAAAACCTGTAAGGGTAACTAACTGAAAAATCCATTTCGGAAACACCATATTTAGAAGTTCATGCTTGCTCTTTCAGATTCCATGAGTAAGTATTCGCCACTATAGCAGTAAAACTTAAAAATACTCTGAGTACTTCACACAGGTAGCTGAGGAACTTGGGGGCACGTTTTTAAAAGCAGAACAACCCTTACAAGTTCTGGCATTCAAAATTATTGTAAAAATAGGAGTAAATTAACTAGCTGCATTTAATTTATTTTCAAATATGTATTTATGACTGATCAGGAATAGGCACTTCCCAGCTTTTTTGTGACAAAGCCCCATTGTTTTAGCACAAACTTGTGAAAGCTCCTCATATGAAATATATCTCAAGAAAAGCATCCTTGCAGGAGGTAGTCATCAGTCAGACTAGGTTTTGCTCAATTTCCTCAAGGTTTGGGATAAAAACACAGAACTGTCTAATAAGGCCTATCTTTCAGTTCTTCGAGAAGGAAAGATTAAACCCTCTCTTGAACAGGCTTTCTAAGGTAACCAGATTTTCTCCATAAGAGAACATTTATGTTAAAAACATACGTATGTTAAAGACATACAAAGAAACGTGGATGGATGGCACTGTCTTCAGTACTACAAATCCCTAGCAAGACAGTTTGAGGGACATTAATCGCCCCTTGTCTTGCTTTCTAAAAAGCCTGAATCTGTAAGTATTTATACAGAATTTAAGCAATAACACAGCAATGCCTCAGTCGTTTAAGAAAAGCTTGCTGCAGACTCGGTACCGAATTATCCCATTTCGTATTGCACTAAGACAAATATGCTTGTTTTGGGACCCTAATATATCCAAGCAACACTGCTGTACAAGCAGAAACAGGCAATCATTCAAAACGAGCTGAGGTATCTTTACCTGGCATTGCATTGTACTGCAGAGACATACCATTTAAAAGTTAAAGATCCCCTGTTCTTAAAAACAGCCTGTTATCACTTTTCAATTTCAAAATGCTTCTCCATTACTGATGTTTCAAGTTCATCATGCATCATATGAGACACAAATAAAAACAGCTCTCAGAACAGAGCCTTTACCACCTTTTTCATTGTCTCCTCTCTTTTTTAGGCAACGAGGACCCTTTGAGCCATACAATTCATGCAGCTTCCATGCTTTTTATCTAGTTGGCTAAGAAACTCTGTTTCTTCCAGGGGACTGAACTGCATGAATTATACGTTGGGGTATGAAGCTTTCAGCTCTGAAGAGACTTCAGCTGATACAGAGCACTGAGGTGTAACCCTGATGACCATGAATCTTTCAAACGTGTCCTTCATTCCCTCTGTTGGTTACCCAGGGAACACTGAATCAAATTTAGTCTCAGCCCTTATCTTCACAACAGGATCGGGTGTCTAGAATAGCCTAAGGCTCCAGAACAAGATTTATGAAAAATGTATTTCCTGTGGCACAATGAAAGATTCCATAACAAAGAACCGAGCTCAACCTTTTCTTATGAATTTATAGCTCATCAAACTTTCTGGTCCTTTCATACTATAGAAGAAATAAATGTTGATAGCAAAAAGTACCATATCCTTCCTAAGCCTTCTCTTCTCTAACCTCCTCCTGCTTTGTTGGTGCACCCCATTCAGAGAAGAAATGTTATGAAAGTATATAGAATACATTAAAACATATGCAAACAAAAAATACAAACAGAGTAATCACATAGGATAAACTGGTAATTTGGAAGAAGTAAAAAGTGATGCCATATGATAATTTGCCAGGGAGCAAACTGCGTATCTGGTCGGTAGAAGGATACTGTTTTCAGTTAGTAAGATTTGGTCTCCATGTTCATTGAACAACTCAAGTCCATTCAAACCAATGTAGTATGGATCACCCCAGCTTGTCAGAAGCTGAAACTGGAAAACAACTAAAAAGCAAGAAGTTATTAAGGAAAATTCTGATATTGATGCTTTGTCCTAACAGACCATTTTGTTTGCGGTTTTAAAAATTATTGGGCAGCCCACATCCCAACGTCAGACATGCTTATTTGCGGTTTAGGAGAGTGAAAAAAGATCTGGTTTTCACTTATGACTTCACTATGTCAAACCTCTCTGAATAAACTATTCTCTTTTAGGACAAGAAGCCTGCCTTTTCTATGACTGATAATACACACACAAGCGAACAGTGCAGATGGCACAACTAGGCAAAAGTCTATCTATACACGCTTACATGTATACATGTTCACATATATATGTTCATATGTGTTCTTTTATCACCTGAAGAACTACTGAATTTTTTTACAGTGTGTCTTACCTTCTTGTGCACTGTAACTTACTAACACTACAGCTCCTATTTAGAGCCTTTATTGCCTTCCTGTGTTTCCTGAATATGCCCTTACCTGGGTTTGAATTAGACTGGTGATAACTGGCCAGCAAATATGCCCCTAAGTTGAATGGCAGAAAATGTAATGCTGGAGTCTGTGCTGTCCATTTCTCTAATGGAGCACTCATTTGGGTCTCTTTCCTCTACCCAGACACTGATTTTCACAAAACCAGCAGGAACTTGGTATTGCTGAGACCTCATTGTCTCTAGGCTTCGTTAGAAAAGCCTAACGGACTTCAAAGGCCCGTCAAACGGCATGACAGTAAGTATTATCACAAAAGGCTGCGCTTATCTGGGAAAACTTAAGCTTAAAAAGCCACAAACATCAAGAAAAGTGGCCAAAAATATTACACAGTTCTCGTCAACCTTAATAAAGACATAAAACGAGACAAACATTCAAAGATACGCAAAAATACAAAGACTACTTCTAGCTTTGATAGGCTGGCTGGATGCTGTGCTAATGGACCTCCAGCTTGGATGGATTATAAAAGGCAGGAGAAAAAGCTAACAGAGTATCTGAAAACAGGTCACACATTCATATATTATGTTCCATTTATTTATTCTTAATTCATACTTAAAAAGGCCAGGACTCATAACCATAGCATATAACTCTAAAATATTCTGTATGACAAATAAGAAAATGACAGAGAAGGATACAACCACACGGCATTAATGGTGCTTCATAGTCCATACTAGCTTGTTCCATTCTCTTTGAACCGGTCCTGCCAAAAAACCAACACAAAATACTTCCCTCATGTACCCTTGGCTCATTCAGAAAAGAAGAGAACAAACTTAAAGAACTAAGCAGCCACAACAGGCCCCCCCAACCCCGCCGCCTGTGATTATGGACTAGATTGTCTTCTGATCTCAATAAAATCTGGTTAACAGAATATAGTTAAAACCCAGTGAAACACTGCTCTAAGTGCTTCACATTTTCATCCAGGTGCCTCATACAATTGGCTTCAACAGAGAAGAATGAAAGAATACCAAACAGCTAAGAGAAATTGTGTGGTTCAGATAGCAAAAACATCCTACTTTACCTCCTTGGTACTTTATTAGTCAGCTGGGGCTGCAGATAGTCAAGAAAGAGAATTTCTTGGGCAAAGTCAAAATGGCAGTTGCCTGGTCCCTTGCGGATAAGAAAGCCCTCCGGTGGGGAAACGCTGTGACCATCCAGCAACACATGGACTACCTTTGCCTTGTTTAAAATAACAGAACATAAGATTACATGACACGACATTACATTACATAAAATAAAAATAGATCCAAAACAATTGCATTCACTGCAAAGGCTGAAAGAATTTCCGTAATTTTGTTGTATTTATTTCATTCCTCTACAGTATGACATTCTTTGGCAAAAGAAAGCCTAAACCAGCAGATACCAGTTGCAACGCATAGTGTGCAATTCAGAGCATCATAGCTGACACTGACGAGGATGGGAGAGGTGAGGATTTGGTGGGGGGTGGGGGGGGAAGGAAAAAATAAAAAAAGTATTGAAGCGATCCTTCGATTACTGCTTCTCACTAGATCTCAGCAAACTGAAGCTTCCTTGCTACACCAAGAGGGTTGCCAAGGATTGGAACAGGCAGCCCAGGGAAGTGGTTAAGTCACAATCCCTGGAGGTATTTAGAAGACAGGTAGATGTGGCACCGAGGGACATAATTTAGTGGTGGACTTGGCGTCGTTAGGTGTAGAGTTGGACTCGATCTTAAAGCTCTTTTCCAACCTAAATGATTCTGTGACTCCTGAGCCTGCAGCAATACATACATGAATCAACAGAATGGAGAGACTCGGCTTTCACATCAGCGTATGTCACAACAGTGATTTGAGGAGACAGTCAGTCATCCTGCACCTGAATGCCCTGCTAGATCAGGCCTGATTGCACAGCGCTGGCTAAGAAATCACATAGCCTGGTGCTCTCTTGAGAGCAGACTCGTGTCTCTGTTGCATTTATAGAAAGCCTGTATTTCACCAGTTTTATTTATCTTTGTGGCAGGTGGCACTTGGACTTTTCCAGGATCGTGCAAACTCGTATACCAAGCAGTGCTGGATGTAACCTAAGGGCATATGAATAAAGAAGAGGTACCTGTACCGGGCAGAAAAGAATTGAGCCGTGTCCACATCATAGATGCATGCACGTCTTACACAATCTCTGAAGATTAAACTAAATAATTCAGGCATACTTATTCAGATGATGCAGGAGTCCTGGCCCCTTCGCCCTCCCCCATTAGCACCATCTGCTGTTGTATGCATGATCCCAGTCACATCACAATTCAAATTCCCTGCTTGCCCTGAGATATGCTAAATATAACTTCATGTTTATCACAAACAGCATTTATTACACCCTGTAAAATATAACACGATGGCCTTATAACTGGCACTATGACTAGAGCCTGCTGATTAATGGACTGAACCAAAAATGGATTCATTTAGTTAACAAAAAGACAATTTAGTCTAAAGGTACTGTGAGCCAGTTTTCTCATCTTTGGATTTTATACTGACTGATGTATTTATGATAATTTGAGGTTAACTTAGTTTTGTATGCAAATATTTAATTTTCATTATTAGGATTTCTATTTAAAAATATATATGTAGTATTCATAGTTAAAATTCCCATTTCAGGTTCTGAGAAGAACTTAAAAACATTCTGAGTTTTCTGCAAAGTCTGTATGTATCAGCGACCTGATATCTGTAACAGTTCTTATATTTGTAAACAACTTCTTATTCAATTACAATTTCAGTAAGTTACACATGCAATATCCCAAAAGCAACTAATTTTCAGGAAGGTTTTTTTTGGGGTTGGGTTTTTGTTGTTGTTGGCGTTTTTTTGTTTGTCTTGTACTAGACTAGAGAAGGTGCTCAGTTCATTTCCAAACAGCATGAAGATTAATTAGGAGGGAACGTTTGTACGAGTACCAAGTATGGAGAAAGAACTATTTCTGGTTTCATCTTTAATACACTTGGGAGCAGAGAAAAGAAATATCCTTTTCATATCAGAAACTCTTCTGCATGCTGCTTTCCAGGTGAATCAGTTTGTCAGGCTAAGGAGAGGAAGTGAAAAATCCACTGAAATACACTAGAGTTTAGGAAACATGTATTGAATGGGAAGTCTAGAGATTTAGAGATGAAATCTTACCTATTATACCACAGCTACTTATATTTATGTGCCCTTTTACAGCCCTCATTTCTAAGTAATTTTCATCATCTGAGAAGGCACTCAACCGTCACACATAGCATTTTACAAATCACATAACAAAGCTTTCACAAGGTAATTTTTCATAGAGCTGGAAATAGCACACCAGCCTTCATTTTGACAGTTCATTGCTGTTACCCTCTCATACTAAAGCTGTGAATAGAATCCACCAGTCTACAGCTACCCAGCAAATCATTATAACTCATACGTGGGGACTGTTCCTTAGAAGGAAGAGCAATACTTCAAGAGACAAATGTCACGATGCCCCAGGTTTACAGTCTAAAGCCTCTTTACTGTGACCCAGCAGATACCTTGCATCTTTGGTTTTCCAAATAATTTATTTCATCCTTTTACAGGACTGCAGGTATCAACTCCTCATTTAAATTGTACCCACTCACTGTTATGGGACTTACAGGTGTGCCACCTACATGCATACTTTATCAGTCTCACCTCTTTTTTCTACCTAGCAAAGGAACCTGTGAAAACATACCTACCTACCTTTCATTCCTTCTTGGTTTGGCCTCCAAAGACCAAATTCCACGTTAGATTTTAAGGATTTAGCTATTTCTTTCCCTTCTTTAATAACAGACACACATACAAGGAATTGATTTGGTATGAAAAATCATGTTCAAACTTTTCTCCCCTGCTCGGCCTTGGAGAACCTTGGGCTTACAACAGTGGTGAAAAACATTCCACATCACCACTTTCTATTTCATTTTGTACACGGAATCATAAAAAGATTTAGGTTGTCTCCAATCACAGCTCCTTCTCAGAGCAGAGAAGCCTGCAAAGTAAAATCAGGTTGCTCTGGGCCCTGTCAAATTTTGTTCTGAAAGTCTCCCATCACTGCGTTCTGTCCCAGAGCTGGACCACTCTCACAGGGAAGAGTCCTTTCTTTATGCTGGATCATACCAATCAAGCAACAGACTTTACTAAAACACCCTAGTTATTATACAGGGGGTATGTTTAGATGGTAAGCTCAACATGCTTCCGAACCCTCCCACATGCCAAACATGTTGGGTTAATGTGCTGTATTACAGAATGAGGTGCCATGTATTAAAATCTCTAGATCAATTGTGGCTTAAATGAAAGATCTTATGCTGTGGTCCTCTGGGAGTCTTTGGCACTTAACAATACCCCGTGCTAATATTAAAAGATGCCGCAATATTAAAAAATGCTGTGGAAAGGGAACACCTCCTCTTTATGCAGAGTTCATGCTGAAGCAATTCCTGTAAGGTAATTTTACACAAAGAAGCACTTCCGCAACTTTTGCCACTATCTTGCCTAATCCTATGAAGGATCCGTGCCTCCAACTTCAATTCTAGAAGTTTGTCCAGAACTTTGCTGATCCTTTTTGTCCTTTCTCTCTCTAGTTTAACACATACCAACATTTTTCTTCATATCTATTGACTGAGTTTGGACATCAAGAATGCAACAGTTATACGTAAAGGGGAAGATCTGGAAACAAATGGATTCATAAACTTTCTGTGTGGTGAACAGCAACTACTTCTTCATTATCGTTACAAGTGCATGTACAGCTTCTGAGAAAAACCAGGGAGACGAGGGACTGTCAAACTCAGCGTGCCAGCAAGATGTAACATGATCTCCAGCAGGTGTCAATTGCCAGTCAATTCCAAGTATTTAATATGAAAAAAAAATAAATAAAACAAACAATTTGGAAAAGAAGAGAGGAGGTATGTTATACAATTTTAGCTAAACTACTTCAGCCAAAGTGTTTTAAGTTGTCAACTTTCCCTACTAAACATTACAGTTCTAGACCCTCTTCTTGCTTCTTGGAAAAGGTAGTATTGATGGACTGGTCTCCTGTAACTTACCTAAACCGAATTTCAGTTGCAGGAGTGTCCTTGTTCTACCATTTGTGTTCCAGGAAATAAGGAATCATATGGTAGGCCTAAATACTAGATACTGAGAGGATACCACTTCAGAATCATACATCTTGAAAATAATATGTGCTATTCTATGTGTCTCTTAGAAAAATCAGCTGTGAAGATTTCTTTAAACTATCTCTGGCTTTTTTTCAATATTTGCTGTTTGTGGAGACAGAAATGCATTATACCTGCCACAAAATTCAGACTCAGACAATCTAGAAAGATTTATGGCGTTCCATTTAGGCAGCTATATTCATTCATCACAGTACCAATTTTCCAATGCACTGCTGTATATTTTTGCTGGCAGTGCTCCTTTTCTTTTACTTACCCCTCTATAGGTATCCTCCGGAGATTTATTATAGTTCCAAAAGCGAAGCCCTGCAATACTTTCAGTTTTATCAAAATGGATTGTGAGCAGATGATCTTCTCCAAAAGAGAAGGGAATGAGCCACATATGGTCATCCTCTACTGTGATATTAGTCCCATCTATTAACCTACAAAGAGAAAAATCCATTAGCTGCAAAAAAGGGAAAGCTTGCTTTTCTCATGAAAATCAGGTACATTACTAAACGTTCATTTTTTTCTAGATGCCACTTCCAGCTTCCAGGGCTTATTGTGCCCGTGTGTACACAATTAAAAAGCACAGTAAAACAATATGCAATTGTTCAATTAAAAACAGTTGGGGCAGAAAAAACAGTATTTCGTTTAGTTGGGTCCATTTGAGGAAAACCAGAAAAATCCTTAGGTTTTCCCTGTGTGAACAGGGGCAGGCAGAGGAAAGCTCAACTACCTTTGTACCAAAATGGTCAAAGGCAAAAGTCTAAGGTTCAGACACAATATAACTTATTAATATAGTTCCATGCCTAAACGAGTATATCTGGCACTCAGCAGTGTGTTACTATGCCAACACAACTATACGGAATCCGACAGGGAGCTGGATGGCAGCTGAATAACCCAGAGAGGCAGCAGAGTTTGCTCACATCCTTCTTCATGCAGTTCGGCACGTTCCTACTTTTTAAAAAAGCTTTTCTACCAGCATGAAAGTTTTTTCATAAAAGCACAGACTTCAGGCTGAGTAGATAAAGTTAATTCCATTATTTCCTCATCCTGACTTTATATTCTTCTACCACAAACTACAGCATACAAAATGGAGTAAAGGAGAATATGAACTAATTGTCCACCGTAATTACTTTGGTACGCTGCCCTATGTACTTACTATTTATGTAAAAATTTAATGGAAGAATGAGTGCCAGACTTGGCAGTTCCTTAAAGGAAAAAGATTTGAATAATGACTCTTTCACAGAGGAACTGATTAGGGAGCCCATGACAGAAGATATAATCCTTGACTTGGTCCTGAATAATACACAGGACCTATTCCAAATGCTACAGTTGAAGAGCACTATAGTGTACTCAAATTCAACACACTTGCAGAAACGTCAAAAGCCAAAAAAAGCCCTTATTTCTTGAGACCAAGAAAAGTTCTTAAGCAAAAATCATGAAATACATAAAAAAAAAAAAGAAGCAACAAAATAAAATAAAATCATTACACACAGCTGAGAGACTGTTAAGGGATATCACACCGGAAGCACAGAACAAATGTATCGTACTTACTGAGAAAGATGTTAGAAAGAGGGAGAACTTGAAAAATCAAAGCCAGCCTGGCTCAGTGGCAGGATAAAGAAAGTTATCACAAGCCATTTTTAAACAAAATTCATGATCAAAAAACCCTAAATTGATAGGATCATAAACTCCGAAAGGCGAAAAGCGTATGCACAGGCCAAGAAGAGTGTGAAGGCTAGCAAGGAAAAGGTACCATAAATAAAATTCCTCAAATACATCAAGAGCAGAAAGCCTGCCAGAAATTCTGTAGGATCAACAGGTGACTAGGCTGTAAAAGGAGCTTTCAGAGGAGGTAAGACAGCAACAGAAAAGCTAAATGAACTCTTTGCATCTGGGTCCATCATGGTGGATGAACAGACCATCCATTATGGAGAGATTCCACCACCAGAATCTCTTCATCACAGGGCATCTCATGGGAAGATTTCTTAGGTCTTGATGCATACAGAAGAGATTTTCATACAAATAGGCAGAAGAACTGAGCAATTATATACAAGTAAGCTTGACATCTGTATTAGTCAGATTAGCAGAAATTACAAAGAACAGAATTAGTTTACGTGTAGATAAATACAAGAGTTTAAAGGAAGACTCAAAGACTTTGAAAGAAGTCCTAATTCATAAACCAGACCATAAACATGCCAGAGGACAGGATTACAACTGAAAATACCCTTTGAAAGGGAGAGATGGCTCAGAAACAACAGGACGCAGCTTCAATAACAGCCAAATGCCAAGTCCTCTCCAGACCTATACCTTATAATCTCTATACTGCTACCATTTAGGAAGTACAGGTTAATTTGAGGAAGTATACTTGTCAATGAATAAAACTTCATTGGAGTCACAAAAAAAAAAAAGCTCCAGAATTGCCAAAAGAATGCCACTTATTTGTGCAATTACCTAATACATCCCCACCCTTTCCTAACTTGAAAATTTTCCTTGAAATTATCCAGAAATCTTGCATAAATATCACTGCATATGCATAGACAGATGCTACAGAACACCCACACTTCTGCCTGAAAAGTCCTTAGCAGAGCTACCAACCAGGCATGTTATCATCTCCAAACTCAAACACCATCTTTGGAAAACATCTCATTCATGTTTGTACAACAAGCTGTTCCTGGGTGGCTTGTGAAATCCAAGAATGAGCAGTGACAGTAAGAAAATCATGTTCGCGTTAACATGTGTTAACATAAAAGTTTATATAAATCTGTCACTTTATAGAGTCTGATGTAACATACATCTGAAATTGACGAATTCAAAAATTGTTGGTGGAAATGACAGGCACAAAGGGGAAAAAAAAAAGCGCCCTGCAGAAAACAATTGTGACAATCCAGTTCTTTCGCTACTTACTTTTCTAATGTTCTGGTATCTCCTGTGTACTCTGGAAGATCATTTAAGTCTTGAGGTAAAGCAGAAATCTGTTCTGTACTTATTTTTAATGCGTGACCATCCTTTCCTATCACTTCAAGTCCTGTCAGTCCGAGGTAATGAGAGTCTCCCCAGGTCATGGTAAAATTCAGTTGCAGGCCTATACAAAAGAATACACATATAATATACCTATATATATACTTACTAATTTGAAGAAAGGAGCCAATATAAGCATAAGTATCTTCTCTAAATCTGCGTTAGACCTCTTCATCCTGTTCACTTGTAACTATACAAACCCTGATCCAGCACCTTATCAAGCGTCTCACTACATAGACTGTAGACTGACAGTAATTCAACTATACGTTTAAGCAGTTACATGACAGATTTTGTGATTATGCAAAGACAGAGAAGACCTATTAGTCTGAAGTCTATCTATCATCTTTTGCCAGCCAAATGGCTACACAGACTCATATAAATCCAGTCTCTCATAAATCCTTAAATTGTTAGAGAACATCAACTCATAGTTAAACCAAAAATTGGTTTACTAATGACTTTAAGTTACTATCTTCACATTAGAACTGGACACACAGAAGTATTTTAATGGGACAGCGTTAGTGAAAAGCAGCAATTTTGATGAGCCTGCATCTCCAGAAAATAAATAGGAAAGAAAAATTGGGCAGACAACAGGTTGTACGTGTATCTTCAGATCCACCTGTTTCATGCCATCCTGAAAAAATATAAATAGCATATACAGATATAACAAGTAATATTCCAATCTGATGAGGTTCCATAAAAATCCATCACTGTAAATTAAAAATATCTTTCATTTCACACATTACAGAAGCCCAGAAATAATCAGGTTGGATAACATCTAAAGAAGCACCAGTAGTCACGATGCCCTGTAAAACAAACAAGCATTAAAGCTATTAAGCCACCCAGTTCAATTACCTATAAATAGCCGTAGCAATTTACACGAGACTAAGTCTTGATATACACATAAATTCACTTGGGTGTAAGATCTCTTTAGCATTTGCAAGGACATGAAGAAATAAATAGTTCTATTAGCTGACAAGTTTGGAGATATGGTTACCTTGATATTAGATGCTATTCCCAAGGCCATTGCTAAGACTAAACCTGCTTAGTGTACAAGCATGCCAGAGTTCTCCCGCAAAACCAGAGTATATTTTCAAACAAAAGGGAAAAGCTAGGGTGAAGCAGCTATCCACACAAGGTTTCATGGTTTAATATTCACATCACCATGCCAATGCCTTCATAGAATCTCAGAATGATGCAGGGTGGAAGGGACCTCTGGAGATCTCTAGTCTGACTCCAAGCTCAGAACAAGTCCATTAGATCAGGTCTACCAGGAGCTCATCCGGTGAAAGTCTGAATGTCTCCAAGGCTGGCAGATTTTAAAACCTCTCTCAACCCCCGTTCCAACATTTGACTGCCCTCAGGATGAAAAAGATTTCCTAATATCCAGCTGAAAGTTCTTGCCTTCTACCTTGTTGTTTCCGCTGCCTCTCAACCCACCCCTACGTGCATCCCCAAGAACAGCCTGGATCTGTCCTCTCTTGCCCTCCCGATAAGCACGAAGATTTCCCCTTCACCTTCTCTTCTCCAGAATGAACAAACCAACCCAGCTCTCTCATGCTTTCCTCACATGCCAGGTACTCCATCTGCCTGACCATTTTGGTCACCCTCCTCTAGTGGAGTCATACCAGGATGTCAATTTCCTTCCTGTCTTAGGGAGCTCCTTACCTAACACCATACTCCAAATACAGTCTCATGAGCGTCAAACACAGGGAAAGAATCCCATTCCTTGTCCTCCTAGTTGCACTCTGATTTTTACATCCCAGGAGGCAGCTGGCCACCTTTACTGCAAGGCTGCACTGCTGACTCTTGTTCAACTTGTGGTCTTACAAGGACTTCAGGCCTTTCAGTGCAACGCGGCTTTCCTAGAGAGCTGGCCCCCAGCCTTGCTGTGCCATGGGTTATTACGTCCGGAACACAGGTCTTTGCATTTGCCTTGAACTTCATGAGGTGGCATTAGGTATCATCATCAGGTTCTAATTTTTTCAGCCTGTTGAGGTCCTTGCCCTCCAGCATATCAGCCACTCTCCTCTGTTTGGTATCGTCCACAACCTTGCTGAGATTCTAATTTATCCCATCATCCAAGTTCTTTAAAAAAATACATTAATCAGAGTAGATAGCATTGATGCCTGATGAACATCTCTAGTAACTAGCTGCTAGCTGGACTTTGTACCAGTGATAATCACACTTTGAGGCACTATTTCTCCTTGACATTGTGACTGGCAGCAGGATGAAAGAGATGAAAACTACCTACAGCAGGGTCAAGGATACAAATCCTCAGTGACTCCATGCACAATTTATTACTGGGGTCCCAGATGAAAAAGGCAGTACTGATTCTAAGTTTTGCACAATTCCCAGTAATTTCCCAAAACAAGCAGCAGCAAGAGGACTCTTCACTTCAGGTCTAAGGGACCACCCCACAGCATACGGAGAACAAGGAACAATATACACAGGCAGGACGGGGTACGTAGAAATCATTTGCAAAAGTCAGCTCGTAGCTTGTAGTTGTTTTTTTGCTTTTGCGCAACATTATTTACAAAGACAGTCACTTGTAGCAATTAATGACATTTTTTTCCTGTATAAGACACTAAATTGGAGTTTCTTTTGGATTTCATAGGACATGGAAAGCCTCCCTTAAATGTAACTAGCTTTCTCCAGCTCTTTCCCTGCAAGAACTCATGGGAATCAGGACCTCTTTTTCTGGCAGAGACAAATTAGCCCATCAGCTGATGAACAATATCTTGTCAGTGCGGCAGACCGCACCTGCTGAGCTCTGAAGCACACCCTCACTATCTTTTTCACCCACTTTGAGAAATGGGAGGAGTGAAAGGCATCTTAAGTTCATAGAGAGGAACTGATCATAGACATGCTCATAGATAAAAGTTCATAGATGTAGAGATAGTTCATAGGTGACAGATCACAGATGGTAGTTATAGCTCACAGAGATATGGCCCAAGAACCCAATTTCTCTTGTGTTGGTCAAAGGACCAGGAACTGATACTGGAATTTCTGGGCCATCCAGAAGCTCTCTGGAAAATAACTTAAAGGCCCACAGAGAGCTGGTTTTGTGCAGGATAAAGAAATCTGGTACTTTAAGGACAGATGTAACATTCTGGTCTAGCTTTACTGTAGGGTTTCTATTATCAAACTGATCTGAGAAATTCAGTCCGTCTACATAAATACATGGGATTGGGAGAGGATTACTGGGTAATGGACACAGCTATTACAAATCCCATTCAGGGACTAGGCAAATGGCTAGTGTAATTTTTCTGAGATTAAAAGCCAACTGTTACGATATAACATTCTAAATGCCACAGCAAACAAAGCTTGTGCCTTAAATATTCAATTACTCTTCTTTATTCTGGACCTGACATCTGTCACAAAGTTCTGTACAGCTCTGACAAATCAGATCCTCCTTGATAACTAGTTAGGGGGAGGGTGGTTAAGCAAGAAGTAAATGTAAGAACTTACATTTCCCAGTAAATATTCCAGATTCCTTGGGTATACATTCAGAGAGAGGGTCTGGCTCTTGAACCTAAAAGGTAAACAGACAGGTGCAATGAACATGTATATCATGTATACATTACAGATATACTGTTTATATAGCGGGGTTTTTTTGGTGGTTTTTTTTTCTATTTCCTGTTTTTGTTTGGTTTCTTTTTTTCTTTTACATCCAGCCTTTTGTATATTAATCTCTCCTTTGCCTCACCACCCAGGCTGTCCTGCAAAAACATGCCCCAAAACAAAGAAGATCATATGGGCCGTTAGAAATTCAAGACTATTAGGGTGGGGTTTTTTGTTAGCGCATAAACGAGCATTAAATGGGAGGCTCCCTAATGTGGGCCACATATTCTCAAAGAGGTTGAAATTCTTAAGTTACTCTTACTTACCTGCAGACTGCCATTAGCTAATGATAACATGCTGTATTTGCAGCATGTTGCAAATGTGTTGCAGAGACAAGAAGTCTGGAAGGAAGTTAAGAGCTCAGAGAGTGCCACCACAATTTCTTCTCAAGAATCAAGGGGCAGAACAAACGAGCCAACTCGTCCAAAAGTTTGCATTTCTTCTTTGACAACACTAATTAATGATAGCCTATGCTATTCAACGTGGCAAATGAGAAAGTGAATAAACAGGTGATGAAACTTGCTGTATCTAATAAATTAGATACAATTGGGGTAGTAAAGACAAAGGACAACTGCAAAGGGTTGTAGATGGATGTCATTTCATTGAGTGAGCGTGACAAAATGGCTAATTATGTTCGCTGTAGGTAAATGTAAATATGCTACACATGAAGAAAATGATCCTAACTTTATACATACAGTACTTGGCTCCAACCAAAATAATAGCAGATTAGAATGAAATCGTGACATTATTACAAGTGGTTCTACAAAAACATCAGCTCAATCCTCATTAGTAGTCAAAAAGCCAAATAGGAAATTACAAGTACAGACTCATTCTATATAGTTTCATTCATCATTACACTTCCTGCCATCCAGAATACATCAAATGGACCTATATTGCTCCTAAAAAAAAAAAAAAAAAAGGCTTGTCAACACTTTTCTCTTCTCCTACTGTTCTATTAGACCTCTGCAGCATACCACCTGACATCCTGGATCTTCTATGTGTGTGTTCCCAGACTGCAATATACTTCATGTAGTAGCAAATGTCCTTCTGGTAATTAAGTAGGTGAAACTGAACAAGAACTGTGCACTGAAATAAACACCCACAGATAGTCTCAGAAGGTGGAAAAAACCCACCTCATATTGGGGGTACCTTTCTCACAAAACAGTGACTGTCTCTTTGATGTCTGATGCCTTTTCCACAGAACAACTTTAAAAGACCAGATTGGGAATTAAAATTTGTAACTCTACAGAGTATCAAAACTCTTAGATGCAATAAAGCTACCGGTTTCATAGAATGCAGAATAATGCCCTCCCTTGCAGGCTATAAGCCATCTGTGCCAAGTGACCTTATCACCCCTTTTCTCCCTCTCCTTCCCTTCTTGGCTACTCAGATCCCTTCATTCCACTGGTGCCCACTATCTTTTCTTTCAGATATTGTTTAACTTTCTATTTGAACTACTTCTGCTCGTGAACATCATCCTACCTGTATTCTTAGATCCTTATGGCTAGAACAAAATACCAGGAGTTATTGGAAAAGCAATAAAAAGCGGAAAGTATTACCATGCTCCTATGCCTGACCATACTGTATAGCACCTTCCACATGAGGAATAACTCAAGTAGGACTACCCATTCTGGAAAAGAGGATTTAGAAGAGATTGTAACACAGGAGCATAAGTCTCTTGAAGAAGGGAATAGGAAATAATTGTTTAGTTTCTTCCAACACAAAAGCTAGGGGACATTAAATGAACCTAGAGACAAAAAGAAAGAGATTCTTTGTGCTATGCAAGTTAAGGTGAGAAACTTACGTCTAAGCGTTGTATGGTGTAAAAGTGTACAAGGGTTCAAAAAGCTAGTGAATGAATTAACACAACAAAAAAAACATAACCTTTGTGTTTATCATCCTGCTAAGTCAAAAAGTCCTTGTGAGACAAATTTCTAGGGGCTGGATGAGCGTTTCAGAGAAACACCACTGCGTGTTTGCTTTATTCTTACGTTCTCCCTAGGCATCCACTATTGGCCACGGTCAGAGTTGGGTCAAGGGCGCTAGTTACAGGTCTGACCTGCTATAAAAGTTGAGGATTACTGAATTTATGTGAAAGACAGATGACCGTGGATAATACTGACAAGAAAGCAAGATGCTTTCGTAAGAGCTTTTGAAAAGTTCTGTAGTCAGTGCAGTAAAACACCGTTTCATCCACTGAACATGCTCCAGGAAAAAAGGGTGAATGATCAACAGGTAGAGACTGTTTAAACCCAACACTAGTCTGAATGACAACGTTATGCTGGGGAAGACAAGTCATCTAGTAGATCTGTATCATTCTGATAGTATAAGCATCCATCAACAAAATCTTGATGGTACCAGCAAATAAAGAATGACAGGGAGATCAATGGCTCAGTCACAAGAGCTGCTGTTACTCCGTTGCTGATACAGCACGTTTCAGTTAGAAAAGCAGTATGAAGAGCATCACAGCTGAACAGCAAAATAAAAGGCACAGGCTCTGAGAAAGGAGCTTCTGCAATGGAAGAGGTCCTGGTGAATGCTCACAATAAACAAGCAGTCAAGAAAAGAAAGGTGAACTGTTCCAGCGTTAACTAGCACTGGTTACAGTCAGTGACTCAATCTTAACAGCAAGATCAAATTCTAGTGTCATGACATTGCCTTTTGTCTTATAAGCCACCAAGAGAGGACGACAAGACAAGACAGGAAGGCTTGACAACAGCACAAGGCTCGTTAGGAACCATACAGCACTGGGAGCCCTTTAGCTGAACCAGCTGGAACTTGGATTGATTCAGTTTGGACCTCCTCACAGACTTAGCATTGAGTGTCCCCTAGAAAAAGATAACCTCATTGAAACAACAGCAGGTGCTCATGAACATTCTAAGGTAGAAGATCTGATGGAAATCAGATCAAAGACTGCCCCACACCACCTTGAACAGAAAATCTTGCAGGATCTTTACTTAGACACTGGACTGTTAGGCTGGAATGGTACGAGGCAAGACTCCAGTGCTTGAAAATACAGCCTTCCTCCAAGTAGTAAAATACCTACTGTATGGAATAGTAAAGGGGCATTTTTATGCTGCAAAATGTACACAGACCTGTGGAGATGCTAGTCAAGAAAGGAAAGAGGAAAAAATAAAGGGAGGGTTGAGAGGGGGAGATCCTTCTCACCTAACATAAGTAATTCATGGGGGAAGAAACAAGCAAGGGTATACCCTCTGTGGAAAATATGGAAAAAATCTTTGTTTTGGAGTGACAGGGAGCACAGCTACTCATTAAATTAATAAATCTATGGTAAAAATCATCGACAGTGGCATAAACCTTCAGGATTCAGGAGTGTCTGAATCAAGAACTCCCTCTAATCTCTGTCCAAGTAAGTAAAGAAAAAAAAAAATGTATAAACAATCCCAGTATAGTCTTCCTTGTAGTCTTAGTAATTAATCAGGGGAACCACAATTTGGAGGACCTTTGGGGCTTAAAAAAAAAAAAAAGTCACAGATTATTGAGCTGGTGAAAAAAAAAAATTAAATCTTCAAAATAGACAGACAGCTGTATTAGTTCTTCTGCAGAGCTTTACTCCGTCATGGAAATCAGCATCTACTACTTCCATGTCATGTTTCAGAAAGATATTTATAGAGAGTTCCGAACATAGAGGCTCCTACCTGTTGATCCTGTGTTCTTAACCCCGCTTGTGTAAAAGGTCGTTCATCTCCCTCCCTATCAGCAGTTGTTGGCCTCTTCAGCTCTTCCTCGTATCTCAAGGAGTCGGCATTTTCTATTTCTCCATCATATGTCTCATCGTAGCAGTATATAGCTTCAAGAATATCATCATCGGTAGTGAACAATATAGTATCCCCAAAGTGCTCTGGAGCTGAAGACAACATACAGAATTAAATGGAGAAACCATACAAAGGAATGTATAGAGAAAGTGATTAAAAATATTTTCAGTCCTTCTTTACATTTAATTTGCAGTACTGTTTAAAGATAATATATGGTAAATTGATACTGACTACTGATATAATTAGTGTGTTAATTCTCAAACTTATACTGCACAGCAGAAAAACTGAGAGAAGTCAGTCAAATTTCAAATACATATAAAAGAAAATGCAAAAAAAGCTTCTCCATCACATTCTCCACAAGACTGTATCTGTGAAAAGAATTAAAAATCTGCAACTTTTTAATGTCTAGTGACTATCTGATCCTACTGAAATATGATCTTGTTACTAAAACATCATTAAGAATAGAGATTAGCTCTATTTGCTACTAAAATTCACAATACTATTGAAGAATGCACTAGTGGATTTTGCATTATGTTATGAAATTCAAAGGACTAAATACTATAATAAAGTGCCAACTTGCTTTGAAGGGGAAAGTGATAACAAACAAGCTAAATGTACTTGTTTGCATTGTAGTGTTGTTTCCACAAAGGAAATAAGAAATGATAGCATACCTCCAGACAAGGTTCCTGAAGCCTTCGCAATTTCTCCTTTAAAGATGCACTGTTCATCTAACACCATTATAATGTCTTTCACACCTCTGAAAGAGTGTATGCGAGATTTATTATAATTCCAAATCCTAATCATAGCTACTTGACAGGCATTCGCAAAGTCAATAAAGATAAAGTGAGGTTTTCCAGGGGTAAATGGTGCTAGCCAGAGATGCATATCATCCTGCGTCCGATTTACCCCATCAATTAGGTTGGTTATTATTCTGGGATCGTTGCCATAAGCTGGTAATATATTTATATCAGGTGGTTCAGCTGTTATTTTTGAAATCTGAACAGGCTCTCCTTTAGAACTGAAAACTTCAATTCCATTAAGACCAACATAATGTCTGTCTCCCCATGTTGTTTGGATGTCTATCACTAAGTGCTGCCCATAAGGTAAAACAGGAATTTTAAAATCATTTCCATCATGTGCCTCCACGTAATTTTCTTCTTCTTGCCTTTTTGGTAGTGTTTGTAGTGCCTCTTTTCTCATTTGCTGATATTCTCCAGGCCGGTTGATTTTCTGTTGATGCAGAAACTCATCAAAGATATCCCCTTGAAAATCCATGTTAGAGATTCGGCCACGATGGGAATAATTAAACTTTACCAAGGATTTCCACGACTCCTGCAGAGTGTCTTCTTGTTCACTGTGACACTTTGCTCTAGAGGTTGCTATGTCCTTGACAGAAAAGTCTTCATCTGAAAACAACATAACATCCACATTTAATACATAAAAAGGACTGGAAGCAAACCACAACAAGGACTTTCCAGAATTATGCTGGTCATATTCGTGTTCCCTTACTGTGAAATTCTGTTATACTAGCACTTTTATATTGCCTCTCTATTATGCGGGCTACATGTCCCAATTTCCCTTCCCCATTCAGACACAACAAAAACAATCACTTAAATACTGAAGAGCAGAGCACATGCCAAGATACAAAAACACAACTAAGTTTGAGACAGCGAATTCTTGACTCAACACTTAGAGAAATTGGGATTTTGCCCAGCGATACTTATTGTGTGGCTGTCACAATAGTTTAAATTGTCTGTCTGCATTTCTGCAGAAGATCTTTCATACAGTTGGAAATGGCTGAGCTGGTTAAGTTTCTAAAGCATTACAGAGAAAAGCTACTGCTTCCTCTCAAAATCAGCCACGTGTATTTACAGAAAAGCGATGAGAAAAGAAGGAGGTTCAGGATACAAGAAGGATGAGGCAAGCGTTGCATTCTACACAGGTAACATCCAAACATTTTTCTCGCATTTCCGCAAGTGTGAGATGTAGAAGGGGGATAACGACAAAGTATCTAATGGGATAGAGGGGCACAGGGGGGCAAAGCCTGCTCTCCTGTGACTGCACTGAGGAGCTGCTTCATTTCCATCTCAAAACAATTAACAGCAGATAATAACAAAGATTTTCAATAAAGCTGTCACTTATGTATTTTCTTCAAATAAATGAAGAAAAGCAAGCAGAGTGCTAAACAATTACAGGCCCAGGGGCTAGATTCTACTTCTGTACAACGGCCTTGAGTGGATACTAAAACACATGGTTCTCAAGAATAAATGCCAATTGTAGTAAAATGCAAAATAATGTTTTCCCAAAAGACTGCTCAAGACTAACTTTTAACTTTGTTTTTTGGAAACACTGGGAAAGAGGCAATGTTCCTAATTTATCTATGGCCAATAATCATTTACGCCGGGGACAAGCGAGATAAAAAGAAGAATTTTAAAGCAGATGGGAAACTACCCGGAAGAGGGTTTTTCTTCCAGAATGAAAGACTGGAGACCAACCCGGCCACTCCTCCCCACCCCACAAGGGAAACACGGAGAGGATGCAAAGGCACCTATTTCAGAGAACATCAGTCATTTGGAAGTCACTTTCTTGTTCAAACCATTGTCCATATGGATAATCATGGGGTGGGTGATCCCAAATAGTCCTTCACAGAGCCTCAGAATTTACTTGAAGACAATACTTTATATATATTTACCACTTTAAAATGTCAAAGCTTGAAAATTTCAGGATGAGCATGAACAAAAGGGTATTTGACATCGGCTTTCCTTGTTTTGGAGGTGTTTTTTTTTTTTTTTTTTTTTTAATGTGAAGTACTTCAAGCAGTACAGAGATTACAACTCTGAAGCACTTCTACAGCAGCTCAAGAGGAGGGATTTCACTGTGAGGTTAACAGGTTTGTTAGCTACGTTAAGGAGTGACAACAGGAGAAGTGGAGCTCTGAAAGAGCCGAGAATAGGCCAAAAGCAGAGGTCAACAGCTGCAAGCTTACAGGGTTTGGCTTTTTTTTTTTAAATCTAAAATTTATTATTTTTATTGGAACCATGTGAACAATAAACTCTGCATGTAGATAAAGTGTATCCCACTTTTAGATGTTACAGATGCATTCCCAGCCTTCTGCATGTCCAAGAGGATTGTATGATGGACGCCATCCCAGAGTCCAGAAATAATGACACCTCAAACATGCATCTCCCCTGCGGGTTTAGGAGCGGTGTCTTGAATCACCAAGTCCCTTGTCTGACTTCTGATGGCAACACACCCCATACAATTCCTCTCAAAACTTTAGTAAATGGCACTTTGGGGCAACACTAGCTTGAAAAAAAACCCACCTTTCTTCTCCCTCTGTTGTGTTAATCTCATTTTTACTCCCTGCAGTTATAAATAGCAACCATATTTCCATGCTGCAATCACGTTTCATTTCCCAAATCATTCTAAAAGCTCTCTGCTGTATCTGTTCCGCTTTGTAATCAGCTTTCCTGAAAGTGGATGATCAGAACCGCAGTTTTCCAACTGATGTCTCACGAGTGCCTGTGTTGAGATATTAACATTTCCCTAACGAACTGAAATGCCTCTGCTGATACATCCTCGGAGTGCATTGCTGTAATCACGCCTGCGTCACACCAGCATTTCATAGTTAATCTGTTAGCAACTACTCAACTAAGATCCTTCTCTTCCTCGGTCATTTGCAATTGATGATTACTCAGCTTACAACTTAATTTTTTGTTATTAGTCCCCAAATGACCCTGCAAGCAGTACTACTGAATTGCATTCCATCGCTATTACTTCAGTCCTCAAGTTCATCTTTCCGTGCAGTTCTTTAATCTTAACTCATAATATCCCAAATTATATGCTATTTGCCAATCTTATCAGTACACTTCCATCTTTTCCTTTGCACATTAAATCAGTTATCAAAGAAAAATTGTATGTTTTTATAGCAACATTAACTCGAGCCAAGTATGCACGTATGTGCCATTTCTAATTTCCGTTGTTCTCGTTATTCTTGATTTAGTGACCAAAGGCGTGCTGTGACATTGTGTATGGGCTTGTGCAGCCTCCCCTTTGTCACATACCGCTACTGGGAAACTGCTGTTCCCCTAGCCCCGTACCAATTAAAATTCCCCACTTTTTGGGAAACACTTAAAACTGTTTCCCTGTTGTTAATGCTCACTCAGCTCCACTTTGAAGATGGCTTTAGCCCGCACAGTACAGTACAGAGAAAAGCAAAGCGGCTGGATGGCATACAATTTTCCCAAGGACAAACATATATTGGGAGTTTCAAGCACCAGATGACAAAACCTGCTCTGAGCAAAATTAGAAGACATTATAGTTAGAATCATGATAACCCTCATCTTACAGTTTACATTAAAACTCCTAAATTGTTACCATTTTTACAACTGAACAGAAATTACTAAGGTGGGATTTATTTACAGTTTCCATAATGTTGACAAGTTTTTAATCTAACAGAGATAGTGTAAAATGTGTGAAACAGTAAATGGGCTGTGGTGAGTGGGTGGGTGAAGGGAAGATGGCAGTTATTCCAACTACTTTTCGTACTTTTTTCTTCTTTGAGGTATAATTTCGAATATACTTATAAAATTGCTGTTTTCTCCGCAGAGGGGGAGAGAAGGAAAAATTCAGACCTTCCAAGTTTAGAAAGAAGCATTTTCCTCACCTGTGTCCAGAAAAATCAGGCAGCACCTGCTGTAGAATTTGAACTGGCTTTCCTGCATTTAGGCATATTTCCTGCCCCTTATGACCGTCACTTTAATGTAAACACCACACCCAAATACGATGTACAGCAAGCTACACTTTCATGTAAATTATTCTGATGCTAAATCACTCCCAAAATTGCAATTTGTATTTTTGTAACCCCTTCTTCCAACCCTCTGGGCCCTGTTGTCCTTATTCTGGCAGGCTCTCTTCATTTGAGACAAGTCATTGAATGATGAAGAATCACAGAATGCCAAAGAAGGGTATGAAGGGTCCAAAACAAGAGTCAGAGTGATATATGGCTTGAAAATGAAAAGGGGAGATTAAAAATATAGCCTCAGCAATGGAAATCCAAAAAAAGTTGGTTAAAAGCGAGACAAAGTAGATCATCTGGGTAAGAAATTGTATTCTTGTGTTATTTACAGCTGTTAAGCATAAAAATATTACCCCACGCCCAGAAAATTTCTTAGCCCTAGATTGCCAGAGGCTGGGAGAGCGCAGGAGCCTCAGAACTTGCCCAGTTCTCATAGTCTTCCCTGGGGACACACTGCTGGCTATGGCCAGAGGCAGAACACAACCACACAAATCTGGATCCTCCACCTCCAATAGGATCCAGGAGAACTAAAAAAAGGTTTGGAGAAGGATGACGAGGATAATCAAAAGCATGGAGCACATAACAGCTCAATTTACTAGAAAACTTCATAAATAAGCAGAGATGTCCGAGGGAGATGTTTGAAAGAGGTATATGTCATAAGCAGAGAAGGGAAAATAAGGGCAGTTTTCCATTTGCTCTGAATAAATATATTCAGTATATATTCTCACTGAGAAAGACATGAACCTACTACACAAATAAACTCTGTAAATTTACTCGCTACCTTGAGGTCACACCCTTCTTTATCTTTTTGCAGATTTTCATTGATATTAGCAAACATTTGCTGTCTGCAGGACTGTTAATTTTTAGAATATGTATTACTGAAATTTAGTCTTCAATTTTTTCCAAATAAATTTAAAAACACTAACTCAGAATGTACGTTTTTCAGAAAAAGAGCATTTCACATCAGTTGTAGGACAAGGAGAGAGACTCTGAGCATTGTTGCAGTGTGAAGCAGAAAAACTGAATACTGCAAATAGTAAAATCTCCCTGTCTATACCTCCAGAAGTCTCAAGAGATCCCTTCCCCCCAAATGATTCTGCGCATCTGCAAAATGGAGAACATTTCAGCAGTTGCTATTGTGAGCTCTTACCTTTGAGACCAGAATCATCTTCTCCAAGATTTATAGTGTTTAATCCTGCCTTTTTTACGCATCTGACACTCCTCCTTCCGCTTGTAGGGTACTGTAAACTGCAGCAATTTTTGTCAGAAAGTTGCTCTGAAATGTCAAAGCCCATATCACCATCCTTTCTGGTTAGCAACTGTGATCTCTCCTCCCCATTTGCATTTCTACTACTGGATCTTCCCAGTTCATTTCTCTGACATTTGACACCCTCATTAGTCAGATCTGAAAAGTTTTTCATGATTCCATCAGACTGTGTTTGAAATCTCAAGCCTAAAGAATGTTCTGTAGCAAGCCAGGGAGGCTTCCGCTTACTGGAAGTAACTTCATTAGTCTCTGCTACTTGGGAAGATGACTGTAACCAAGAAGGAATTGCACCTGTAGAATCAGACAATTTTCTTCCTGTCAGCTTTTCCATTTGCTCGCTCAAAATAAGTTCATCGTCAGATTGAACATGCTCTGTGACTGCCTGTACTGTTGCATTCTCTTTGGCATCTTTTATACCAATCTGAGATGGTAACACTTTTGGATCATCCTCTAACTCAGACACGTTTTTCTTTGTAAAGCTGACTGAGTTCATCTTATGCTCAAGAAGATTTTCTTCTGGCAGAGATTTCCAGTTTGGTGAAGTACCATTTGACTGTAAGCATTTAAAATGTAGGTCTGCTTTCTTCTCTGTGACTGCAGGTGCATTTACTTCTTTCCTTTCATTTGACGAATATGCAGAGGTATCTTGCTTGTGATCTGTAAGGTCGATTGTAGTGCTACGGTCAACGAGGGGATCTCCAGAGGCTCTCTCTAATTCGCCATCAAATACAAGGTTCTCATCAACATATAACTTCACCTTCTTTGCTCCAACGTTAAGGTCCTACAAAAATGAAAGCATTAAGATTTCATTTAAACTGTTCAAGTATTAGATATCACTGTTCTGGAACTCTGACATTTGAACACTTAATCAATAAACAGATGAAAATTATTAGACCCCCGTACCAGTAACATGCTTTGACTACTTTTTATAAAAAGCTCAAAAACCAAAAAATACTGTGGAATAGTTAAGGCTTTATTTAAGAGGACTAAAAAACCTGGTAGAAACTGCTATGAACCAGTCTGGCTGACAAGGCTTAAATATTTAGAAAAGCTTGAGTAAAGAAGCCTAGATTAAGTATAATTACATTTGATCAGGATATAAATTACAGAGGCACATTTTACTTCAGCATCTTTAAGATTCACCACTTTCATGACATGTTCCACAGCGAACAATGACCCAGATCAAAGCCGCTAGAGTTAAAAAGAGTTATAAAGAATTATAGAAATACAGGGCTGTAAAGGACAGAAGAAAAATCATCTGGTCCATCTCTTTCCACCGAAGAAAGTAAAATATCCTATACCATTGTGAAGAAAACTGGTTTTAACAATTTTCAAGTGATCTGTCTTGATGGCTTATTCCACCACTTAATTAGCCTTTTAAATAGAAGGCCTTTATCTCAGACACAGCTCTGTCACTCACAACTTTATCTCTATGTTCTCCCTTTCTGTGGTACCCACTGAAACCTGTTTTTTTCATTCCATTGAAGTCAGAACTAATGTTCTTTCTATGTTCTTTATCATTTCCATCTAACTTTTCTACCCTCTTGACAAAAAGGCTGGTATCTCCAATGAAAATACAGAAGATGAGACAAAATCCTGTCTGCCCTCGAAATTTCAGTAACCTGTCCATCACGTGGAGTCTTTAAAGACACTCTGTTCTTTCCTTATTTTCACAGAAACTGAGAAGCTTTTCATGAAAAGTACGAAGTTTCAGTTTCATCCCTCTTGCTTATCTCCTGGATGTCAGTTCTCCTTGAATACTGATTTAAATTTTCCTCCGCTCCTAGCCTAAACCAGTTACTCCGTCACCTTCAAGTACAAGTGTCTCCGGTTCTTCACTCCTGCATGCACTCTTTACAGCTTACAAGTCTTTATAATTCCATTCTACTGCTTTTCAAATAATAACATGTATGAGGCAAAAAACGTAACATAGACCTACAACAGAAGATGCGGGCTAGAATTGAGGGAGGGGAGTAGGTGTAGGAATGCGAGACACATTCCTGATAGAAAAAGATAACCTTCACTAGCTTCTCAGAGAACAGCTGTAAACCCAGTTTAATTGGCCATTATGTCATGGCTGCCTGTGTTACTCCTAGAGTATCATAAAGCATTATATGTCTGTACTGATGCATTTGGCCGTAAAACATGAGATTTTTTTCCCCTTGAACAAGGACACTGCTAGATTAAGCTAACTGGGGATCAAAACACTTTAATAATTATATATATTAAAAACTAACTACATGGCTTTTGCCTGAAGTTATGATGGGGAAGACCCAAGTCTTGCTCAAGAAGAGCAAGGATGCCCAAGTAATGTTACTTTTTGAATCTTGGTATGTCTGGACTGTTAATGTCTCCCTTAAATGCTAGAGACAGTGGCTATTCACAGTTGAATTTGGGAAAACGGCAACATTTCTACAGAATATCCTAGCCTTTACTACAGTTATGAATACTCAAACCTTAGTTCTGTGTTTTTACCTGGGAACAGATATAAACTGCATGAAACCACAGAAATATACACATGTATATTTTAAAAAGTATTTCTCAATTTCATCTTTTTAAATCAAAATCGCCAACCTCTTAAGAACAAAATGTTTTTAAATGAATCCCACTCCACCCACCAGTATTGGAGGAGGACAAGGTAGACTGAGAAAACATTACAGAGTGAGATGGTGAAACTTGTTCTCCCTGAAAGAAAAAATGGTCAGTCACTTCAAAATTATTATTCCAGTCAGTGGGAAATTACTTCCTTTCTCTGAAGTTTTGGAGCGTCTGGGATAGGTATCATAGGAAGGCTCACCCAAAAGTGGTACCTGGACTGTATCAATATGAACCAAGCAAAGCTACAGATATTTCTAAGACAATAGCGACAGAGTGAACTGGGGCAGGCATTAATAACAGCTGATAGCACAGAAGAACCATCTATTCACAAAGAACCAGTAAAGGAGCTAATGAAAATCTATTGCACTAAAATTCTAAGCAGACTGAGGCTCAGGCAGGAAAAATATGAGAGATATCAGGGACTCCAAAACCAAACATGTGCAGACACAAGACTAAGAACTTCAGGAAGAATTTTTTCACTCTGAGGGTGCTGAGCCCTTGGCCCAGGTTGCCCAGAGAAGCTGTGGCTGCCCCATCCCTGGAGGGGTTCAAGGCCAGGTCGGACGAGGCTTGGAGCAACCTGGTCTGGTGGGACGTGTCCCTGCCCAGGGCAGAAGGGTGGAACGAGGTGATCTATAAAGTTCCTTCCAACCCAAACCATTCTATGATCTATGAACTGCTCTTTTTCATTCCCTCCCACCCTGCTTCTGAACTTCCAGTTGCTTAGCAATCAGATGTGGTGGGAAAGATCAACAGAATGGTTAGCTTCTCCTAGCACCACTGCTTAACTCTCCTCTAGGAGGAGGATGAAGAAATGCCTTCCTCATGAGTAATTCCATCAAGAAGCCACTCTGTAGACAAACACTCAATACCTCACCCAAGGCAGGTTTTTTTCCTCCCAGAGGAGTAATTAGAATAGCACAATCTCTCAGAGCAAGCATGTAGGTATAATCAACCTCAGAGAAAAAAAAATGAAACATTTTGGGAAAAAGTTCTATGGTTTCTCTTGATGTTCCTTCCCAGCTTGGCTCTTCAGCCCTCCTAGAGTACCTGCCGGGATAGTGCCTTCCAATAATGAAACAGGAATGGTATTTCTGGCCATTTCAGTGACATTTGTGCACAAAGGAAAAAGCTTAAAACCAGAGGCACTTTTCTGCAAATTACACCCGGACAGAGTAATTGAAGTTGCCTCTGCCTGACTTCTCACAGAAGAGTGAAAAAGAAGGAACAACAGAAAAGAAGTCAAGAACTAAAAGAACCAAATTCTTCTATAAACCTAAATCTGCTGGAAAAAAGCTGCTGCACCCTTACAGATAATGTACCCCAGTGGTAGTCCCGCACTGAAAAACATCTCCAACTCAAAAGAGTGGACATGAATATACACACAGGAGGAACACGCATATGGGACATCACTCAAAGGAGAAAATGATCCAGTTGGAGGGCAACTAAGACATTAATGCTTTTAGAGTATTAAATCCATTCACAGATTTATGAAGACATACAAGACTGGATCTTATGAAAAGAGTTCTAATAGCATCAAGTAACGATGCAATTTCAAGGCTGTAGCAATTATTTACAAAATGCCTGAATATTTCAGACGGACTTGAAAAGAACTGGGTGCCCTCACGTATACTTTATCTGTTCTTGCAGACCAAAACCGACCTCCTTTTTCGCAGAGCTCATCTGAAATAAATAAAGCCAAGATGAAGCGTTCTCTGAGACCTTCCTTGTAATACACTGACTCAAGGAATCTATGACAATGATGTAATCTGACTTTTATAGCTTCCTTCAGACATATTTTCTCTACTTCCAGACTCGAGTTCTAAAACCTGAACGTTTTCAACAATCCAGAAGTATTTGCCTGAATTCATTTTTTTGGTCTGGTTTTTGAAGAAGTACTAGGGCATCTCTCACTTACGTGGTTTTTGAGGGAAGGAAGGAGGTTAGAATGATTACCAAAAAACAACACTACAAACTAGCTCTGAATTTATGCTACAACAAAATTGTTAGCGAATTGTATTTTGGGGTTTTATACTTCTCCGACAAAACTTCTTTGTGACAAATTACAGAATTAGGCAGAACTGCTTTGTATTATTCTTTCATCTTAAGGATAATGAGACATTTCTTTAGTCAGCGTAGATGGCTGCACTGCCACCTAAATCCATGGGATTACACTCCTAATGGATTTTACAGCTTGTCTCACAGTGGTTTATTAAAAAACTAGTGCCTTGAAACACAGAAATACATTTATGTGTATTTCCTGCATTATATTCAATAGACTTGGTAACAAATCATACTATTACCTCCAAAACCAGCAGTCCCTTTTGCACTTTCTAATGATGATGGAACATTCTGTAGCCCACATTTTAATAGAAAAAGCTATTAACATTCTGGAAAATAAATATAAGTCATGTTATATTAAATTTGTTGATGTTGTCCCTTCCACGGCTATTTCCATATGTATAAATTACCATATGTGCTTATACAAGAACATGGATGAGAGCAAAACCAGAGGAATAAAGCCTCTTATTTATAATCCAGGACAGCAAATCTTCTTTGATCCAGTACCTGGGATTTTTTTCTTAACATTGCAGTGTACAAACAAGAATAATTTCCATGGTGACATTCAAACACACAAACAAGAGACCATCTGGCATGATATGTCTCTCACGTAACACTAGATTACTTGTTTTGTTATGAACACAGTTAGTATACTTTTTAATTAAAGTGACAAAGCCAAATCGAGCAACAGTCAGCCTACTTATACCTATATACATGAGAAAACACATATTTAAACACATATTTATTTATACTGTGATAGAACAACTGAAAGTCCTGAATATTAGGATGTACTTACCTTTGTATCTTTATTTCTTACTACAGTAAAGGATTAAGTGACAGAATGTGCAAGCCTTTTATTACGTCTTTCGAGATTGTTATTAGCTTTGAAAGAAAATGTTAATTGTGCCTTTGAAAACATTAACACTTACATGGCTACCACTTACAATTAAGACAAAAGCTAATTCCACAGTAGACATGGACCCCTTCTAGCTCCATATTTTATTAGAGAAAATGGTATTACTTTGATTTCATACTTTTGGAAAGCAGATCAAACCGCGTTTCCCTAGGCAAAGTAAAGCACACACACAGAGGAGTTGAGAAAAAACTACTTACACGGGGAGCTGTTGTGTTGTAATTCCAAATCTTGATCTTGGATATACCAAAGTCACGTGACTGGGTGGGATTGCGGATAACAAAGTAAAGTTGGACGGGCGGATGGAAAGGGCACATCCAAAGGAAGCTTTCCTTCGTGGTCTAAAAACACATACAAAGCAGACTGTCACTAATGCTCTTTCTCCTAAAGTGGCATATTTTAATTAACTCACCATCCCACAGAAGAATATACATCGATTACAAAAGTAACCATTTACTAAAATCTACTACGTGAAGAGCAAAACCTTAACCTCATTTCCACAAACAGTAAATCCGACCCTCCTGCCTGCTCTTAACAACCTGACAATTAGATAAAGGTCAGCTGCTTGCTGTCCCAGTAAGACATCTGCACGCTCACAAATGACAGGCAGTCTGCCATGCTTTGTAACGGCAGGGTCAAAGCAAGCCCAGTTTATTTTAATCAAACTAATCAGCTTTGCAGGCACTAGAGGGGATCACTGAGCACAACGGACACTGTATAATCATTTTACGATTTCTTAAAGTGCTTACGCTTCTGTTTTGCCCTCTAAAGAGGGGAATCTTATAGAATTTTATTCCACTGCCTCTATTTTAATCAGGCTTTGCAGGCAACTAATTTCACTTACAGATCTATTCCTTAGAGCTACATATAGGACTCCCAGCTTGAAATTCTATGAGAAATTTTCTAAGATATCACAGAAACTCCCCACATGAATTTTACAGACAACTGACAATCAAGACATTTTAAACTACCAAAGAATGCCTAATTCTGGACACTGTTCAGAACTGTTACCTCTGCGCATTCAGAAATGGAGGAAAAGGAAGGCTTGAGCACTGTGAAGAGGAATGACGTGGGTCTGAGGGCTCACCATTGTGAGGAAATGCCTTTGTAAGATATTTCTAAAATTAGAGTTCCCTGTCCTTGTTATTCTGACGTTTAAAAGACCTATATATGCATCCCAGAATCAAAAAGGCTTACAGAAAACAATTTCAATTACATGCCAAATCTATGTCTTATTAAGGATTATATCCCATCAGGCACTGTTTCCTTCGGTGAGAGCACCTGATGTTCTGCCAGGCATTTTCTTCTTTTACAGCGTAACACTAATAAATATAAAAAATCCCTGATCCTCAGTAAGAGTATGTCTGGTCTCAAAGACAAATGTACACCTAAATGATCAAAGACAGAAGTGTTTTAACCGTAGTAAAGTGAGTTTTCCACAAAGTAAATTTTTATGTTAGCTTTCATTCTGTTGAAAGTATTAGTTGCTTGGAGATTCATTAATTTGTTGGTTTTTCTAATACACCCAAAAGCTTTCCTGTACGAGCTGAAACGTACAGAAACTGGAAATGCTGCTTTGACTTCTGAAGGAGTCCTGCAGTTCAGTTATCATGTTCTATGGCCATATTCCCTCTCCAGATTGCATCTTCTCTGCTGCAATCCCTTTGCAGCTTCAAGAGAGATTACAGTGTCACAAATCAAAGGAATATATTAATCAATGAAATATAAAACCTCATTACTCAAGAATTTTGGGATATATAAATATATGAGAAATGCTGAGAATAACAGGTTTATAATGGATTAATGAATATATTACTACATTAATTTATAATTATCTAGAAAGTCTGAGAGTCACTACTACTACTGCTGAGTGTCATCTGCCAGACAGCATGGCCTATAAAGGAGAATGGGTATTTATGACACCCAAATTACCACTTCCAGGACATGGTAAGAAAGATGTTTTAAGTAAAAATATTTGTCTGGAAATAGCAGTCCATACTGAGTTTCAGCTACATTTCAAAATACTGCATATCTGCCCTCTTCTTATTCTCCTTCACCTGGCAAGCAGAAAAGTATCACTAGCATGAAATAAGTTACAATTTATATTTTTTAAATAGACTAAGTCATTTAGTATCCTCATCCACTAAAATGAGAGTATTTTTTACTAGAATCCTAGCTCTGAAGGCCTGTGGAGACAAAGGACATACACGGAACATGCAGCACTAATGAAGTGATGGCTGTACGAAGGGCGATGGGCATTTGCTGATCTCTTCAGAAGCATCAGGATTTCATATCAGTTATTGTCTTTTTTTCACTGTCTTTAGTGCCTCTTGTCTCCTCGTCTTACTATCTCACAAAGGAGACATGAAATACTTTTATCTTGTCACACATTTTTCTTAATCCCTTGTCCAAAACTACCTAGCTACCCATTCTTATTCTTCCATGATCCTTCCCTAGGTTAAAGGATAACAAGGGGACAGAAGAAAATAAGCATGTTTTCTCTTTTAGTTTACTTAAGTTTAATATTAAACACCTGGAAGAGCTTAGCAGTGAAGCTCCCATACCTTCAGATCACAAGAATTACTTAAGTCTATCAGCAAACATACTGTAAAAATGTGAAATTCCGTGTCCTTAAAGTTTTGTAATCTTGTTCTACAGATACCATATTACAGTACTTAAAAAGACGAATTTGTTCTTCCATCCAACACAATACCACAGAGTTAATATGGAAGAAGGCAGAGTTAAAGCTGCCTCCTTCCAGTTGCTCGGTTAATTGTGAGGCAAATTAATCAAAATCTGTCTTAAAACAAAATTATAACCAAATACCAACATATTGGACAGGAAAACTGAATTTCTTAGTAATAAATAATATACTCCTTTTTTGAATTATCCGATAGTTGTTACACAAGTCAGGTTTAAAATGCAATCATGTTTCTAAACAAAAACATTAAAGAATTAAAGAATTATTATAATGAGAAATTGTCACATCCAGGACTAAGTTGTCTTACATTTAAGTTCTTATTGACCAAGCAGCACAAGTCTCCTGGGTTGTCAGCATTTCGAATGTCCACATCATGAGGAGAAACAAATATCTTTTCGTTGCATAAATCAAAGAATTCCACCTCGCTCAAGCCCACATTTACTGGATTTCCCCAGTTAGAAAGAAGCTCCATAGTCACATAAATGGCATCACGTACTTCCATACTGGTTGTCATCTGGATTGAAATGAAATATGGTATAAACATAAACAAGAAAAGAACAAAATGTGGAACAAAATAAATACTGACGAGTGAGAAGCAAAAAAGCATGCAAACTCAAGGCTATCTGGATGACGTTCAATCATTCTGGGTTCCATGAATTCTGCCCCACATTGACTAATAAAATTATGGCAGGGTAAGAGAAGATAACTTATCAGCCTCTTACAAAGCTTAAGAAGAAAACAGCTCTCTGTTCTTTGATTCGTTTGTCATTCTGATGAACAAAGGAACGGTGATAAATTCTCTTCTCTTAGGTTTATTAGTTGACATGGGGCAGAATCGGTAGAATACAGATTATTCAATGTACTCTGATTTCAGCAATACTGGGCAGTATCAGTTACGGTGCATGTATACACAAACCTTCTCTCTCAACGTGGAATCTACTTCAGATTTGCCATCAGACAGGAATATGTCATTAGCACAGGCAGTGTGGCTCTCAGGCTCCGGAAGGACTTTCAGAAGTTTCTTCTCTTGTCTGAAACATACATATTCTTTTATCTGTTACTTCCTCATAATTCTTGTATTTTTAGGAAATAGTTTTGTTGGTGCAAAGGTGAAGACATGACAGGATGTACCCACAACACCCCACAGAAGAATCCCATGTACCCCCACACTGAAGGACAACTGTTGCAGCATCCCACCTTAGACACACCCAGTGTGGTTCAAAGCCTGGGCTCCAGCTCTCAGCTGGGTCTGAGGCAGTCTGAGAAAGTAATACGTAGGTAATGTTGGCAGTTCCCCAATCACAGATACTGGCCCGAGGCTGGAACCCTCTCCCTCATTTGCTACCACTTGCATGACATCTCAGGTACCTAAAGGTTATCAGGTGTAGTGGTATTACACTGCACCTAGTGGTATACTGGGAAATATCTCTTCAAAAAAGGAAGCTAGCCTTAAAGGAAATATAAATACCTGCTTCCAGAAGGACAAATTCTCTCAACAACTTTTGTCACTGCAGTCTTTGCCTGGCTTTGTTCTGGAGGTTCAGCCATTGCAGAAACAACAGATGAAAAAGAAAATTTCTTCTAAGTAAGAAAAAGATGAACATGTTTCATTCACATCGTTCTCCACATAACGAGTATCAATCTGCATCTCCGGAATAAATGAGAGTTTGGTCCCAGCTCTGGTCTCAGCTAACCTTAGCTGATCTGTAACTCCATACTGAGGTAAAGCCCATTTAACAGAATTGGTTTTGATTTGCAATGAAAAAGCTGAGCTTGGAGCTTGATCTTCTATGTGGAAGAAGAGTAACATAAAAGCATTCTCTGATGACTATTAAAAATATATACATGTGTGTCTGAAATCTCATTGTATACATTTGGTAAGACTCAGAATTGGCCAAAGTCAACTAAGTCTGCGTAGACTTTCTCCTTCTCCTAAAAAGGATCGTGAAGATTTTAAACCCAAAAAAGCTCAGTTTTATTAGAATAAAAACTTGATTTATTGTCTTAAGTATAGAACTATCAGTAGTGACTGACTATCTAAGAGAAAACAGAGTGAGAGTCCTGCAGTTCTTACAACGCTTTGGGCTCTTTCTCTTCCTGTGCCCCACTTTATAAGTATACCCTGCTCCCTTTGTTATTTTTCTTAAACATGTGTTGGTAGCTTCTGTCAGAGACAGAATACTCAGCACAGTGAGCAACTAGTTAGATGAGGAATGGCAGTCCTGTTCTTAGGTCACTTCCATTTCTATACTTCTTGAAGAGAAAGAGAACTTTAAAATGCTTAGAAGTTAATTACCTTTTTAGTATTAAAAATTCTGCATTGTTATACATTTAAATATCAAAGGCCAAGTTCCACAATCCCTTAATTGCAAAATTAAATTACTTGGAAGATCATTTAGGTCAGCTTTAAGACTGAGAACTCACAATGGGTTTTTGAAACTCCACCTCAAGCGTCAGGGTAAAATTATGTCTATTTTAAGTATTATTTCATTATTTTTCATTTAGGCACAACAATATTAAAATTAGTCCTAATGTTAGCAGGAAGATACATTATGTGAGAATATTCAGTGGAATTTGTTCTCTCAATCACAAAGCTATAAATATCTCAAAAACAAGAGGAGTAAGATTGAAAAGTTGACCCAGTGGTGAAGTCATATGTAAAGTACTTACCTGTAGTAAAAGAACATTTTCACCTTTGCTCCTAACCCAAACTCCCCAGAAACTTAACACTGGCTCAGCGATGACAGTGGATACAGGTTCATCATAGCATCAACTCACAACTTCAGGGAGCATCGGCTTAGATTAAAGTAGTCAGCTGTCTTGGAAACTCTCAGAGTTGAAATGAATGCCAAGAATGCCTAGGCATCTCTTTTCCTTCCTAAAAAAACTAAGTCTCCTAAACATCAAACTGGAAGCAGACTTTGAATCCACGAACACTGTCCATGAAAGATAGTTTTGTAAATTTCAGTTTATCCTTAAATTTCTTTATGTATTTTCTTTCTGTTAGGAGACCTGAATTATTGGTTATGCTCAAAGTTTAGCTAGGATTGTCAACACAAATCTCCTCATTCTTTAACTTAACAAGGAATAATGGTCTGACCTGAATCAGAAGGGAATGGATTTTTGCTGATTTCCTTGAGTGAGTTCTTAATTGCTTTTAAACATGGTTGGAGATAAGAGATGTACACACATTGGTGCGGAAAACCCACACTAGCTCTTCCTCACTAGTAGCTGGTAGTCTTCAAAAGCAGAGCATGTATTAACAGGGAACAGTGCCCATATTAATGAGTCCAGTAGAAAGGTAGGATTTATTGGTATGGAATCACATATTATCTTGTTTAAGAAGCTTCCAGAATGGAAATGGCTCAACCCGGGCTGCAGCTGTGCATTTGACTGCACAGACTTTTCATGTACCCCATCTACCAGTTGCACGGTGATCCCTGAAATCAAGAGAGAGCTGTGGGATGCTATCCTGAGGAAGCCGATTAAAGAAAACCACCCTATGGAAAAATAATGCAAATTCAATTGCACTTAAGAGGCATCACCATTCATTCATACACAATCCTAATGTGTAAGAGATTGTAAGTCATGGGGGGGTTCCTCATCTGTCTTTTGCCATACCTTTTGAGGGCTTGTAGAAACTGTCTGCCTTTGCAGATCTCTCTGCAAGACTTCATTTTCAATTTGCATCGCTTTAACCACAGCTGAAACTGAGAGATCAGGATCCTTCTCGCACACATTCTTTAGAGTTGCTGAAAGCGGTCTTTCTGGTCGGCTTAATGGTCCTGCCACCAAAAGAAGGAAGGAATATTCATTAGGCCGGACATACAAGTATGGGACATTACAACAGCATAGATTTGAAACATACGATTCAGTTACCACCACGGGGCTTTGCTAGCAGTCAGTAACCCTCCTAAGTGAGGCTGAATTGTTCCAATTTGTTTTTGTATTAAGATTCCAGGTCACATCTACTTTAGACAACAGCTGAAACAGTATCAGAAGAGGAGAAAAACTGACAAATGAGAAACATAATTTTTATGTTTTACGATTTTTGGTACTTGCTTTATTCCAGTATTTAATGGAAACTCCTTGTAACAGTTCATTGAAAAAACCAAATATTAATTTCAGCACACCAGAATTTTTCAATGTAACTGGGGTGTTCAGCTATTTTGGAGGAATCTCCAGAGACTTCTAGCAAAACAAGGGGAGTCAGGAGTGCTATTTGCAAGACAAAATAAATGACCTTATCACTTAAGTAGTCATCAAAATGCCCATATGCATTCCAATCTTCCCAAACATCCCGGAGAAACAGAAATGTCACAGCCTATAAACAGGTTTAAAAGAAAGGAAATAAAATTTAACAATAGAGGATCTGAGATTGAACTAAAAGAGAAGCACATGGTTATATTCAAGGACTTCAAAAGTCAAGGGAAGAAAAGAGACTGAAGTTGTACAGACATTTAAATCAAGGGAAAATAGCGAAGAACATGCTGATACGCAAGCGTGCTCATGATGCTGCAGTGAGGTTTATTAAGCAGGAGAGTAAAATGGCAGTGGGTGCTAGTGACACGAAGCCTACCTTGAAAAGACAGGAAGTTAAAACTGAACTGAAATTTGCATGCGTTCATGCTTTTTAAGCCCTATGCCATCTACATGCAAAAAATTTCAACAAGCATTAGTCATCTCTGCAAATATGGGGCCAGAATAAAGTCCTTGTTATTTTTCTGTGCTATACTATCCCTCTGAAATGAAATTCACTTCAGGATTTAAAGTGGTAGTTGGACAGAAATGGTTCTACCAAGCACTATTATAACCTGAGAAAATGCTACACGCATCTTTGGAAAGTGGTCAAAGCAAGCATCTGCTCAGACAGATGGTGGGTGAGGGTCTCTGAAGCTACAAAGAGGATTTATTCTGAAGCCAAGAAGAATTAGCTTCTTTTCCTCAATTTGGTTTTCTGCCAATTAAGAAACTAATATTTTTGACTCTTCAAAACCGTTAGCTTTATTGCTTTTTTGGGACACACCTGGATTTTGCTTTTTTGAAAAGAGTGTTTTAACCACAGGGTATGGTAAGTCTGAAAACTTTATCTCAGACCTCTCAAAACAAAAGTTCAGACATGTTCAACTAAGGACTGTGCTGAAATAACAACTGCAGCCATGATTTCAGCCCCTAGATTTGGGGTTTGGTTTGGTTTTTTTTTAGCCGAGGTAGAGACCACACTTTAGCAGCAGATTTCTAGAATAAGTAGCAGTGCTGTTAAAATGGTGTTCTCCAGCACAGGAAAAAACATTTTCCAGTATGGTACTAGATACCAGCGTATCTACCCAGCACTGGAGACTGCTCTGCAGTGTTCAAGGTGTAATTCAAGTGCAGTCCCAAGCAGCAACAGAGCCAGTTTTGCTGTGCTGTGGAAAACTCTGCCTTTATTGCTATGAATGCATTGTGTTCAAAATCATAGAATTATAGAATTGTTGAGGTTGGAAGGGACCTTTAAGATCATCGAGTCCAACCTTTAACCTACCCTGACAAAAGCCACTTCTAAACCATGTCCCTCAGTGCCCCATCTACCCTTTTTTTAAACACCTCCAGAGATGGTGAATCCACCACCTCCCTGGGCAGCCTATTCCAATGTTTAATAACCCTTTCAGTGAAAAAATGTCTCCTAATATCTAATCTAAACCTCCCCTGACGTAACTTGAACCCGTTTCCCCTCGTCCTATCACTTGTCACCAGGGAGAAGAGGTCAGCCCCCATCTCTCTACAACCTCCTTTCAGGGAGTTGTAGAGGGTGATAAGGTCTCCCCTCAGCCTCCTCTTCTCCAGGCTAAACAACCCCAGCTCCCTCAGTCATTCTTCATAAGGTTTGTCCTCCAGGCCCCTCACCAGCTTTGTAGCCCTTCTCTGGACACACTCCAACACCTCAATGTCCCTCTTGTAGCGAGGGGCCCAAAACTGAACGCAGTACTCGAGGTGGGGCCTCACCAGTGCCGAGTACAGGGGGATGATCACTTCCCTAGTCCGGCTCACCACACTGTTCCTGATACAGGCTAGGATGCTGTTGGCCTTCTTGGCCACCTGGGCACACTGCTGGCTCATATTCAGCCAGCTGTCAACCAACACTCTCAACCAAATCTTCCAGCACAGCATCAATTGCGGATTTTTGACAAGACACTCTTCTGTTAATACCGTAGGGAACAGATCTCCATGAGGAAAGTGGGAAACAGAGCAAGCACAAGGACTGAAAGGAAGAGGGAAAAAGTCTTATGCTGTGGAAGCCAAAAGAGAAGGAAGGTAGCGAAGATGTAGCAGAAGGCTGAAGTACACAAAGTATACAGGCTCTGGACTTTCTCACAACTTTAAGTCAAAACACTAGAGATGGTAAAAACAACAACAAAAAACCCACCCGCCCCACCAACAGCTAAGCAAAATCACATAACGACAGATGTGTGCTGAAATTACATCTGAGCCAGAGGGGGAAAAATCATGAAAACTCTCGTTACTGACATTAGATATTTTTACTTCTTACTAGAATAAATTCTTTCATGTCTTTCCTGCTGCAAGAACTCAGCAGAGAGTGGCCGAGTGATTTTATTTTTTACCACAATTGGTCTGACGGGAATGTACTTTTCAGCATTATCTTTTCTTTTTGCCGAGAGAACTCGTAGTGGCTTCATGTCTGCAAGATAATAAGGGAACAGAAATAATCAACTTCAGAGCTATTTAGGAGCAGCTAGTCAGAGAAAACTTACTGGATCTTAACTGCTAAAATTTTGCCATTTTAATTATGCTGGCAAAGTGATAACCTCCATACTGCCTCCTTTTCACTGATCCTGTTCTATTGATGTAGAAGTACATCTGCATGGCTTGCACTGACTTTGTGCAACAAATATATATCATTATAAGGTACCAATATATCTCATCTGTACCAGATATTTACCTGCATTACTGTCAAGAAGAGCAAAAATAAAAAAAAGATAATAATCTCTTGAGAAATCTCACAGACAGTCTGAGACAATCTCAGTTCAACTGTCTAGGCCTGGTGATACGCGGGTTAAACCAGGGCTACATTTTTGTCTTTGCAAAAAATTTCTTAACCTAGTAGCAAGAGGATGCGAGTCTCCCAAATCAGGAGATTAAAACAACAGGTTTGCTGAAGAGCAAGAAAACTCATGAGAGCATGGAGTAACCATCAACGATTAACCAGCAGCAATTCCCTTAAAAGTAATGCTCTCAAAGAATTATTACAGTACTATATGAGTGCATAATACACAGAGACTTACTGCTTTGATCCTGGTTGAACTCCAACACAGTAAGGGCACCAGAATCAAGGCTAGAGCATCTCCCAGTATCCTGACGTTCAGAAGCTTCCTTCTGCAGTGATCTACTGCTATTCAACTGAAGGTCTGCAAAGCTTGTGATTGTTTCCTCAGTGGGAGATGGTTCTGAAAACACATCCTCTTCAACAGAGTCATAGTCATCGCTACAAGAGTCTTCTTCCATCCTTTTCTCTTCTACACTGACTTGCATGCTTCGTCTCAATTCCTGGTACAATTCAAACAGATTTGTCAGAAAAGCTCAAACACACATTTTAAAATAAAGAAATGTGGCTGCCTCTTCCTCCCCTAGGAGAAAAAAAAAAAAAAAATCTTCTCACGAACTCAGTGCCAAATTCTGTAGGCCACGGAATTTCTATGATCAAAACCAACTTTTAGGAATAAGTTACTAACAGTAGGTAAGTAATATTTTTTCCAGTCTCACACAGTTAGATTACTGTATCTTTTGGCTTGCTATCTGAAGACTTGCTGCAATCCAGATTTTCCAAATGCCTTCACAAGCTTGCAAAGCTGATGTAATAGCAACTTCTTTATAAGCAATTAGATAGCCGATAATAGACCTGTCTTATACACGTCTGTTCTTCAAAAAAACAGTAGAAGATACATGTGGTCTAATGCACTAAGCTTCCACTTTGCACAGGGTTTTTTTAAGTGGACACATCATAGCAGGATTTTATACAAAAATTAATCTATTTTGAAATTTACTGTGGAAAAAACTGCCCTGCCTCTCTCAGCATATGCCACAAAGAGCATAGACGATGCTGGAGAGCCTCGTGTTTTTATGAATGCAAAAAGAAAAGACCTTGCCTATCTTAAATGCTTTTTTTCCCTACTTTGTTGGTATTAGAGTTTGCGATAAGTATAGGTAAGCAAACCGTATACGTAAAATGAAAACCTGACGCTATCTTAGGTACAAATGAACTGTGACAGCGTACGTTCAGTTTGCAATGAAAAGCTTCAAGCTGCTCTTCTGCTACAGATTGCACTTGTTAGGAAATCCATGTTGACAGAAACATATTACAAAGAGCAGGCAAACTTTGGTTAAAAAGAAGGTCTATAAGCAACCTGAGGCTTGATATTGAGCATGTGTTTACAACAGTCAAGACTAATATTTCTGGCTATTTGACAGGGAATTGTACACGCTTTCTTTCAGTTTGAAACTCATTTTAACAAGACATTCAAGAAAACAAGTTATAGCTCCAGAAAAATCAGAGGTATTTCCATTTAGGACACAAAGAAAATAGGGGGTTTTGTTTAAAATTATTGGCTTACTACTTACACATAAATAATTATAAATATCCATCACTGTAAAAAAGTTACTGATTTGTAGAGTAAAAAAAATAATCATAATCTCAAAAGCAATATAGGAAAGACAGAAAGATGCAAGCTAGGAAAATATGCTTGGGAAGCTTTTCTGATGGCAGTGGTAAGATCTTTAGACAGTTTCATATACAGATGCTCCTCCACTACCCAGAAAAGCTTTACTGATGTCACTAATTGGTTAGGCAGAAAACCATTCATAAATTTTTGTTCATTTCTTTATTTTTTTTAATGACAGGACATTTGTGAATTGTGCTAGAACAAACTGCAATTAGTAACTAAATGGAAGGCTGAACTGTCAAACAATGGAGTCAATGCAGTAACAACCCTTGATGGAAAGCAACTGTATTGATTATAATATTTTTAAAACTTTACTCTGACTTCTGTTAGGTAAAACAATGACATGCAAAAATTTTAGCACGATAATTCAAAAATTAACCTAAACCCTGAAAAAGTTGTTGTTTAAGCGTTCTCTAATCCGACAGACAAGAGCGACGTTCATGTGGACAATCATTAAGTGAACTGGGTCTCCTTGCATGAAATACCCTGGTTCTATCCAAGAGACAATATTCTACCTCTTTAAATCAGGACTGAACATGTTACAGTGTTGCTGACTGAGATAAGATTTTCAAAGTAGTTTTACTTTTTCCTTATCATTTTTTTCCTTCTTTATATCACATGTCATCAATGTGAAATTATCAAGTGAAAGAAACACCATATACTGGGTCTGCATGCTCTAGTCAAGACTGATACCTGGGCCCGTTCGCATTTCAATTGACACTACCATGAACAATAGAAGGCAACTGCCAATTGTACCTGGGAGTAACGGAGAGGATCATCGCCATTTGTCTCCACGCTCAAGCTCTCATAAGGTTCAAAATCCTCAGAATACCCAAGAGGAGGTTTAATGCAGAGTTTAGGCCCCCTTTCTGTTTTAATCTCCACAGTTTTCTGTTAAAAGAAGCATTCAAAGAAATTAGACATCTTTTGTGCTATCAGCAGTACAAAAAGAATAATCATCACATTTTACATAACAATAACTAGATCAAGCAACCCTTTTCCCTCTGTTCCACAGAAGGTTTCTGTCCTCCCTGAGCTCACCTTACGGCCCCTGCATTATGGTTTAACTGCCCTAATCAAACCACCCACCCCAGAGTGGGTCAGGCCCAGCACGCATCACGTGTTTGGCACCAAAGTGAGCAGGTTCACCCCCTCACCTCACCAGATAAGTGAAAAAATAGGGGTAGGGATACAACAATCAACAAAACAGCTGAAGTCTGCAATCACTTAAAGCGCAGGCATGAAACGCTGCAAGAAGTGCTGGTGGAACAACCTTATGGCGAAAGCTCTCAAAGCTGCTTCTGGGGAATCGGCACACACGGGTGCCTCTCTGAAATGCATCTACACAAATGGAGAACAAACACATGGGGAACAAACAGGAGGAGGCAGAAGCTTGTATCCGGTTACAGTGCTGTGACCTCACTGGGATCACAGAGATACAGTGGGATAGCTCGCAAGACTGGAGTGCTGCCATGGATGGATAGAGGCACAGGCTCTTTAAGAAAGACAGGCTGAGAAGGTGAGAAGGAATTGTCATCCTTTATCTGAGTTAGTTCATGCTGGTGTTCGTGCACTCCTCTACCATTTTGTAAGAGCCAAGAGCAGAGACAGCCCAGATAGAATATCCTAAGGCAACCTGGCTTTTGACAGAATGTGTTCTTTCAATAAGTCTATCTTCACACCTCATAGCATACCTTAGCACAGCCTAAGTTGGACAGTTTTGAACATGAATTTTAGGTCCTCTAGCTAGCCAAAAAACCCACAGGAAAACATACTGGGAAAGTAAACTGCTGTCTGGCACAACCTTAATCTCACTCAGTGGTTGCACATTTCCTTAGCTAAATAATTCCAGTTGTTTATTAAGATACTATAAATCTGCTACCCTCCCATCCAATTGGATAAAAGACTTAAGGTGTCATTCTAAGCTAGTCTCAAGTATTAGCTTGTTTTAAGCAGCATAGCTACCTATATTTGGCTAACTTTCCAAACCAGTCAAGAGGAGATACCTCTCTCTTCATTTGGCTCTTGTGATTAGAATGACATAGGTTATGACTAGCCACACATTTGGCAAATTTAGCAAACAAGTTCTGACAGGCCAGTATGTAAGCAGTGATCTACTGAGAGAAAGAGCAGCTGGGAAAATTAATTCAACTAAGCAGTAAGGGCAATAAATAAAGTAATACAGCCTTAAAACTTGAATGTGCTATATTTGCTGAAAGAAAAGAAAAGAAAAGCTGCATGACATGAACACATGATCCGCAGTGACACAGACTCCTGGGCCCCAGTCACTCAAGCACAGACTGGACATCCAGCCAGGGCGATTCCTAATCAAGTAGGATAATTAATTGGATGACATGTCTCAGTTGCTCAGAATTCACGTTTGTTCTGTTAGTTAAGTCATACTCCTTCACAGGTTAAGTCAGATCCTTCTTTAGGCCAGAAGGAAAAAAAAAAGATCACTGAGGTTTCTCCAGTGAACCAACGACTATGTAGCTAATGGCTCCAAACTTCTCATAGGCCAGATTATTTTTATTATCTATATGCATTTTCCTGTCTTCTGATCTAGGAGAATCTGTCACAGATTATAATTCAAGCAATGTAAATTATACCTCTGTGTCCCTTAATGCTATTTCAGGGTGCAGAAAAGCAGGGACAGACAGGGATGTATCTCCAAAATGAGATTTTCCATCCTTTGTGCTAGATAAGCTCTCTAGGCTTGCCATCAGAGATGTCAAGCAACAGCTGTTCTGCTGGAGGACAGATTGAGCCAATCATGTCAAGGCTACGAAAGTTTCTGTGATGGATGTCACTGAAACCAGACTCTTTCAATGAGATTTGCCTCTTTAGGCTTCAAAGTAGACACAGAACTGGTCAGGGTATCATTTCACATCGTCACTCAGTATCCAGACCAAACCAAGACTCAGATTCTCCAAGAGTCCCAAGTGCTAGTTGCAACCAATTTCCCCTAAAATTATTCATGATCTAAGAATTAGTTCAATGATGCATTCTTTCAAACCGTTTCCTACCTGAAGCCAACCTCTGCGTTGTATTTTGCTTGGTGCAGTCTGTGTGCTGCATCCTTGCAACTCATGCTCTTCTAGCTGGGCTGCTTTTTCAGAAGATAGAGACAAGAATTAGAAGACAGCAAATAGAAGTATGGTATTTGATGATATACACCTTAGTTTGCGTTCTTCCCCCCGCCCTGCCCCCCAAGATGAGGACAGAAGAGTAAGTCTTTGACATGTGAATGGTATCAACAATTGAAAAGGCATTCAACTTCAGATACTGGCTAATTCTGTATTAGTAGCAGGAGTTTTGAATCTCTTTGGGGACAGTCATCATCACACGTATTCAAGAGAATAAATTGATTAAAGATACATTAGCTTAACAGCAAGTGAAGCTCCACATTCATTGATACGAAAGTATAGACATATGTTCTAGAATAGGGGCGCCCATCATTCTAACTCCTAACTGGGTAGTCAGCAAGCTGTCTTTGGAAGCCAACTCAGCCTAGAACCCATACTAGTGAAGGCAGACTCTGATAGACAGGGTCCCAGTGAACAACAGGTGACGTGCTGGGTTTACAAAGGAATTGTGTGTATTTACTCTCAAACTAAGGAAACATAAGGTATTGGCAGATTAAACAGAATACATTAGGTATTTAACATACCATGCAGAGACGGATTCTCCATTTCCAAGTCATAAATGAAAGACAAACAATTGTTTTCCTTCATTTCTAAGGCAAGGAAGAGTTGGTTCCAGAACTTCGGCAAAAATTCTGTGTATGGTCAAGCAGAACTACAGGTTCCTGTGCTGGAAATGGTCCTGACTTACAGTGGGACAATAGATTTTTGAGAAGGTGCTTTGATGGAGACAAACATCTTGCAGGTCACATCAGCATCCTTAATGGAGCAAGGACATCACCAACACTCTCAACAGCATCCTAAATAAAAGCATCTCATTTCCTCTGTCCAAGACAGATTTATAGCTTCCATTTCTTCTCAGTGGAGAAAAATAGCTGATGCAAAACCTTTTTTCTGTAAGCCATAATTTAATGGTCACCCTAAGACAGCAGAAACTGGCACTACCAATAAAAGAAGCAGTCGTCCTACAAAGGTCATAGAATCACAGAAAGATTTAGTTTGGGAAGAACCTCTGGAGGTCACCTAGTCCAACTTTCCATTCAAAGCAGGGCTTAGTTTAAAATTAGATCAGGTTGCTCATTACAACTCTCAATACCACATTTTCTTTTTTGGGTTGGACAACACTACAGGCACCAGTGCAGTGACCTGCTCAGAGAATTGATACGGCCAAGTTTTAACTGAGGAAAAACATAAAAGAAAGATTACTTTTAATTGTTGTCAATTGTGCAATCTGGTTTGCTGTGAGATTGCACAAATGCCGGTACAATAGGAGAGGAACAGGATAGGACTGTTCCTGGGGCAAGAGTGTATGCTTATGTCAACTCAGAGTGATCATAAAATTACAGAGCAAGAAGAACCAGATGTTGTTCTGTTGCTTCAAGGACAGCATCTCTTAGGCCTCAAACAGGACTAAGAACAGAGAGGAAAAGGAATGGACTGCTCCAAGGAAAAAAAAAAAAACCAACTAGAACTCCTTCTACTCCAGCAGGCTATTCCTAAGTAACTCCAGAAATACTTTGCAGTCATTAGCACTGGTGCTGATTGCTGTGAGACTCTTCTAGCACTGAAGGTGAACTGTCCTGACATTACAATGCTAGAAGCGTGGTCTGATTCAGTCACTGCTTTGGGACAGAATTGGAAGCATCTTTCACTTTCACATCCTAAGAAATCCATCTCTTCTAAGCAACTGCCCAGAAGGCCACTCATGTATGCTATAAATGTAGGTAGGAAAAGGGGACAGGCCCTCATGCTACCACTGCTGAGTATTTGGTTCTCAGTGTTTTATGATGGATTCATGTGACCAGGTCTCTCTAAACCAGGAAAAACAGTAGTTCAAATCCCAGGGAGAAGCTGATGCAGCTGAGCAAGTCATCTGTGTTACAAACATTACTTTAGAACAAAAACGTCCTTCTCATGGGATGGATGGGATTTGAATACCAACCACTACCTGTTTTGGCACACAAAATAGGTCCACTGGTGTCATTCCCTTGGAGACTTGAGCTGACCTTGCCTATTCTAGTAGCCAAAAACTAAGCAGTATATCATCAAAATATTTGTCATAATCAAAGGAGATCCCATGCTAGCCTTAAGACACATCTTTGTGACCACACTGACATTCACTGGAAGTACATACATGGTTGTGAGACTATGTCTGGGTTATACACCCAAAGAAACGACAGTATACCTAGAGACCAGCTTCGCTACCTTATAAGCCCATCATTTACTTTAATTCATTTACCAAGCCTAAGTGTTAAAAGTTTATCAATCACTATTATCATGAATTACTCCTAGGGAACACAAAGAAAATAGTCCAGACAAAGAGATTTACGATGACACTTTCAGGAACCACAAAGAGGGATTTGTGCCCATTCCGCATTATTAAGTATCCCACATTCCTAATTTTTCAGTGAAGACTAATCCCACAGATGGATGCTTTAGAAGTAATAAATGATGCAATAACTCTCATGGGAGATGGATGGGGAAGAAAATTCAGTGCTGTATCTCAGCTAGAAATCATTTCTGTATGTAAAATCACATTCAATCATTGAGAGGAAATGCCTAGAAATGAAACGGAGCACAAAATTGCTAAGGTACTACCCCTGGGCAAGAAGCTTATACAGATCACCAATGACTCCCACTTTGGACTCTAGTGGTAAAATCAAATGGAAGAAGAAAAATGACAGGATGACGATTCAGTCAGTATCTTTCACTGCAGCTACGCATGTTCAAAATAATACTGGATAGCTAAGAAACAGCAAAACACTGAGTTCTCTTCTGCAAAGATAATTCTACTGTCTCTAAGTTGATGGAGCTGAGGAAAGGAACAGAGAGTGCAACTGAAGTCCTTATAGGTCCCTAAGACAAGCTGAATCAAATGGCATGAAGCAACCCTAAAAATAAACAACTCTGGTTAAGCTTAGAGATAACAGCTGCACAACAGAACTTTTAGAGGAAATTTCTCTTGTCAGAGTTCTATTACAGCTGCTGCCACAATACCCCTACACAGTTTTTGGACCAAAAAGTCAAAGACATTGCTTTACACCCTCTTTAGCTACCTAAAGGTATACCATCCCAGCGTGACAGAGTACACAATTTCCTTCTTTTTCCAATATCCAAGAACATGAACTTTTTTGCATCATTACACACAAGTTTTTACTTTCATATACAATAGTGAAACAAGGTGACCAGCTGATTCCCCATCACCATCCCAGATAACCTGCAAGAAATTATACAGTAGACGGCTAAGCCTGAACACAAATTTGAAAACAAATATGTACCCAGTGTAGCAGGAAAACAGAGACAAAAGAGATCAAGGTTAGAGTCATGGTTAGAACAGTTACTGAAAGAAAAATTAGTTTCTAGTATTGTTGAGATTAATAAAATTCAATCATAATAAATTATAATATTAAGTAACTTTTAAAAGTCTTTGTTTTCATTAAGTGAAAATAAAGCTTAAGCAGACACTATCTACACAGCAACAGATTAAAAAGATACACTCTAAGAGACAGGTTATAACAAGCATGAGGATAACAGACTAAGGTTGGTAGAGTGCTTTGCACAGGGATTTAGTGAAATCAACTTTATTTTCTTTATGCTAAATAGATTAGAAGGCCAGTAAGCCCACGCTTTATACCTTTATATATGCAAGATTATTCCTGTCACTACATTGCTCTCTGACTGACAGAATTAAATTAGAAATAAAATACACATTTTTAAATAAAGCCAGCTAATCACTTGCAGAAAATGGGAAAAATTTTCTTTACTTCAAATATTTAAATGAAGATTAGCTGTCTTTGTAAGACGACTATTATAAACATAATTTATGAGCTTAATGCAGCTATTACTGGCTATAATTTGATTATAGTCTATGTCATCAAATGTCATTCGTCTACAGGACACCAGACTTAGATAACACTAAAGTCCATCATATTTTAAAGCCTATTAATGGTGTTATGTATCAGACAAAGGTATGCCGTTATTTCACACTGACAATTTATAGACATTTCTAATCTTCTAGTTTTAGTTATAACAGTTTACCAAATGGACAGGCGAGGAAAATAAACTTTGGAATAGTTAGGGATCAACTAAGAAATTGATAGGGTGCTGCAGAGACCATTCCTTACACACAACGGCTTAAATAGTCTGATGAATGAGTCCCGTGGAAGTTCATTCCACCAGGCCCAAATGCTGCTGCCCCTTACCACAGACTAACCAGTAACCTCACCTACTGAATTACAACTCTCATGAGTAAATGTTTAAAATAGGTCTAGACTGCAATCTCTGTAAAACTCTCGCATAAAACTCACCATTTGTCCTGGTGGCCTTTGTCTCATTTTTAAGGCAGCCATGTGAATTGCTTTTTCTGCCGTAATTTCTCAGCTCTGAATTAGCTCCATTCAGATACAGAGAAAATCCTTGTTCTAACTGCTCCAGTTTTATTTGTATAGGATCCTTTCTCTTTAAACGTCTCAGTAGCCTGAAGTACAAAGGATAATAATTCATCATTACACAGAGCATATACAGATATCAGATTAGTGATAAATACAAAACCACTCAATGTCACAAAGCTAAAAAAATATGTTCATAGTTCAAACAACAATTTCAGAATATAACTTCAAGGACCTGTTCCCATTCTGTAATGCCTGCACAAGTGCACGCTGTGACATGTTAAGTTTGACCAAGCCTCTCCATTCTGAGATTTTTTTTTTCTATGTTGTTTCTCATTTCACATTATTTTTTCCATTTGGTATTTAGTATATTTAACCTTTCTTCTTGAGAATATTTAAGAGTTTTACTTAGAATCATAGAATTGTCTAGGTTGGAAGGGACCTTTCAGATCATCAAGTCCAACCATCAACCTAACGCTGACAAAAACCACTACTAAACCATATCTCTAAGCACCATGTCTACCCGTCTTTTCAATACCTTCAGGGACAGGGACTCAACCACCGAAACACCTTCACCAGACTTTGCTATCAAAGAGCTTAAAAATGGTCGAGTTTTTTTTGATGGGAAAAAAAAAAAAAAAAAAGAGAAAGAAAAAAAGATTATTTGTGTTTTGGAACTTGAGGGAGAAAACCCCCCCAGTCAATGATGCAGTTAGAGATACCAGAAACTTAAAGTCTGGGTAAAATGATATAAAAAAAACCAGATCCATTTCAGTGAAACACCTACCCTCCCTCTTCTAAGTCTCATCTTCCCTCCTGTCAGCATAGGTTATGTTCAGTCCATCCTAATTCCTTCAGTGAGGTGACACACAGGCCAGGAGGTTGGGGCCACGTGGAGGACAACTTCCACCTGCCCCTGCACACTGCTTCCTGGTTTCCCTCTGACTCCAGGGTGGGTCAATCCACAGGCCAAAGTCCCGCAGGTGTGTATCATTAAATAATAATAATTAAGTAAATCCTTTTCTAAAACCACTTTAGGAGATTATATATGAAAGAAACCTGTGCTCACAAAAACTGGCTGTTCTTCTAACATAATTGTGGCTTTTGTAGGTTTTTCGGTTGTTTCATCAAACCCTGGAGTTTGTTATAGATTTTGAGTAAAAATCTTATGCTTTGTGGTAAAGGAGGGAATCCAGCAAAAAAGTTCTGTAGGCCCTTCTGAATCAACCTATGAAATTCATCTGCCTAGGGTACAACGACCGTAAGGTTCATACGGCCAACATTAAAAGAAATGTTTTAAACTTGTTTGAAAGATACTGAAGTTTGCAAAAGCCACCTACACGTCCTTATCTCCCACCTTAACAGAACATGACTTTGCACATTTAACTTTAGCAACTTTTGCATGCAATTTTCTGTATTTCTGACAACATAAAAACCTTGCCTCATAACAACATCCTCACAGCATGAGCTGCAAATTACTTCTGAATCTAGAACCTCCTGTTCTATCAACAAAAATCTTCCCTGTAAGCTATGGAAATAATAACTATTTTATTAATAGGTTTAGCTATATTTTAAAGCATGATGAAGAAATACCGTGATCTCCTCTAGAAATAAGAACTCTGATGTACTTGACAAACAAAGGGAAGAAGAGAAAATCACCTGAATGCTTTAAGACACAGCAACTCAGGCTTTGCATCACAAGTTTAAAAACCAAGTTTTTAAACTAATATTCACAACTGCTGAAATTAGATACTATATTAGATAGTAAACAACAGATATTTCATACTCGATGGTGGTAATAATTCTGTATCTTACCGGTTTCTCTGCTGAAGGGATATTAAGTATTCATCATGCTTTTTATCAAAGTCAGTCACCATATCCTTAATATAAAGCTGAAATGAGAACATAATTGTCATACTGAAGTAGAAAAATGATTTATTGTAGAGGAATACTGGTTTTGCACCCTCAATATACAAGAATGCTATAAACTGAAAAAACCTCCTTCAACAAAGCATAAAACTGTCATTGTAGCAAAGCTCTTGAAGAACAGAGGAAACACTACTTGTTTTATTTATTCTTCAGAACCCTTCACAATCTACTGAAGAGCCTAAAAATACTAAAACTGGAAGGCATATGCTATAATGAGTTTATAATTGAAGAACTGAAAACTAAGTTGATTCTGGGGCAAAGGCTGAAAGGGCCATGCCCAAAGCCCACCTGTAGGGCTTTATCCCTTAATTGCTACTGCTCACGAGGTCAGTTAATTCTTGAACTTACTCACTGCAGAAGCTGTTTAAAGTGTTTAATTAAACATTTTACCTTGCTTGCCTTTTAGGAAATACGAACTTTTCCAGCAATTTGCACCACATACCCCAGAGCCGCTGCTGCACGTTGTGGTAGGCTGCCTTCTCATACACTCAAAAGTTTAAACTTGCCACCCAAACATTTAATTTCGTTTTGTGACACAGAAAAGAAACACCGTGTTCTGCCTCTTACCGACTAGCAGAGCCTCTCTGCTAAAACACTGCCCCTTCCCGCGCCCTCGCTGAGGGGAGGCGGCGCTGGAGCTGACTTCTCTAGAACTCTCCCCAACGACCAAGCTGGACTTCGGGACGACCTCCCCTGAGGCACCGACCTCAGAAGAAATACAGGGGCAGAGCCCCCGCCGGAGGGAGAGCCCTCACAGGACGGCAGGGAGGAAGGGCCGGACTAGGCCGTGCCGCCGCTGCCCCGTTTGGCCGTTTCCTTGGTTACCCCTCTCGGGCGGTGACCTCACTTCCGGCGCGCCGGGCCGCACCCGGAAGCGGCGGCGGGGATGGAGGCGCTGTGGGCGCTGCTGGACGAGGTGGCCCTGGAGGGGCTGGACGGCATCACGCCGGGTGCTCTGTGGCACCGCCTGGCCGCCCGCTCGCCGCCCTTCCCGCTGCCGCTGGAGCCCGCCACGCAGCAGCTCCTCTGGGCCGCCCTCAGCGCCCAGCCTGACATCAGCTTCTACCTGCTGCCGCGGGCCCGCCCGGCCCTCCGCCTGCACGACCGGTGAGGGCTGCTTCCCTGAGCGGAGCCCGGCCCAGCTGCCCCCGCGCGGGGCGGGAGGCTCGGGGAAGGCTCGCCCCTTGGGCGGGATACCAGGGGCCTGGTCCTCCAGCTGCCCCGGTGACCCCCCCGCCGCCCCCGCTCCTTCTGAGGAGCCGGTCGGGCCTTGCTGAAAGCAGCTGGTTGTCGGCAGGCGAGGCGGAGCGGGGTTTGAAGCCTGTATAGGAGTCCTGGCGAGATTTCTGTTCTAATGACTGTTTACCGCTTTGGCACAAGCAGATCTTATATGTCCCAGTTCCTCAGTGTGGATGTACCTGTTGTTTTCCTTTCCTGTAAACTAATATTTATATATATTATTCTCATCACTTCAATATATACTTGAATTCTTGAAGATCAAATAATTTATTCGCCTTCTCCTGCTTCATACACTCTGCCTGCTGATAAGCTTTGCTTGTACTTGAGGAGTGCAATTCTCTTCTTTATGTTTTTCCAGTTGAGAGATTTCAAAAGAGTTTAATTCTTCTAACATATTTCATAGAGGTATTAGCATTGTTTGTGACAGTATTCTGTTTCAGTTCCAAATTCCCCTTGCTTGGTTAAATGTTGGCGCTCTGCTTTTGTTTCAGATATGAAGAAATAGACCTCGAAACAGGGATACTGGAAACCAAAAGAGATCCTGTTTCTTCAGATGATATTTATCCTGTCCACATGATTTTGGATAATAAAGATGGCATACAAGGTTCCTGCCAGTATTTTAAAGAGAGACTAGACATTACTGATCAAATAAGGAGGAAGGATTTGCAGCCATGTTATACTTATATAGAAGCTGTTGAAAAGTGAGTGAAATCCTTATCTGGCACTGAAAGATTTTTAACTTAAGTTTTAAAATTTAGTCTTCACTTAGTTTGTGCAGATTATATCAAGAATGGTGTTTGGGGGGAGAAAGTGATTGAGAGCTCTGTTTTTATGGAACTAATAATAATTTATTATTTTCCCTTCTGTTTCTTAGATGGGGGGAGAAACTAGTCATTGTTGCTTCCCAAGACCAGCGTTACAGAGCTTTAATAGGCTGGGAGGGGGATCCTGACTTAAAACTCCCCGACTTCTCCTACTGTATATTGGAGCGTTTAGGTCGTGCTAGGTGGCAAGGAGAGCTTCAGAGGGACCTTCACAGCGGGGCTTTCAAGTAAGTTTATATCTTGCTGTATGAATTAAATCATAGCTAAGAAGTTTCCACTGGTTATTTATAAAGATCCGTCCACTTAAGAATTTCTGTGTATTGATTTAAACTCGTATCAGTATTGGTAGTGTCTCATCCTTGCTACCAGGAGCACTTGGTTCTTGGAGCCTGTATTCCTAGAAGTATTCTGGTCTCTTCCTTGAGTTCATTATATACTTCCTGGTATTTTCTCATGGGACCAGAGATTGTCTGTGGGGTTAACACACAAGTTTCTAATTTGTGGAAGTTCGTGCTTTCTCTAAATCACTTTTTCTTCAAATTTGGGATGGAACAGTGAGTTTTATTTCCTTTTCTAAACCGCTGAGTAAGCATCTTATCCTGCACAAGTTCTGAAGACATTCTTGGGTGCCCACCTTTTGTCCACAGCATTTGCCCTGTGTGACCTCTTCCTCTCTATGACCTGAATGGGAGCCTGAGTTACCAGCTCCCAAACTAGACCACGTATTCTCTTGGTGGAGGAGCATTACACAGCCTCTTAGGGAACTTCTGGGTCTGTATTGCAGTGCTGGAGAACATTAGCATTCCTGTTAAGGATTTGCTGCTTTTAGGAAATGAAGTGTATGTAGCTCGCAAACCACACCGGCATTGGTTTTTGCCGCTTAGGAAGCTCTTGTAGATAACTGAGATGATGGGGGCGGAGGGGAAATCTTCTGTGGATACTTTTCTGTCACTGCAGTGGCCTGAGTCAGCTCACCAAGGAGTCAGATGGATACCAGAGCTCTGTTTAATTGGATTAACTATGAAAATCAATTTCACAGGTTATCTTAATGTGGGCACTTCCTAATTTTGAGATTGTCAATTTGAAAATTAACATATATCACTAAGACCATAGGTAAATTAGGAAAAGTGTTTTGTGATACCGGATAATTAGAATTTAATTGCAGAAGTTCTTATGCCTATAGATATCTTGGTATCTTTTCTTTAGAGTGGATGCTGGAAAAATTCATTATCACCGAAGAGTATTGGACAGAAATGGTCTCATAACAATGCAGTCCCATGTCATACGACTACCAAGCGGAGCACAGCAACACTCAATTCTTCTACTTCTGACTCGTTTTCACGTTGATAGGTATGTGCCACTCAGGTGTTTTACAGATCTCCTGAGTAGACTGTGACCTTTTACTATGAGGAAAGTTTGCTTTCTTGTCACAGACCCTTGAGATCCTTCTCAATTTCTTTATTAAGTCCTCTTCCAGATGCTGGACAGTTAAAGCTTACTTGTCTTGGGACTGTAAACAACAAGGTATTCTAGTGCCTGTCACTTGCCTAGAGAAGCCTAACTCTTCTTATTGTAGCACTAATCATTCTGTTAATTTTGAGTGTTCTCGCTTCAAACCCATCTCTCATAGATTTTTTTTGTTTTCCTATCTTGTTTATGGTTAGAACTTGTGCTTCTGTGGGTTGGCAATGAAGTAACTCGTTGTTCCCTCAGCTGGGGTCTCTTCTTAGTGTCAAATTCTCTCATGTGCTATTCACAGAAGGAAAACAAAACTGCAATTCCTAAAACAATCTGAGAACACTTCAGCATACTTTCTCTAGTGGCTGACATTTCGTAAGGGTACAACTCATGTTTATAAAGTTATATGCATGCTTACATGTAAAATAATTTTCTTCATCTTGATTAGGAGGAGCAAATACGATATTCTGATGGAGAAGCTCTCAAGTATGCTAAGTGCTCGTTCAAACCAGATGGAAACACTAGGAAACTTGAGGGACGAATTGGTGAGATTCATTACTCTCTGTTAAATTGTCACTCACTTAGAATCTAGATGATTAGTATCAAAGGCTGTTGTTCATACTGCCTTTAAAGTTGCACAGTATTTTGGGGTAGGGTCTCAGAAGAAGGATCTTTACCCACTAGATCAAGTTACTGTTGCTGTTCATGATAAGCAGGGAGTTCTATTTGATCCACGATTTTAGAATTGTTTTGTTAATGGATATCATCATACAATTCTTACTTGCATGATGCTACTGCTTGTTTGGATGGTGGAGTTGAAGAGATAGAACACAATCCAGAAGCATCTCATGCTCTGTCTGCACTAGCAGGCTTTTAAGATCCTTTTTTAATATCCTATCCCAAAATACTGTCTTTTAAGAACAGGCAGTATCAATGCTTTTGATGCTAATCACCTAGAGGTGATTGGGCTACAATGACTTTCGCCATTTCTCTTTGCATTAGGGTCTTTGTGAGAGAACTTTCAAACGTCTCTATCAGTATATGATGAATGCTGGCTTAGCCAAGGTAGTGTCCATCCCACTACAAGATATACACCCCAATGGAGGACCCTACAAGACAAAGAAAGGTAACTAAAACTGTATTTTTGCTTTCTTTTTATGTAATTACATTGATGCCATTCTATCTATAAGCTTCAAATCTGAAATTAAAAGATGCGTAAAGGAAACTCTGTCTATGCAATTATGTGGAGAAGTGTGTTAATAAAGCTAGCACGCCGCAGCCCACTTGAATTAAGCGTTTGTTCCAGGTCTTTAAGAAATGGATGCAGGAAAGTCTGTTGCATATCAATGTAAGCTGTTGCAGTGGATTGTGACTCCTAGTAAGACTGCTCAAGCCAATGCAAAGGGAGTAGGGACAAAGAGCAGTCTGCTGACCTCTCACATTGAATGCCAAGTCAATAAACTTGACAAAAATATATAAAAAGCTATATAAAACAAAAAAGACCGTTATGAAATAAGAAGCTAAAGAAACAGATTATCTTAGTTACGCCTTTTGCTGAAATTATGACTTCTGATGAATATCATCAGAATGCAAAGGTTTTTTTCTGGAAAGTTTCATATCAAATTATGAAAGTAAGCTTCTGCAGCACTGCCTTGAAATTATTTCAGTAAGCAAGGCAGCCAACAACTACTATTCAAAAAAGCCATAGTCTACTGAGGGTTACTTTAATGCATAACCACCTTTGAATTCAATGTTAATAGGTTTGCATGAACTGCTGATAACTTCCAAATGTGTAGTGGAAAGACAAAGAAGAGCAGAACTGTGTGAAGAAAGGGAACAAAAGAAAGCAGCCGCTCTCAGAAAAAGATGCAGATAAAACTTGTGTGGGGGGAAAAAAACTACGAGAAGTAATAATAGAAAGTATGAGGAAGGATAGTATCACCAATGGAATTAATGCAATTGCTTAAGGAAATCTAAACCAAGTCTTTAATCACAGAAAATCCTAAGGAGCAGATTTGCCAGGGTTAAAAAGTAAATAGTTCTAAAAGATGAACAGTGTGTTTTTTCAGAGATGTAGTGAACTGTTTGTGGGGAAAAACATGTGATATGACCTAAACATTGCAAATTATATAGTCTTTGTGAATATGACCTAAACATTGCAAATTATATAGTCTTTGTGAATAGGAGTGATCATGAAGGAAGACGTGAAAGAGCCAATAAAAGAGTGAGAAATTCCAGAAGACAAAAGTGAATACCAGTTACGTGAAACTGAATTAAGGCTCTTGATAAAACAACAAATTTCTTCAAATCTTGTTAGTCTGGGGGAAGGAAATCTCTCTGTAGGGAAATTGTATTATGAACTAAGAGAAGCAGTGGTCAAAAGTAGGTACAGCATCTAGCATGGTTTGGAGACAAATCTTCCATGTTGTACTGAATAAATAAAGGAATGATTGAACAAGTTCATTGTCATGAAATATACACGTCCACCTCCTTCCCATAAGAATATCAGAGGGAGTTTTACACAGGAGAATTCATTTAAGTTCAGAGTTTCAAGAAGGCAGTGGCGATCCTCAAATATATTCTAGAATGGGTCAGTACACAATAAAATATATAGGGAAAATTATCATCAAACTGTTACAAAATCTGTATGGTACATTTTCTGGTCTGAGCGAGTGTCTCAACAGACAGTGGCTTCTATGAGAGTGATACCTGTAGCCACACCATTATAATTCTCGTTGACACAAACCTAGATCCTCTCTTACACCGTCTTTAAGTAGGTTATGTTGCACTGGGCTGTGTTTGCTTATACTTCCTCACACCGAATTAAGTTTCAGAGATGTTCTAACGAGCTGAAGACATTTGCAAATAAACCCCAAAAGACTAGATAGTATTCCTAAAAGATGGAGTTTATAATCAGTAGCAAAAGCATCCAAGTCCGTTTATAATCTTGGTGTCAGTCCACAAGGCAGTAGATGTTTCATATTTTGTCACAGATTGGACCAATCCTGTCCAATCCTAAGGGCAGCTGCACTTACTACTTAAGTTTGACATGAAAAATGCCACCTGATGAATCTTTCACTTGAATGATAATTCCATTTTACAGACGTAAAAGCTGAAAATCCACATAAATGCCTTCAAAACCACTAGGTATTAAACTGGGATGAATTAATAATAGCTGGTTTTCATTGGAGATCAAGATAGTTTAATCTCTGGAGTTAAACAGGAAAGCAGATAGAAATATGTGGAGGATCATCACTGAGGATGAAGACAGAGCATCTGCTATGGGAAGTACATTACTGGGCAGCAGGAGCTAAAGTAAAAAGAACTGGTTGGGTTTTGGTTGTTTGTTTGTTTGGGTTTTGGTTTTGTTTTTTTTTTTTTAATTTTTAAATAGTGCGTCAAGTGAAAATTAATAGGCTGCAGAAGTACAGAGGATGTGATAACAGTGCCTGCAGCCCTACCAAAATGTCAGCACTTAATTACTATCCTAAGCAGCATCTGAGGATACTGGCAGGGAAAGGATTCAGATTGAGCAAAAATAATGGAATCAGCTGGCCTGGAGCTCAGTCACATCATTAAGTTACTGTGGATTAACTTCATGTCCGCTGGGCTTCAGTTACTGATCGTACATATACGTTAAGATAAAATTCATTAACTGAAACCTTAATGGTTTCAACTAAAGCTTTCTACCTGGCGTTTTTCACAGCAGGGCTGTACCAGAGGAGTGGAGATGGCTGTAGATGTTCCCAGCCGCTGCTGCAGGATGCATTGGCTACTTCTGCAGTAGCTGCTGAATCATTGAGGCTTTAGAAGCTGGCAGTGTACACTAACCTAGTTCCAGCTTACCACTGGTCTCTTAAATCGTTCAGCAGGAGCTGGATGACACTGATGATAGTGGGTCATTCTTATATCGGGGAGCAGGATGGCTAGAGCTCTCCTGAAGTCATCTGTCCCCGCTCTTCTGTGAGATCCCAGAAGGGTAGAGTAGGTGGAGAGTTACTGCAGCTCGGCCAGCGCACAGTAACATGTTAAGATGTGGAATTGAATCATGTTTGAGATTCTTGTGGCTGGTGGGCAGCAGCGTGTTCTGTCCTTGTATACAACAACCTTAGATTTTGTATCTCCGTTTTCATTGCACATGATTTTAGTATACCGTATATGTTAATAAACCTGGTCATTCCCTAGGTGCAGAGATTAGGACTCTGGACAAGAAATCTTGTATCTCTTTTGTTATGTCATTTGCATTTATAGAAAGTTAAAAAAAAATGCTTTGAGTGTTGAAAAAAAGGAGGGATTTTATCCCCAGTGAGTGATCTCACAGTCAAATCTGTGTTCTGAGGAGTAGTACTGTGGATCAGCACTTAGTCCTTTCATTGATTTACTTGTACTATTGAAATTCTCCTGTTATTGCGGTGTTTTCCATTCTGCTCATAAATCACTGTATTGGGCAGTCCTAACGTTGATGCAGACAAGTCAGTATTTTGACAGATTCGTATATAGGGAAAAGCTCTTGCAAACCTTTCCCAGAAATAAGCAGTTGTCTTTGGTCGTTTGTGTTCCTTGTTGCACTATTACTCCTTTGTGCTGCTGAAAGAAATAAAATCCTTTAAATATGCACGCACCCCCAGCATATTGTTAAGAGTTGTTACTGTCATTCGTGTTCACAGGCACTGATGTCATGGTCCGTTGCCTTAAATTACTAAAGGAATTCCGGAAGAAAATGGAAGATTATCATGATGATGATGAAGAGGAGATCATCACAAAAGCTGTTCCGCCTGTGGATATTGTTTGTGAAAGGGATATGCTAACCCAGGCTTACGAGCTAAGTAGGTGATGTAGTAAGACACGCTAAAGCTTTTTCTCACTGTCTTCTTACTCCTTGTATGTATAAAGGAAAGGTATATGTTGGGGGCAGGGGGGTTAAGTTCTGATTGCTTTTAGTGTATCAGAAAGTGTCAATTTTTCATGGAAAAGATGAGCTTTAGGTCCAGATTAGGCTGGAGCTATAGGTGCTGCCACCTCTTACCCCCTCCCTGGAAGTTTATCGACTATTCAATGCCACCAGAATAAGGCAGCATGGTAGAAATGGGACGTTGTGGTGGGATGAAAAAAGGTGATGAAGAAAAGTGTTCCTTCTTCCTCTGCCTCTTTTCCTTTCATAACAGAGAAAATATCTGACTCTGTAAAGCTGTCATGGAAAAAATTCCCCCTGCTTTTAATCTGAAGCTGTCACTGTCAAGGCTTATTCTCCTGGGGCGCTGCTTCACATAAAATTGTGTTTTATGACAGTATTTGACTCTATATTGTATATTTCTGTGAAAATGTCTTTAGTTGTCAGTGGTAAATGTTAAATTTTATAGTCTGGCATAGACAGTTATTCAGAGCAAATATGAATGTATATACAAATGTATGTATGTATAATTCAGTCAGATTATTTCCCTGAGATGTTTTCTGTTTTTTTTTCTTTCTGAAACAGTTGAAAGTAGGGGAACCAAAGGTATTTCTCAGGCAGAAATTCGCTTGGCTATGAACGTGGGGAAGCTAGAAGCAAGGATGCTCTGTCGCCTTCTGGAGAGGTACAAAGTTGTCAAGGTAAGATTAAAATAAAATAATATAAGTCCTTATTCAAACTGGAGATACAGTTGTGGTTGCTGTGGTAGGATGTTATAACATTGTTAACCTCAGACAATGGAAATGGCAGGGATTTGAGAATTGACAGTGAAAGAGTTCTGGTAAGATTGATAAAGGTATTACTTCAGTTGAGGAAAAAGTATACAAGAGAAGTGTTTAAAAAGTACTAAAATTTTAACCTACTGTAATCTGAGGACTAGGTCTAGTTGTTAGAATGTAACATATCTGCTCTCCGAGCATATCTTTGCTTTATTGCTTCCTGGTTAGCTGCCTTGACATTTAATAGTTTGCTGACCCAGACGTGCGAGTATTTTACATTGGTTTGTCGCTTAAGTAATAAAGCTGTGGGAAAAAATGCACATGGCCTCATATTCGCTGTCTGTACTGAGAGCATGTTCCAGAGATCCACACCAGCTGGTGGGATTCTGCCGGACGCCGCTTCACGACGTTCTGGAAAAACACCGTTCCCAGCGCTGTGACGCAGATCTGCCCTCCAAAAACAGACAGGGCAGAGAAACGGGCCACAGCCACTTACCCAGTCAGTGGTAACCCAAGTGACCTGGGGGCTGGTACTTCATGGAGATGAACATAAATGTCTTTCAACTCAAAATAGCCACTTTGCTTCATTTTTGACTATTAGACAACTTCTATTTTGCAAGATCCTCTACTGAAGGATCTTGTTGGAGACCCTCTGTATGTCTAAAATACCAGCAAATTCTGGAAAAAAAACAGTTACTCTTGCAGAGGTTATGGTGATTAAACTCCTTATTTCCAGATATTTCAATTTTTTTTTCATTTCAACAAGACAAATTCAGCTGTCATTTCTCGCATGCACGCACTTGCCCCTTTTCACAAAGGCAGGATAATTGCACTCTTTCCTCCATAGAGATTTTTTTTTTTTTAATAAGATCTTGTCATTTGGTAAAAAGTTCTATAGAATTAAAACCAAGCAAACTATATAAACCGTATATCTAAACGTACTTTTCCCTAAGTCAGTTGCGAAGATGAAATCTTCCCTTATGGATAGTCTGTTGAGTTTCTAGATACTTGAAAGCACCTTTTGTAGTAGACAGGGCAACAGAGGTTCCACTCGAGTCTGATTCGCTCTGGTAATTTCTGCATTGCAGTTATTTCACAGGAAATTTTTTCTGAAAATAAAATTGATTTCCAGCATGAATACATATAGTTTGTTCTTCCTTAGACTTTTCTACATCCCACATAATGTAGGCGTTTAATTCTAGTATGCGGGTGAGGCAGTTTTATTGATTTTTCAGGCATGGTATTTCTTTTGATTTCTATATGTTAAGGTTAGTCAACATTTTTGTTATTTAGGAAAAAATGGATAATAACATGATATCTCTTGATGTGAGGGGAGAAAGTTAGAAAATTTTCCAACTGTTGATGCTAGACAACAGACCGCAAGAATGGAGAATTGAGGTGGTAAAATAACGTTCCAACTGTTTCTTTAGGGTTTTATGGAGGATGAAGGTCGGCAAAGGACAACGAAGTATATTTCATACATTTTTGCAGAGGAGAGTGATTTAAACCGTCAGTTTGAGAGAGAGAAGGCCAGGAGTGAGCAGTTAGCTACAGTTACTTTGGCTCTAGTGCCAGAAGATTCCCCGCCTGTGGAAGATGTGTCTCCTGGAGAAGATGACACTTTGGTCTCAGAGTCTGACAATGAAGAAGAAGGGAAGGATGGCAAGAAGAGAGGAAAAGGTCAGAAGACCAACTCTGATTCTCTGTTGAAATTAAGTTTCCAAGATGATACCCATCAGTCAACAGCAGCTAAAGGTAGATCATGAATCTGACATTTGGAAAGAACCTTGCATTTTTCTTATGGATCCTGTTATTAAAGAAAAAAATCATACGCTATTAGCTTCCACTGAAGTTTTTGATCGTATATTTATTTTTACAGTTATTTGATTATTTCCATGCTTTTTTGATGTTCTCTTTCCACCAAAAGTGTCATATTTTGGAATACTGTAGGTGTGGTTATCTCTGGAGATTCTTAGGGCTGAAGCGTGCTCTGGTGTTTGTGTGCGCCAGAGAACGTTTCTATCACCAATCACAGGGAAAATAAGTCTGCTCCTCCTTATCCCCGCATCATTTCTCCCCTTTTCCCTATGCAGATGAAATGGGCTCACACCCCTTGCTCCTGGGATAGTCAGTTATTTTTTGGGTGGCTTGAAGAGCTGAAATGATTCTGCAGCGGGTCAGGCAAATTCCTAAAGCGTTGCAAGGAAGGAGGCAGGAGTCTGTGGCTAAAAAAGAGCACAGTGGGGAGCCCGTGGTAGCTAGCAGGCAGGGTGGCTTAACCTGCTGAGACAAACAGCATCCTTGGGTAAATTTTGTATCTGCCTTGGATGTTCTATGATGAACTGACAAAGAATCTGTCACGGTTTCTGTTTTTCATAATATCTCACAGCTCAGGCCGTGCCCATCAGAGAGCACCATCTTGGTAGAGCTCGAGCTTTTAAAAAAGTCCTTGAAGAATTCAGAAGGGATTTGAACACGCTTTGTCTTTCTTGAAACACTGAAATATTTCTTGAAATGTTTTATTTCTTCTTTAAAAGGTGGGCTGTGCCTCTCATTAAAATGCATCATTTCATGCCATTGGAGATGTAAATGTCATCTTAGGTGTGGCAAATAGCACAGGAGCTGACAGACCAGCCGCTTAATTGAAACATATAAAAATTCTTCACCTTTTAGCTGTGGTTTTTTTCAGTTGGAAATGTCTGGTATCAAGCCTTAGAGTCTGTGTAAAATATCTTTGTTTATATACTGGTGCAAACCTTCCAGCAGGGTGGATTTACGTAGAGTAATACTGACTTCTCGTCTGAAGCCAGAGAAGATGGTAACTAACTGCTTTCAAGCAGCAATAGGTTTGGGATGAGTTAACCCACAGCCTTACTCATCTAAGCATATTGTAACAAAAATGTCTTGTCTCCTAAAGCTAATTGCTTCATCTTTTTCTTCAGTTATTTGGAGCATCTTAATGTGAAAGCTAATAGCCTTTTGGGGATGTTTTAAAAGCACATCTTTGGTTTATTTATTTATTTTAACTATTTGAATGCTCCTACAACTGCTCTGATAAGCTCCAAGGGAAGAGATGAGAACAGATCTCCATTTCGTATGTAGATTATCTTTGCAGTAATACTAAATCCTTATTCTCGTTCTGCTTTGAATTGGAAAAGTCAGGTTTCTGGCAGAACTTGAGAATCTTTTTGACAGAAACTCTCCTTTCTTCAGGCAGCAGTTTCTGGATAAGCTAATCCGGCCCTTCGAGGTCTTCTAAGTCTGCCTAGGAAGAGGCTTCTGCTTGGAGAGAATTATTTGATGACAGGGAGTTCACTTTTTTAAAAATCTTTACTTTTGGAGACTGAATGCAGTCATTCAGAATCAAACTACTGCTTCCAGCAGGGTAGAAGAATACGTGAAAAATGTATAAGAATGGTTTTAAGTGCAGTTACCTGGGTGTATGGGGGAGGAAGGCCTTTTATAGGGGGAGAAGCTGAACATTTACAGGAAACTGAGAGCAGAACAATTACAAGGCTGTTTGCTCTTAAACCAGGCTCAAAGCCAACAGCTGTGAAGTCTCAGGGAAAGAAGCTGCCCTCCCCTCAAATTCTTGAAGAGCCCGAGGAGCTCCCAGACAGCCTTTCGGGGGAGAGTACTACTTTGGAAACTCTAAAGCAGGATTCCAATCTTCCCACCTGTGCTCAGTGCACTGATGAAGATGGGGATGTGGCTGTGGTGGAGGAGGTCAGACTTGAGGACCCTAAGGTAAGATCACATGTCTTAATATTTTCTTGTTTGTATGGCTGTCTGAGCTAAGTTATGAACTTTTACAGCAAAACTCCAAGCTATAGTTTTTGTATTAATTGATGGGATTATTTTGTTTTGTTTTGTTGTTTTAATTTAATTTCAAAGTACAGTTCTATTTTGGCTGCATTGTATAAGTACAGATTATTCCAGGAGATAGGAAGGTAGACGTCTGAAATACAGTTCTGGGTTACTTCCCTGGTGCTCTCCAAATTCCCTGTGTTGACTTAATGTGTGCCATCACTTAATGTCTGTCTGTGCACACAAGTGCTGCATATCATCTCGTCAGTCTGCTCTAAACCAGGAGGAATAAATGGGCTTCAACATGAAAGTTGTGTAGCCTCACTGCTGCAGGGCTGAACCTGGGAGAAGCAGCCTTTCTGAAAGAGGTTATGTTGGCTTGGACTCAGCGCGATGTTAAGGTAGTTAACGGCTCTCTAGGCCAAAACTCTCAACTCCAAATGGCTCAGAATGTGGGATGGACAGAGAAAGTGCATAAAACTCTGCATCTAACTACATGGATATCATAGTTTCTGCCTTGGTTCCCTGCCTGTGAAGGGGAGATGAAATATAATCCCCATCTGACTAGTTTGTTACAAATAAATGCATCGAAACTGTGAATTCCTCAGATGCTACTGTGTGAGGAACCAGTGTTGGGCTGAAGACATTGAATAGTATGTGTAAAATTTTTGGTTTGTCCGTACTGTGCGCTAGCAGATGGGTGGCCAAAAGAAGGAAAAGCGTTCCAAAGCTACAGCAGTGGAGAGATCTCATGAAACATACAGGCTGCTGAAGCGCCGAAATCTCATCGTGGAAGCTGTTCGGAACCTCCGGCTAATTGAAAGCTTGTTCACGTGAGTCCATCTAAAAAGAGCGTACTAGGAGCCTGATGCATTTTGGTAGCAGAAGCACTACTTTAGCAAGCAATCTGTATGCTTGTGCCATTGGTGTCCTTTCTTATCCCTGATGGCACTATATGCGATAATGTTGGAAAGGATGGCACAAGGAAGGTGTGGGGTGTTGAAGTTATACAGAATCTTAAAAATTGATCAGCTGTTTGGAAGTTCTATGCAGATAATTACACAAGTGAGTTTTTATACAGCATATGTCCCATAAATAGAAATCAGAGAACTTTTTTCACCGTTCACAGTATGGCAGTGCTTGGGGCCACAAAGTAAGATACAGTGCTTCCCTGCTTGAGGATTCTTTCCTCTGTATAAGTTTTATTTCCACATCGTTTCAAAAATTGTTCATGTGTTGTTCTGTCATGGACTGTAGAGACTCATGTCTTTATGTCAGTCATCATTGGTCACCAGGATTCTAGCAGGGTCCCGGAAGTTTGCTTTTTTTGCAGTTTTATGTGGTATCATTACATGTCTTCTCCTGATGCCTTGTCTGGACTAAAGATACTTCCCGAATGTTATAACGTCTTTCAGCCTTTTAAGATTCACCTCCAAAGAGAAATGGAAATTCTGGTGCTCTCCTGGAGTCCCAGCTTCCAAATTGGCAGGACTGTGTGGTCGCAAATAGGATTGCACCATCCATCTTCTGTGTCAGCACATAAGATCCTGGCATGTCAATGCATATGGGCTGCCTGCTATAGGAATTTAGTATGAAATCATGTCCTTATTTTCCTCTGGTTTGAGAATTATGAAGCCTTCTGTCACTTAGTTCAGTTGCAGTGTTGTAAAATTAGAGCCTAGTCTTCTGACACCTGCTTTATCACTGATTCATGTAGTCACATCTAAGTGCAGGCCCAGAAGATATTTCAGGTCTCAGCTGTCCCCTTCAGTGCTGCCACAGGTAGCTCACAGATTCCCTCAGCACTACTGAAAATTCTGCCCCTCCAGAGACTCTGCCAAGGAAATTTGCTGGTGTTGCCACTGCAATTATGTTAGTTACCGGGAGTGGTAGTCTTTTGAAAAAATTGGAAGTCCACGTGTACATTCACTTATTGCCTCATTCCCTTAATACCCTCCCCTTTTTCAGAATTGACTCTCCAGGCATGAAAGTGTCAGGGTTTGAGGTATTTGTGAAAAAGTGCATGAAAACAGGCATTAGGAGAGTAGGGTCTGAGTGCACTCCTGCAAACTGCTACAAGGGAAGAAGTGAGCTGGCTTCAAGTGATGGGATGTGTGTATCTGTATTGTGAGTGCATCTGTAGTTTCTGAGCTCTGAACGCCACTAAGTAAACTCCTGCCCCAAGCTGAACTAAGCTCACAAGTGGAAATATAAACTGCTTATCATAGAATCATAGCATGGTTTAGTTTGTAAGGGACCTTAAAGACCATCTAGTTCCAACCCCCTTGCCATGGGCAGGACTCTTTTAATCACCACTTAAAAAAAGCCGTAGGTTTTTCTGACCTTAGGGAGGCTGGATTCATAATTGCTCTGTAGCCATACACAGAGAAATCTGGCATTGAGCATTCGCTGCCATCGGAACAGCAGTCCTCATGGAAAAAGGATATGCTTGATTACAAAGAAAACACACCTGAAATGTAAGGCTAAGTTACCAGTTATCTACAGCAAAAGGCAAAAGTGACCAGTAATTGCTAGAAGGAGGGAAATACCCATTCACCCCACATCCTCTAACGAACTGCTTAAGCCCAGCCATGCTCCAAACTGCCTAAAATGCAAGGTGTTTTTTCCATCTTTTAGGCTTCAGAAAATGGTCATGGATCAAGAGAAGCAAGAAGGTGTCTCCACTAAATGCTGCAAGAAGTCGATTGTACGGCTGGTACAGAAGCTTGCGCGAGAAGGACTCCTCAGAGTCTATCGTACTACAGTCATTCAAGATGGGATTAGTAAAAAGGTGACTGCACAAACTCTGGCAGCAGAAGCAGCTTTTCTCACAACTTTCTGATCTATCAAAATGTTTCAGGCCGTTTTAATGAAATATATGGATGACTTTACTTTTTGTAGCAGAACCCACAGTCAAGCTGCCCAGAAGCTACATGTCCCAAACAAAGCTACTGTGAAAACCAGATTAGTGCTTTCAATTATTGTGCTGCAGATAATTGTGTGACCGAGGAATAGTCCAGAGATCAAAGTCTCTGAACTTCCTTTCTGAGAGCTGCTGCTGCCTATGAGTTATGCAATTCATGGTTCTCTCCCTGCGCTGTTGGGCTGCAACACAGTTCTGTTTAATCCCCTTTTGAAAGCCAGGAGTGTATGAGAAATCGTAAGTTAGTGTCTGAGTTGAAATTTCTAGAATGCGATCTATTTTTTAAAAAACAAAAATCCACTGTTTTTGAGGTTTATGGAAGTAAAATGTCTGTGGTTGTAAAGCTGAGACTTGTCATTGCAAGTCTAGTGTGAAATGTTCATAAGCAGGGAGAGAATCTATTGAAAATCCCCTGCTGCACAATTACTGTAAAGCACATAAGAAATCTTACTATCTGAATTGTGTGTGTACATTCAGCAACAATATGTATTAGTTTGGCCTTATGAGGTATGGCTTCTCATTTATCCCTTTCAGCCTAATATTTGCAAGTTGAAGTGTCTGTTCCCCATATATTTCAGATTTTAAAAACCCAAAAACCTGAGGTTTGTAGAAATGAAATTAACTCTTTATTGGTACAGAGACCATACGGTCTGGCCTGTTGCTTACTACAAACTAGCAATGGGAGTTTTGATCCAGAAATGTTAATATTCTGTAAATTAGTAAACCTTCATAGGTTTTAACCATTGTCCTACCATTAAGTAACTGTCTATTAATATCTGATAATTTATGCATCTGATTAAGAGCCATTGTCTCCATAAATACTTCTTGTTTGTTTTCTGCTGCTCTGAACAGGTAGAGTTTGTTGTGCATCCTTCAGTGAGTCCTAATGATCCCCTTGTAAAAAGCGCCATTGAGCAGGTGCGTTTCCGAATCTCCAATTCGAGCACAGCAAACAGGCAAGTTGCAATGATGGTTTGTATGGTTGGTGGGGAACTTGGCTTATCCAGCACACGCAAAAAATATGCAGAGGAAATAAACACAAAGTAAACAAAAGAAAAATTAGCTGCCTCTTTAACAGTAGAGAAATCAAAGCACAAAGATGAAGCAAGATGCTGAATATCTCTCAAAGTCAGGAAGAAAGGAATTGAACTCTGATCGGCTGGACTTTAAGCTTTAGCTTCAAGGTCTTGACTTCTCCATGCTCCTTTTGCTTCGCGTTTCGGAGAGGCTGTCCTCACATGGTGTCACACCCCCAGCTAGTCTTCTAGAACAGCCCCGTTTAAAGAGCTTCCCCTGTTCATGGAGAATGAGGCTTACCCGTGGCCAACACTAAAATGCTTAATTTTCAGCCTTTGGTGAGTAGCATATTTAGGCCCAGGTTAGGCCTGTAATCCTGGTGCCGCGTTTGAAGGAAATGTAGGGTTCGCCGTAGCTACAGAGAGAGAGAGATGGGAATTAGGGAGAAATTCCCACTCTCTTTTTTTTGAGATTTAAGCACTTTCTTGTGTATGTGAGGTATGGGCAGATAAATCATCAGAGGGAGACTTCTAATTGAAGTATAGGCATAGACTTCTTAATTCGCAAAAGATTTGAACTTCAATTTTTGGCAAACTTGCAAGCCTTAGGTAACTTTTACACAAGACTGCTTCACCTTTTACCTTTTAAAACATCGATAAAGGAAGATGAGCTGGCACTGATACCCGGCTGTTTGAGGGCTTTCTTAAGAGGAGGAGAATCTGAGGGTGTTCCACGTTGAAATTGTGCTTCTCAACACCTTAGTCATAAGTGTAGGCTGAGATTGTCACCCAAGCGCAAGTCTGCTGGGCAGCAGAAAACATCAGATTCATGGCTTTGGAGACAAAGCATAAAAAAGAAACACGATCAGGTAGCCTCATAAGGAGAACATTTCTCTAGGATGGGATTTTGGTTCCTTCTTTAGGGACTATTTATGCATTCTCAAATGAAAATCACAAGCTTCCATTTGCACCTTCTGCCTGAAAAGATTAATTTAAGAAAAGGAATTTCATATCAGTAGAGAATAGAGTTGTGTGTGTTGAATTCCATTGCCCAGCTTATCTTTTCAAATAAGCCCATAAAAGGACCTTTTGTTTTCTATCAAAATATTCAGTATCATTTAGTAGGAGGAAGTGTTCAAGGTCATCCTCCTTTCACAAAGAGGAGAGTTGCATTTCTTAGTTACCAGCCCTAGTGATGCCATCTCTGTTCAACTTGGATAAAATACGAGCGTCTGCTTAATTTTTACCAAAATGCTGTTTGGTTTTAATACAGGATTAAAGTTCCCCAGACACCAACATCCCAGGACCACGCTGAGGAAGAAAACCTGGGGCAAGAGGCAGTTCCCGATTCAGGAGAAACGCAAGAAAGCTCGTGTAAAGCTGATAATAATAGTCGGGCAAGAAAAACTGATGAAAAAATGGGCATAACTCAGCTGAAAAACTACCACCCTGTTACAGGTACAGCTAACTGTGTTTTCTGCCATCTGTCGCTTTCCCATTTATTATTAATAATCGCTTTCAGATGTTGGGCTCATTTAAGGCGCAAGTGGGTTTTTTTTCTTCTTTTACGAAGAAAAATTGGGTTTACATTAGAGCAGCCTCACTATCCAATGTCTTCTTAGCTGCTTATTTTTTTACAATTGTGAACTGGAGTATTTGCATTCACTACTACTTTTTTACCACTTGCCACACTATTTGCAACTTCTATTTACTTCCAGCCATCTTTCCTTACAGTTTTCTTCACATCACTTTTGCAGAGGTGAATATTTCTCCTGTTCTAATCCTGTTTTTATTTCTGTTTGGTTAATCTTCCCTCCCAGTGCCAGGACTTGGGCGTTCCCTTGGCTTTCTTCCCAAAATGCCCCGTTTGAGAATGGTCCACATGTTCCTCTGGTACTTAATTTATGGACACCCTTTAAATGGAACACAGCAAAAAGGAGGTAGTGATGGCGAGAAGAAAGGCAGCAAACAAGGGCAGGATGGGACTGCAGCTGTGCTTGAAGCACAACCAGACGGGACCTTAGAAATTATGGCAACTGTGGTGAATCCTGAGATCTCCGCGCAGGAGAGTGAAGCAGAGTTGTCTAATCATACAGGTAAGAAGTGGCACCTCCTGACTTTGCCATGGTTCAACACTGGAAAAAAAGATAAGTCTACTTCAAAAAAGACTGAAAATCAATGGTTTAGATTATTTTCAGGTCATTTTAGATTTTCAGATTTCCACGCTATGACCTGCTAAATGTGTTCTGCTTGAACACTCGCAGTAAAACTGTTAGTATAACTGTTAGGTTTGTCCTGTCTGAGTCTAAGCCGGTGTTCTTGTCCCTAGTGTATGTGGATGATGTGTCCTGGATGCGCTATGTCCCTCCCCTCCCGGTTCACAGAGAGTTTGGATTTGGATGGGCTCTTGTTAGTGACATTCTTCTCTGCTTGCCTCTCTCAATCTTTGTTCAGATAGTGCAAGTCAGCTACAAGGTACAGTGCACTTTTTGTTTTACATTTGCTTTACTTTAAAGTCTGATGATATAACTGTACAGTAACAAATATCCTCTCGGTCTATTTTAGCAAAACTAGCCATCAGAGAGTAGGTATTTTAGTTTTTTTACGGAAAAGTTAGTTGCTTTTAGTGTCACAATGAAAAAAAATTTATAGCTCTGTAATACTGCAAATTCTTAGGCTTATATTTTGCAAAGAGCTTTTTATAATCTCACTGAATCTTCTGCCTCGTTGATTAACAGGAATAATGTTTAAGGATTTTACAAAAGCAGTAACATTTGCTTAGAAAATATTTCGGTAGACAGTTCTGGTAGCAATGCTTGATACGTTAAAGGATAGTTACATTTTGCATTTTGATTAACTTTGAAAATAATTCTAGGTGGATGGTCTGGAAGATTTTTTAAATGATCCCCTAAAAAAGCACACTCTGATCAGATTTCTTCCGAGGTCAGTCCGACAGCAGCTTCTCTACAAAAGGTAAGCAGACGAGTCAAAGTAAATGGCTCTAGGGAGGAAGCAACAGCGGTGGACTGTTTTCTCAGTTATTTCCTGTTTGTGTCAAAGAGAACTTTGCTACTTAAGACAAGGATCATCAATCTTCTAAGGACAGTGTGCCAAATTGTATTTTTCTCTCCCAAATAGAAGGTAATAAGAAACTAATAAACAATATTCATGCATGCTGTCAGGCAGCGTTTGAGAGCTGGAAGGTTCTGTCCTTCATAACTCATCAGCAGGATGTTACTTCTGTATAAAACACGCTCCTGACTGTGGCTAAATTCAGAATTTAATGGAGTCTAAATGTTGCTGTCTTTCATAAATCTTTCAGAAGATGCCGCGTTTCCCAGTTCCTGCTGCTCATACATGCCATTCAATTTCTACTCCTGCTCTCAGTGGCATGTCTGCCATTCTTTGCCATTCCTTTTGAGATTTTGATCCTTTTGCCATTCAAGTTGAGATTGGACTGAAGATAGGAAGGGAAAGCAACATTGAAGTGATCTGAATATGTGGAATCAACAGCACCACGTTAGTTTCCCCAGAAAGTCAATGCTAAATGGTGTGGATTTGGATGGTTGGAGGCTTATACGGCATTTTGCAAACCTGCAAATGTGTCGTTGGTGAATGAATAGTGAACAACATCAGCTGTCAAGACCTGTGGTCAGCTCAGGTTTGCAGTTCCTAACCTATTCCTTGCTGAATCTTAGTAACAAGGAAGCTGGATTCATGGTATTTGCTGAAATCTGTAGGCCCCATCTGATGGGTTTATGCAGAACAGTATGCCATGTAACCAAGTTGTCTCTTTGCTCCCCCAATTCACTAAAACTTCTAACTCGGCCAAATTGCATCAGTGTTTCTAGGCTTCTCAAAATGATCTTTCTGAGCCCCAGAGAAAACTCCTGCCAAAGTAAAATTCCCATCGAACTGCACAGCGAAACTTAGACCTCAGTGAAGTTACATATGGGCAAAGCTAATTTTTTTTTTACAAACTCTCTCTCAGAAACTAGATCTTGCGGAAGTTTCCCGCAACTTCCAGAATTTTGCCATGTAAGTAGATACGCAGCATGGGAAATGTTGCACTTTTTGCTCTGCCAAAGCTCTAAGCAACTGAAAGCAGTTTCTTGGAGCGGTATTTCTAAACAACCTTAACTACAAGGACCGTTGCCCAGTTCTTTATACGTACAAGTGTGAAGGCGTATCAGCTCATATTTAACAGTCATGTTTTCTTACTCATGTCTTCTTTTCATTACATAAAATTGTCTGCAGATCTGCTGGTGTTCTGACCTTGTTTAATTCATTCTTACATATGGTATTTCTGGCTAATTTTGTTCTTTGCCAGCAAAATTTTAATTAGTATTTGGCTAAAATATTGTGTGTGTGATTTGAGGAAAGGAAATTTGGAGCTTTGGGATATTATATATTTTCCATAGGCTGACAAAGCAAACAAAAATACCACTTCAGAAATTTTAAAACTCTGTAGTTCAAAAAAGCAGTGATTTCCTGAAGCTTCAGGTCACTGCATGGAAATGGGATGTTTTCTGCTATCATTTTTACTGTTTTCATGAGTGCTAATTGTAATACTCCTAATATTGCTGCAGGAGGTACATCTTTTCAGTGGTAGAAAACCTTCAAAGATTATGTTATATGGGACTGATACAGTTTGGCCCAACAGAGAAGTTTCAAGACAAAGACCAGGTAATTTTTTAAAACATTTAGCCATTCTTTTTCTTCCTTTTTTTTTTCTCTGTCCAGTGAAATAAATGCAAGATTTAGGGTTTGTAACTACCTTAAATATTTAAGTAAAATCCTGATGTTTCAGATGTATACGCAAACCTCCAGATTCAAGTGACATATTGAAAGTTGTGCAGAGAATTTCTACCACTTTCTGGAGTGTATAATGCTGAACATTGCACACAGTAATGATCTAGGAGGTTCCAAGCTGGCAGCACTTTATGAAAAACGAGCCTGCCACATTCTTTTCCATCAAGGCGTTAGGCACTGGATGTCTGACACAGAATAAAGTCACTGATCAGGGGAAAATAGTGACATTCATACACATCTTTTTATAAATTGAGAGCACATGCAAAGAAGGCAGTTCCAACATATACTTTATGAGGATAAGAAAGATAATTAGTCCCCAAAATACATCTATCCAAATCCTGAATGAGAGCTTGTAGGAAATGGTCGCTCTCTGTGGAAACTTGAAATATCCTGTGCACAAGCAGGGAAAAGAAACTGTTCTAAATCTAGAAATGAAATTTCTGGATCGCTGGCAAAGGAAGTTTGGGAATACAATGCAATGGGGGTGGGGATGGGTGTGCCTTCTATCCGTGCTGGCTCAAAACAGCAAAGACTGAAAGAAATGCCGAGCAGGCCTAAGCTAGATTGAGTTGTGTCCTGTAAATCAGGCAATTTCAATGATTTTTACCTAACAGCCAGAAACGTACTGTATTTGACAGGTCTTTGTGTATATGAAGAGAAACGCTGTGATTGTTGATACCACTATCTGTGACCCGCACTATAACCTGGCTCAAAGTAGCCGCCCGTTTGAGAGACGCCTGTACGTCCTGAACACCATACAGGATGTGGAAAACTTCTGGTTTGATTTGCAGTGTGTCTGCCTTAATACACCTTTGGGTATGGTATAAACGTACATTCTTATCACCTTTACTGTTTATTCTCTTCATACCACAATTCCTCCTCCTCTCCTAAAGCTTCAGGCAGGCTCTCTTTGGTCACTTCCACTGTTTTGTTCTGTTGGCTGGTTGTGCATCAAAAAAAGCTAGAAGTTCTCTCTGTATAATTCGATGAAGTTGATACCCACTTGAAATTTTCAGAGCATTGTTAAAGGAAAAACATTGCTGTCCTGTTAAAAGCATCAAATTTGATAATAGCCCTGTTTAGATTTGAATTCAGTCGTGAAAAAGCCTTTTTGAAAATAATTAGTCTGTTTTCACCATAGCTGTCTACCGGTTTAAACAGAGGTCCCTTTTCCTTAGAAAGGTGTTGCTAGAACTTCTAATAGAGGGCCCGAGTAAGATGAGGGAAGTTAAGGGATTTTAGCCCCACCCCAGGTTTTTGGAGTTTATTTTTGTGCTTGGTCCTTTTACAGTTTAAAATAGGATCTACAGATACAACAAGTATACTTTATTAAAAATAAAATTGGAGGCAAGAGATTTCTCCTGAAACCCTAGACCAACGCTATTCAGTATGTCTGTAATTTAGTCAGGTAAAAGGATCTATCTGTAATTTTCTCTTACTTTTGCATTCAAGCAGTTATGTACAAAAGGCTCCTTACACATTTGTCAACTTGTAGTGTGTTTGTGACTGTTGCAGCTTTTGCAGGCTGGTCAGACCAGGATTACTCCTAGCCCCCAAAATATGGGAATGATATTGTTTCACCCGTTTGCATGTTTATGGAAGCTTTGGTGTGTTCCAGTTAAGTATTTTCCATGTTGAGCCTTGAGGGGAAAATCGTTCTGTCCTGGATTTAAATTTATATCGAGCCTCTAGATCTGATACTTGCCTGAGATCTGGTCCTGCCCTGTTGTCTTTGTAGCGTGGGCAGCCAAAAAGCAGTAGTAAGCCAGAAATTGGGGGCTTTCCCTACCTTTGAGTTCTGTTACTATAGAATAGAATCATAGAATCATAGAATTGTTGAGGTTGGAAGGGACCTTTAAGATCATCGAGTCCAACCTTTAGCCTACCCTGACAAGAGCCACTTCTAAACCATGTCCCTCAGTGCCCCATCTACCCTTTTTTTAAACACCTCCAGAGATGGTGAATCCACCACCTCCCTGGGCAGCCTATTCCAATGTTTAATAACCCTTTCAGTGAAAAAATGTCTCCTAATATCTAATCTAAACCTCCCCTGACGTAACTTGAACCCGTTTCCCGTCGTCCTATCACTTGTCACTAGGGAGAAGAGGTCAGCCCCCATCTCTCTACAACCTCCTTTCAGGGAGTTGTAGAGGGTGATAAGGTCTCCCCTCAGCCTCCTCTTCTCCAGGCTAAACAACCCCAGCTCCCTCAGTCGTTCTTCATAAGGTTTGTCCTCCAGGCCCCTCACCAGCTTTGTAGCCCTTCTCTGGACACGCTCCAACACCTCAATGTCCCTCTTGTAGCGAGGGGCCCAAAACTGAACGCAGTACTCGAGGTGGGGCCTCACCAGTGCCGAGTACAGGGGGATGATCACTTCCCTAGTCCGGCTCACCACACTATTCCTGATACAGGCTAGGATGCTATTGGCCTTCTTGGCCACCTGGGCACACTGCTGGCTCATATTCAGCCTGCTGTCAACCAACACTCCCAAGTCCTTTTCTGTCGAGCTGCTTTCGAGCCACTCCGCCCCAATCCTGTAGCGCTGCATGGGGTTGTTGTGACCCAAGTGCAGGAGCCGGCACTTGGCCTTGTTGAACCTCATACCATTGGTCTCAGCCCATCGGTCCAGCCTGTCCAGATCCCTCTGCAGAGCCAACCTACCCTCAAGCAGATCAACACGCCCACCCAGCTTAGTGTCATCTGCGAACTTACTGAGGGTGCATTCAATCCCTTCATCCAGATCATCGATAAAGATATTAAAGAGAACCGGCCCCAGCACCGAACCCTGGGGGACACCACTTGTGACTGGGCACCAACTGGATTTAACTCCATTTACCACCACTCTCTGGGCACGGCCATCCAGCCAGTTTTTTACCCAGCGAAGAGTACACCTGTCCAGGCCATGAGCAGCCAGTTTCTCCAGGAGAATGCTGTGGGAAACAGTGTCAAAAGCCTTGCAGAAATCCAAGTAGATAACATCCACAGCTTTTCCCTCATCCACTAAGTGGGTCACCTTATCATAGAAGGATATTAGGTTTGATAGGCATGACCTGCCCTTCACAAACCCATGCTGACTGGGCCTGATCACCCTGTTCTCCTGCATGTGCCGTGTAATGGCACTGAGGAGGATCTGTTCCATGACCTTCCCAGGCACCGAGGTCAGACTGACTGGCCTGTAGTTCCCCGGATCCTCCTTCCGGCCCTTCTTGTGGATGGGTGTCACATTTGCTAACCTCCAGTCAGCTGGGACCTCCCCGGTTGTCCAGGACTGCTCATAAATGATACCAAGTGGCCTGGCGAGCACCTCTGCCAGCTCTTTCAATACCCTTGGGTGGATCCCATCCGGCCCCATAGATTTGTGCACCTCCAGGTGCTGAAGCAGGTCCCTCACCATTTCCCTTTGGATTAGAGGGGCTTCATTCTGCTCCCCATCCCTGTCTTCTAGTTCAGGGGTCTGGGTGCTTAATAAAGCCATCACGCGACTCCTCTGCTATACCCTACCTCCGTAAGAAGGTAGCATGTTTTACTAAGAAGTGGTAAAAATATTTGTACTGTTCGGGAGCGGTAGTTTGCCATAGCAGGGCAGATTGAAAGTGAGTTGAAGTCTTTCTTTCTCATGCTGATAGTCACAACCATTTGTATGTCTAGGAGTTGTCCGCTGCCCTCGTTCAAAGAAAAGTAGCCTTCAAGGGGAGGAGACTGCACTAGATGTCGAAATGGAGCAGGAGTCAGCAGTGGATAAACACAATCTGGAACGAAAGTGTGCGATGTTGGAATATACCACGTATGTCATCATCATCTTTCTTTTGTTGCTTGAATCGAGTGGGCAAAAAGAACTGTTCTGTTTTTGAGGATGTTACTCAATAGCAAATGCAGTGAAGACTCTGGCATTTCAGTTGTTGGTTGTGGGGTTGCGGGTTTTTTTTTGTAATTCAGAGGCTATCTGATTATAAAGATGTGTAGTTATGTATCATGTTTACAAGTAACTTGTCTACCAAGCAAGTTTTCATGCTAGAGGAATGGGTAAAACAGATTCAGATTTTTCTTCCAAAATAGCACAGATAAGTGTTTGCAAGAGTCTTGAGGACAGCAAAGCTGAGAGGGAAGGAGTACTTCCGAAGTACACTTAATGCAAGTGAAAAATTTAAAGATTCTCTGTTCCTGTGCTTTATATCATGGTATCTCAAGTACCCTGTAGCTTCAGTAGCTCCCCAGTGTCACATTCTGAAATCTGTCCTTCAGTGTTGCAATTTGCCGCGTATCGTTTACAGATAATTTCTAATATGGTGTTGGCGTCCACTGGTGAAATCTGGCCGTGCTCTCTGGGGCACTTCATCTTCTGCCTAATCACAAGCAGAATCCTTGCGAGGCTTGTGTACCTGCAGCCTGGGGCAGCCACGCAGAATGCCAGCTCTACTGATTTAGATTGACTGTTGTGCACCGGGGTTTAATTTTGTCCATATTCTATTCTGGTTAGATAAACAGTCTGTTTAAAAGTATTTTCAGTTAGTTCAGTGCTACAGGTAGATACATCAAGTTATCTTAAAAAAAAAAGGAGTTGGGGGAACCTAATTCCACTGATCCTTGCTGATAGAAAAAAAAATTCTGTTCAACTTTTGCATAAGGTCTCCATTGTGTGTAAGAAATCTTTTAATTTGGCTATCTGGGCTTGACTTGCAGTTAGGCTGGAGAGGACTGCAACATCTTTAAGGTCAAGAAACAGGTTTTGGATTTAATTGATGGTCTAATGTTATAATGAAAGAGTTGTCTATTGAAAGCTTGACTGAAATAATTTTTTCATGGTAGCTTTGCAAAAGTCTTTTTGTAAGGTGAGACAGGATTTCAAAAATACTCTTTGGTGTTATTACTGCGCTGTCAGAGCTCTCGGATCTGCTGCATATGCAAAGCTCATTCATAGTTTGAATTTTTTTATTATTGTATTTTTTTAGGAAGTAAGTTTGTCTCCACGATTTCTTGCAAAGTGTCGTATTTATAAAGATGAAAAAACATCTTTTTTTTATTTTATTTTATTCTATACTGTAACACCACAGTTACAATTAAGTAGCTTATTCGTGAAGGGTACCAGTTTGTCCATTACATGGTATTCATTGTTAGTTTCATCCTCGTTCCAGGGAGAGAATTGCAGTGCATTGTTTTTCTGGCTTGCACGTGTATTTAAACAAGTTTTAACGTATTTGTTAGAAAACTGGAGAGACCAGTACTTGACAGTCAGTGTGACTGATTGCCTTTAGTTCCTGTGGAAGATTTCCCCCAGTCCTGAGAAAGCTTTTCACCTGCGCAGGTATTTTCTCTAGTCCTGTGGCAGGAATAGTGCTGAGAACAGGGTTTAACACGGCCATTGGAACTTAGTTAACAATAAGGAAGTTGCTGTGAGTGTAATCCTTAAACTGAAAGCTCAGTCTTTAAACTTAATGGAAAAGCATTGTTGTTGTGCTGCTTCTGGAAGAGGGTTATGGGAATGGCCTCTGCTTTCCCAGCCCTATTTAAATTGGGAGGGCAAGGGGGAGTTCTGCATATTGCACACACATCACTTAAGAGCGGCTGAGAAGGCGCTCTCTACAAAATAATTACTATATATTTTGTTACTCGTTCTCTTAGAGGCAGCCGAGAGGTGGTTGATGATGGCACTATCCCTGGAGATGGGTTAGGAGCCGCAGGTCTGGATTCCAGCTTTTACGGGCATCTAAAACGCAACTGGATCTGGACAAGCTACATCATCAATAAGACTAGGAAGGTGGGTCTTTTAAAATTTATATACTGTAATGACTTTTCCAAACTTTAAGATTCTTAAGGTTGAGATACCGGTAACAAAATCTTGCTGCTTGCATGCTTTCTCAGCCATGTGTCTCAGTAAGGCTTTCCATTGCTGGAGAGAAATGAATGCCAAATGTGGTAAATCTTGGTGCGGAAGTGAATGAAAGGGCTGGACATAAATGTTATCTGAACGGAATTTGACAGTACATTCAAGCAAAGGAGAAATACTTTCTTAAGCAAGCAATTTAGATTACTTAGTGGTACCTCTTGCCTTACTGAAACATCCAGAACAAGGAAATATACACAGAAAAAAAAATGACTAGGAAGCTCAACATAAGCAAATCAGAATGTCCTGTCTCTGATGGCTGACAACAAAAGATTTGTAGGGAAGGTTGTAAGAGCGAGGGAGTTGTATAGGGATATTTTCTCAGAATATTCTCCCAGCTTTCTGCAAGTTTGGCTCAAGGCCATTATAAACCTGGGGGTGATGTTTCAAAGCAGTTAATAGCTTTTTCTTCTAGCGTTAATATTTCTGATTGTTTTTTTGCACACATGTAAATCTTTAGTATCCACAACCTCATGTAGCAAAGTGTTTCAGAGTAATATTATGTGTCACCACTTCCTTTTGATGGTTTAAGCTCCCTAATAATTGTAGTATGAAGGGAAGCTGTGAAAAATACCATTCTCCTTTACCCTTCTGTTTCACTTGATTCTGTAAACATTTCTCATGTTTCCTATTATCATCTCTTTTTTTTAAAGACTGGCATCTACTTAACTTTTCCCAGCATGGATCCTGTTCTGCCTTTAATCATTCTCGTTGCCTTTCTTTTAAGCTGTTCTAGTTCTACTATATCCATTTTAAGATGGAAACAGAATCACGTAGTGCTTTCAGGCTGTGGCCAACCATGCATTTTTACAGCTGCGTTATCTTTCTTTCCTTTCCTAAGAATTCCTTACATTTGCTTTGCTTTTTGACGATTGCCAAGTATTGAACAGGAACTTTCACAGGACTGGCTGTAATTACCCTGCACTAACTAGTGGTCAAATTAGTGTACATGTAAAACTAGAGTTGCTTGTTTCTTCCCTCAGGCAGGATCATTTCGCTCTTGATTTCATCTGCTGTTCTGTCACCTAGTTGTTCAGCATTATCAGGACCTCCAGCAATTCTTCAGTCTCAGCTTTCCTCTCCACATCTGTGACCATCTTCTGTCACCGATGAATTCCCCACAAGAGAAACGGGTTTTGCTGAGAATGGCAAAACTCCTAATACGTTGCAGTCAGTTCTGGCGCAGATTTAAGGTGGATAGAATATGGTGTAGGAGGCATTTACTCAGTATTTGTGTTTGCGTTTTGGTTTTTGCTTTTTAGATGTTCCTTTGGAATGTAAAATGCTTTGAAAAAATACCATTTTACAGAAAATTCTGCTCAGCCTCTGTAGCAATGAAAGAATTGAGCGTTTCTTTTCAGTGATGACTTTTTTTAAACTTGAGATTTGCAGAAGTTCTAACCTTCATGATCTAGCGGTCATTACAGTATGATTTAAGAAAAGCTCTAGAGCCATGCAAATATGTGGTAATAATAAGACAAATGAATTCTTCATTGTAGCCCAAGATCTTTCCCTTTATACTGAAATTTTTTTTCTGACACTACTCAATGGATATAATGTACAGTGTTGTTAAAACCAGTGCACTCCTTTTGCATATCACCTTTTTTAAAGCTGTGTTGTCTTAGGAAAGTACAGTTTCTGAAAACGGACTGACAGTGAGACTCCAAACCTTCTTAACAAAACACCCCCTGCCGCTCAGCACCGGAGGTAAGATGGTGATGCTGTTGGTGGCATCCGTAACTGTATTATAGCTGTTACTGTTGTTGTCAAACCCAGTACGGAGGATGTGGGTTATTCCTGTCTCCTTACACTAATCTAGGATGCTTCTGGGACAGTAAAATAGGTAAATAATTTCCTTCCCTGTTTCTGGAACAATAATTTTTTTATCCAGTATTGATGACATGAGTTGTTCCTGTCTCCTTACAGTGATTCAGGGTGCTTCTGGGGCAGTAAAATAGATGTGGAAATAATTTCCTCTAGAACAATAATTTTTATTCTTTGTAATTTCTGATGTGCATCTTGCAGAAAGTCTAGAGGGAGCGATGTTTTGTATGACTAGGCACCGTTAAAATTGCATAGCCTAACATTTAAGCTGAGGAGGAGGAAATGCTTCAGGTTGAATATAAAACTTCAGCTCAGTTCCCTTGCATTTGTGCACTGTGCGCTAGACTTAGTAATTACTTGATGGGTCCTCATTTAAGTGGGGTTTTATTCTGTGAGCTGCTGAGAAGTGGCATGAAATGACATGACTAACAAAGGGCAAATCTGAGAGGGCATCTGTAGTAATATACTGAAACTTTGGCATTTGCTCTTTATACCTTAATATTGTAGAATGTAATTGCTATAAAGCTCTGCTACTGTAAATATCTGTCATTTTAGGTAACAAAATTAATATTTTGGGAGAAGCAAAGGTAGGATCTGAGTCACTTGTCCAGAAAGAGGAATGTATTGAAATAAGTACAGAACCAACCCAGGATCGAACCAAACGAGTGAGAGGTGGAAAAAGCCAAAAGAGGAAGAGGCTTAGGAAAGACATTGGAAAGAAGACAAAGAAGAAAAAGAAAGGTAAGCAAGTAACACATCAGGAAAAAGCCACATTCTTTTTCACGCATAGGCCTACTGTAAGGTGGTTTAGGAAAGCTGATGTGACTGTCACATAGTGTGGGAAATGGAAACTCACTGGGCATCTCTTTGGGTGGCCTCTGTCAGTGAAGAGCTGCAGATGTCCCAGGCTGTGATGCTAGCTCTGCAGAAAAACAGCAGCGTGCTCTAACTGCTGCCTGTGCACGAATCACAATTGCACTACTACAAACTACAAACTAATTGTGTCTGTGCCAGATCAGCTCCTGGCGATTCACCGCCAACTTTTGGTAGCTGGCTTAAAGATTCTTCATGGTATGATGCTCCAGGTAGTCAGTTTGCTAACTAAAGTGCTTGTTCCCTCATTCCTGAGAGAGGTGTTAATGCATTTTACTTTCTGAACTGCTACTTCTTCGTCGCTTTTGTCTTTAATTTTTACAAACTCCAATTGGTGCTGATACTGCCTGTGATAGGAGTTTGAATTAATCAGAATATGTAGTGCTGAGATAACTGTCTTTTTTTCTTTTTTTCCTGGATTTGTTAGAAGAGGATTCTGTAGAAAAAAGCAAAAGACTCCGCTACCATGATGAAGCTGACCAGAGTGCGCTGCAGAGAATGACACGTCTGCGTGTCACCTGGACAGTGCAAGAAGACAGTCTGCTCATGCTGTGCCGAATTGCTAGTCATGTGTTAAACGCAAAGGTATTAATAGACCCATTAAACAGAGGTCCTATATACTGAACACATATTTCATCAGTCCTAGGAATTCATCCTGGTTGTAACCATCGTTTGTGTATATAAAAGCTGAAGTTTAACTCCAAAAACGTTTGTTCTTCACACAGGTGAAAGGGCCCTTTGTTCCGTGGCAAGTAGTTCGGGATATCATGCATGCCAGCTTTGAGGAGTCCCTCGATAAAACTTCTCATTCCGTTGGACGAAGAGCTCGTTATATTGTCAGAAATCCACAGACCTATCTTAATTATAAGTAAGAAGGTTTCTGTCTATATATTGGGTATAGGCTAAATTCTCCTGAAGTTAAGTGAAGTGAAATTATGTTTTTGTCTTGTTTCGTGTGACTTATAAATTTTTGAACCCTAGTGCTATCAAATCTGTATTAAATTGGGAAAATTTCAACTGTGTACAACACCTTCAACTGTATCTGTTGCAGAGTTTGCCTTGCTGAGGTTTACCAAGATAAAGCCCTCATTGAAGATTTCATGAATAGAGAAAATAATTACGAAGATCCACAGGTAGGAGGGAAGTATTCTAAAAGGTGACAGAGTACTTTACGCTGGTTGGATTACTGAGTCCTTGCGCTCTTTCAATTACTGTGATTTCATATCCTCTCTCTCCCTTTTACCCTTAGCTATTTTAAAAATAGCATCATTGTAAAAATGCAGCATCATTGCTAGTTGGGGAGTAAAGTGGACATAGGCATCTTTCCAAAGGCACATAAACACCACTGGTGTGCAACAAAAATGTTGTTTTTTCAATGTGCTTGTTTATAAATATCCATGACGGAGCATCTGTATGCACTGGGGTTGGGGTTTTTTTTGTTTTCTGGGGGTTTTTTTTAATCTTCTCAGCCTCCTTGTTATCTGAGCAAGAAAACATTTTTGCTCTGTAATTTCGTATTTTTTTTATTCCTGATGCATGTTGAAATATTGCCTTAGTTTCTGTGGATGGGTGCAGGAATACAAGCAAATTTTATGAGAGAAGCCTTGATTTGATCAGTCAAAAGATTTTATTTAATTTTTGAGCTTTTTATGGCTTAAATCAGACACACTTTCAAATTGAAAAGCTGTTTACAGTTTCAGCACAAACAATTTCATTTTGAATTTCAAAACTTTTTCAGAACGGGGACAACGTCACGGCAAGACGTGTTTATCCAGGAACGACAATTCATATTATTGTCAAAAAACCCCAGTCAGTTCTGTCGTTAGATTCATGTTTGTTTACATGAAGAGTAGTGGTTTGCTGATGAGATATTGCCAAAATAAAGGCATGTGTCGCCATCCCCAAAGTCTGTCTTTGGAAGCAAATAAAAGCTTGTTTCCAGAGAGATACAGGACCGTTCCTCTGGTGTAACAGGTGTCCTCCAAGCCATGATTGTACAAACAGACTTAATGGAGAACATGACAAAGCCTGAAGGGCATGAAGAGAAAAAAAAAAAAGACATAAGCAGAAGCTTAAACAAAGCTCTAGCGAGAGATCTTATGCTGTTAATTCAGTATAATTGGTTTTAGAACATATGTTCATGGTGGGTTGCTTGTAGCTGTGAGCATGATTACAGACAGAACCTGCAACTGTGAAGTAAATCAGCAAACCCAACCTCCACAGAGCTGCTTTGATGTGTTCTCTTGTCTGTTGTACTGCTTCTGACTTGATAATTCACAACCAGCTATTTCTACTAGAATTTTCCGTGAACGCTTTAAAAGTAGAGGGTCTTTTCCCATTCTAACAAATGGAGGTTGATAACATTTCTCTCTCTTCTTTTCTAAGGTTTGTGCAAAGGAGTTTAAAGAGTTTGTGGAAAGGCTGAAAGAGAAATTCAGTTCAACCCTGGGGAATCCCAAACTTGAGATTCCTGATACTTTGCAGGAACTCTTTTCCAGGTATTTTAGTTACGGTGCTTTTCACTCTGCGCATGGGCTGAGACAGCGAGAGAGGAGGGCAGTTCAGAGTAGAATCTTCTCTGCTATGCATGATTTACACCCTCTTACTTGTACTCTTAGTATCAAAAGAAGTTTCAGTAAATACAACAAACGATGTTTCTTTTAAAGCCACACTTCCCAAATACATGTAACTGATTTTCAGTTACTTGCGCAAGCTTGCTTATTTCAACCTATTCCAATTTTGCTAAATGAGGCTTTTAATCCAGAAATTTACAATGCCGGATTTTCATAAATTGACAAATCCTCAACTTTGCTATTAGAGATGTTGGTGCTCAGGTGGAACAGTTTAATGCAATAGAAGACTTCCCTTTACCATTTTCCAGATTAACTGGCCCCGTTTTATATTGCGATTTGTGGCTGGTTGCTCAGCTAAATCATCAGTCTTGCTAAAACTGTTGATACAAAGGAGCACTCAGCCTTGTATAATATTCTTCAGCCCCAGATCGTCAGGATTTTTCATGACAAATAACAATTGGAGAGAAGCGTGAAAATTTGGGTCTCGAACCATTTTATGATAACAAATTTAGCACGTCTGTAAATTTTCTTACTTTGGGAAGAGCTGTGCGTTACAGCGAAAGTACCTGGAAGTCCAAAACCTCAACAGAATAGCAAATCCCTGCAGTTCTGTACTGTCTCCTGTCCATGTGTTTTATCTCCTTGTCAACAGATATCTTAGCGGCGTGAGGGAGATGGGTCTGGACACATCTTTTAATTTTTGTCACCTGTGCGGAGTGCTGCTGGAGCAGACAGTGTCCCTTGCGCTGTTTCAACACTTGCCTTATTAGCAGTTGCACTTGTCAGCCTCTGGGTTTCAGGGTTGATAAAAAAATCACAGAAAGTTACCTTTGTTTCAGTGTTTTCCTTTCCCTTCCCTGAACTAGATTTCGAGTTTTGGCTATCGGAGAAGACACAAATCAAAACACAAAAGAGGACAGTCTAAGCAGGTGAGTAGCAGTAGCTCTATTTTCTCCCATTAGGACTCCAAGGTCGTGTCAGCCCTCACATCTGTGAATGTCATATACAGTCTTCTAATTCAGTATGTTTTACATGTCTGTTGCAGTGTATAAATTATTAATTACAAAAATACTTTCACAAGGCTGTAGGGACCTCTGACACGGATTATAGATTTGATGAATAAAATAACAGCAGCAATGTGTCAGATTATCTGGGCTGACCCAAAAATTCAGGGTGGAAGTTCAGGGAAAATGTAACAGGCTCCTTTACATGAATGATCCTTAGCTGTAGCGATCTCATGCCTTTATGCGTCTACTTCAGAAGCAGGTGATTGACTTTGTATATTTTTGTGCTAGTTCAATATCCAGGTACCTCCTGCTCAAAAATCACCATGAATAAACTCTTTTTTTCTCTTTTTCTTTCAGTGTCTATGATATTCATTTTCTAGTGCTACAGAATCTGATTCAGAGCACATTGGCACTCTCAGATAACCAGATGAAATCTTGCCAGTCATTTCAGGTACAGTATCTGGACCAAACTTTACTGGTCATAGAATCATAGAATCATTTAGGTTAAAAGAGACCTTTAAGATTGAGTCCAACTGTAAACCTAAAACTGCCGAGTCCACCACTAAATCACGTCTGTTTTCTTTCTGGAGGGTAGCAAATGTAGCACCCATCTACAAAAAAGGCAGAAAGGAGGATCTGGGAAACTATAGACCTGTCGGTCTGACCTCAGTAGCAGGGAAGGTCATGGAGCAGATCATCTTGAGTGCCATTACAAGTCATATAATGGACAACCGGGGGATCAGGCCCAGTCAGCATGGGTTTAGGAAAGGCAGGTCCTGCCTGACGAATATGATCTCCTTCTATGACAAGATGACCCGATTATTGGATAAGGGAAAGGCTGTGGACGTTGTCTACCTAGACTTTCGAAAAGCATTTGACACTGTCCCCCATAGAATTCTCATGGAAAAAATGGCGGCTCATGGCCTGGATGAGCATACGTTCTGCTGGATCAAGCACTGGCTGGATGGGCGGTCCCAAAGAGTGGTGGTCAATGGAGTTAAATCCAGCTGGTGGCCGGTCACAAGTGGTGTCCCTCAGGGCTCGGTGTTGGGACCATTTCTGTTTAACATCTTTATTGATGACCTCGATAAGGACATAGAGTGTATCATCAACAAGTTTGCAGATGACACAAACCTAAGCGGGAGTGTTGATCTACATGAGGATAGGGAGGCTCTACAGAGAGACTTGGATGGATTGGATCGATGGGCCAATGCTAATGGAATGTGCTTCAACAACCCCACGCATCACTACAGGCTTGGGGAAGTGTGGCTGGAGAGCTGCCTGGCAGAAAAGGGCCTGGGGGTTCTAATTGACAAGCGGCTGAACATGAGCCGGCAGTGTGCCCAGGTGTCCAAGAAAGCCAATGGCATCCTGGCTTGTATTAGGAATAGTGTGACCAGCAGAAGCAGGGAGATGATTGTCCCCCTGTACTCAGCACTGGTGAGGCCACACCTTGAGTATTGTGTCCAGTTCTGGGCACCTCAATACGAGAGAGATATCGAGGTGCTGGAGCGAGTGCAGAGGAGGGCAACGAAGCTGGTGAAGGGCCTAGAGAATAAGTCTTATGAGGAGCAATTGAAGGAGCTGGGACTGTTTAGTTTGAGGAAGAGGAGGCTGAGGGGAGACCTCATCACTCTCTACAACTACTTGAAAGGACATCATAGAGAGGTTGGTGCTGGTCTCTTCTCACAGGTAATTAGCGATAGAACAAGAGGGAATGGGTTCAAGCTGCAGCAGGGTAGGTTTAGGCTGGACATTAGGAAAAAGTTCTTCACGGAAAGAGTGGTCAGACATTGGAATAGGCTGCCCAGGGAGGTGGTGGAGTCACCATCCCTGGATGTGTTTAAGACTCGTTTAGGTGTGGTGTTAGGGGATATGGTGTAGGGGAGAACTTTGTAGAGTGGAGATGATGGTTGGACTCGATCCCAAGGGTCTTTTCCAACCTAAATGATTCTATGATTCTATGTCCCTAAGTGCCACATCTCCACGTGGTCATACAACCCTAAAGAGTTTCTCCTTCCTCCTTCGATAGGTGCCTTTTTCAAATGGGAGAAAAGAAACCCAGAAACTTAGATTTGTACCCGTTCTATGGGGATTATTCTCTTCTGCTTTTAGGGAATTAGATATTCAAGGCAGATTTTCAGTATGTTGCTTTTCTCTCTGAGGATGAGACTGCAAGATACGAGGTTGAAGCAATCCCCAAAAACCATATGAAATCAACTCCACGTCCCCTCCATTGGCTCAAACTGTATCATGATTTAGTGACCACTTGAGCAGTTGGAATTATGTTCTGGAGGAGGTATCACAAGGACAGTCCTGGTATCCAGCTGACACTGGTGTTCAGGAGCCTCTCCTTTAGCATTGGGGACCACAAAAATATATCACCTATTAGTCAGACATTTAAAATAAGGTTAGATGTTCAAAGGGAGTTTCATATCTCCTCAGCAGGCACTAGAAAGCCAAGCTCACAGCAGCATGTGTTCCTGGTAAAATGATGGGAAGAATCTACCAAAATGTGTTGCAGATGAGCATTTTTTTACATATATAATTCTAGTGGGAGCCTGATTTAATTTTGAATATCAAGTGTTCTTATAGCATTTAGTTAATTTAATTGGCATTTACTGTGGAAAGCCTGGAAGCCCATAAAAGGAATAGAATAGTGCAGTTAAGTAAATTTATATGTATCATTTACATTCTGGCTTGTAGCTCCATATTCATTTAGTTAATGTAAACCTCAAGTAGGTGAGTCTCGCAGTGGATTCAGAGCTAACACTGCCTTTTACATTGAACGGGTCTTTTTGCAGACATTTCGTTTGTACCGGGAGTACCGGGATGACATTCTTGTGAAGGCTTTTCTAGAGTGTCAGAAGAGAAGCTTGGTCAATCGCCGTCGAGTAAATCACACCTTGGGTCCGAAGAAAAGCCGGGCTTTGCCTTTTGTACCCATGTCCTACCAGCTGTCTCAGAGTTACTACAGGTGGGTGTCAGAAAGGTCACTGTTTTGAGCAAATAATCTACCCAGGCATGCTTGGTGTGGAGGAGAGAATATGCTTGAAGTATTTAGAGCAAAGAACCTGCCTGGCATAGCTGACACTGAGGAGATGAAGGTAACATCTATGTATGTTAAGCCTTTATCTGGTCTGTACAGGGAATAGAGCCAACTTCGCTGGGCAAGCCTTTACAAAGACATATGCAGAGGAGAGAAGAGGTAGCATCAAAGTTCTAGATGTGGTGGAAGTATTTCTATAGCACTCTTCCCATTTTGATGGCTGCTTGCTTTTCCTCTCCAGTTACTTTGTGCTGCGCTGTACCTGGATTTTGGGGATGGGGGAGGAGAGTTTTAACTATAAATGTATTCAGTGCTCAAGCAGAAGACGACATCATTGCTCTGTATTTGCTATATAGTACCTGACCTTTACACGGTGCATAAATACCTGGTGCTCTGGAACTAGGAAAAGGGCTGTGAAAGCAGGTGTAGAAGGTACTTGGTCACTAGCTCTAGCATGGGACTTCAACTATTTGGCTGCTCTGTCCTACCCTGAGTCTAAAATTTATATACAGTAAGAACAGATTATCAAAGCTTTGTGCTTTGAATTTGTCTTTTCGTCCAGAGTTTTCACATGGCGGTTTCCCAGTACAATTTGTACAGAGTCCTTTCAGTTCCTGGAGAAGCTCAAGGAAGCCGAAAAATCAGACCAGCCAGATAACTTCTCATTTAAAGATCAAGAAAACAAAGCATCAGAAGGCATGATTGCATTCCCTATGGACGGACCTGGTGGCCAGTGTGTGGCGATGCTTTCCCTATTCTCCCTGGGACTCGTATCTGTGAATGTGAGAATCCCAGAGCAGATAGTTGTGGTGGACAGCACTATGGTGGAAAATGAAGTGATAAAAAGGTAAACACTGTTATTTCTATCTGTAAATATGGTTTAGGGGTAACATGGTTGAAACTGGACAGGTGTTAGCATTTTCTGCATTGTATTGTGGCATGTTTTACTGTGATATTGTTTAGATTTTTATTTCTGAGGGAACCTTCTGAAAACTTAACGGCACTTCAGTTAGTGCCTGTCGTTACAGCCTTGGGCTGCATTTGTCTTCACATATGTGACATTTAAATTGCTAGGCACTTCATTGCCGTCAGAGCCGATGTGGAAAGCAGAGCAGTGTGTGCTAAATGAACATTTTCATCAATATTGTACCTTCCCATTTCAAGGACTAAGAAGGATTAGTAACAAGGTTTCAGCTTTATCAGTGAAACCTGTCTCTACAATATGTGTTCTGTGTCTTGTCTCCTCTTTGATTTATTTTATTTTTAAACCTCCAGTAGTTGAAATTGAAACTCTCTCCCTAGGCAGTATAATCCTATGAATATTTTTATCCTTAAAATCATTATGTGTTTTCTTAGGGTGCAACTAAAATCTCTTGCTGTAGTTTAACCTGTTGCTTCCCGTTATATTGCCAATATACGTGGAAAATACTTTGTTCTCTTTAGAACCTATTATTACCTATTTGAAGATTGTTATCACAGTCCTCCTCCCATAATATGCTCTTCTTTAAAATGAGCAGCCTCAGTTCCTCCAGTTGCATTTTTGGGATGTTATTCATGTTATTCGTGTTATCTAGATCTCTGTCTCTCATAATTTTCCTCTGGACTAAACTATGATGTCAAAAGCCAAATGCCACGCTCTTGCTGGCAGGTCCGTGCCAATTACATCACGTTATAGAGGTGATACATCTGCTAATACATCCCAAACTGATGAACGGCCATGGTTTTGCCCTGCCAAAAAAATGATTCTTGTCGTTCAATATAACAAGTTTCTTTACCTAGTTAATTGTTCGCCCTCAGGCTGGGGACAGGTGCATCCTACTATAATATAAATAACACGCATTTCTGCATATGAAAATGCTTCCTGCTCTTTTCTGGACTGTGTCTCCAGTTTGCTGGAAACGTTCTGAATGCAAATCCTGTCTTCTCATATACTTGCAGCCTCTCCATTTTGGTGATCCTATGCAAACTTCATAAGCTATTTTATCACCTGGGGCCTTAGCAAAAATACACTGAACCCTGGGTTAGTCCCACTTCTGAGTACAAGCATCCGAGTCCAGTTTTCCAACTGGTTATGTACTCACACTGTTTTTCGTAAATATGATGTGTTCCCTTTTGGTTTTAAATATGTTTTAAGAGAAGGTACTTAAGGTCTGTCTCATCTTAGAAAAGGTTGGAAGGAACCTTTGGTTGTGTTTGGTGTAACCTGCTTAAAACAGAGGCAACTTCAGAATTAGATCAGGTTGTTCAGAGCCTTCGCCTTTATCCATAGTGATTCTTCTTGTGTCCTGGAAAGAGACAGTGTTGGTTTGACTGAGTTTGTTTCTGGGAAATTTATCCTGGCTGCTGCTGCTGTTCTCTCTTTACTTTGAGGCTGTCTGCAGTTTGTTTTGTGTTGGTTTTTTGTTTGCTTTTTTTTTTTTGTAAAGTAACTGAAGTCTTTGGTCTGTAATTCTTTCTTTCTCCTTTTCTCCCTTAAAAATAAACACTGTCTGCCCTACACTGCAGTATCCCTTCTGGTCTCAGCCTTTGTGCTCTGACAGATGTTCCCTCATGATGAAGTGTCTGTTGAACCGAAGAGGCTCAGCACAGTAAGCTGAGATATTTCAGGTTCATTTCAATGTGTTTGCAAAAAAAAAAAAAAAAAAAAAAAAAAAGAGAGTTTCCTTTTCCAGGGACCTTTAGTGCATTTTCTTTTCTGTAGTTGCTTATTCTCAGCACTTTAAATCAGCCTGCTATGGACATACCCACAGCTGTTCATGACTAAATACTGGAATGCAGAATAGGATTTGTTCTTGCTTTGCTCACTGTAATGAGTCACTTTCTTATTTTGGAAAAAAAAACCCAACCAACAAACAAAACACCTCTATTTGCTGTAGTTTGGGAAAAGAAGGACTCGACGATGATGATGACGATGATGATGACTTAGATGACAGCTCTGGAGGCAAACGGAAAATAGAAGTAAAAGCTCGTCAAGCATCTCATACTAATTACTTACTGATGAGAGGCTACTATGCCCCTGGAATTGTCAGCACACGCAATCTGAGTCCCAGCGACAATATCGTGGTCAATTCCTGCCAGGTGAAGGTGAAGCTGCGATGTACGCCAGTTCCAGGAAGACTCAGCTCTCCAGGTTAGTTTCTGTTTGGCCTAACTTGCACAGAAGTGGGTTGGAGCAGGAAAAATAGTGAACTCATGAACCAAGGAACCGATTCGAACAAAGCCTCTTAATAGGAACATTCTTTTTTCATTACATATGCGGTTTGCCTTGTAATGCTTTCTTTTCTGACTTAAAACAAACAGGTGGTTGACTTAGAGGCACCTTTTGTTGGTAACAAGTCCTTGCCTGCGTTTCATGTTGTGTGAAACTGTTAATCCAAAGAGGAAGTCTGTCCTCTGCTCTGTTATCCCTTCTCCGGGAGGTTTTTTCAGTCCCTTCTGCAACTCAAAATACCCTATTACGTCACACCCAGGCTTTCTCTTCTGTAAAGAGAAAATAAAATCTTTCAGAGCTCCTTGAATGGAAATTCACATTTACTTGTCTCATGCAAGTGCCTGAAATAGTGGTGTGCAATCTCTGGCCTTGTACCTACAATAATTTAAACACTTTGATAATATTTAGAGCTTGAATATTTGCAATTTATCAGTACTCCCCCTTCTTAAAGAGCATCTTTTTTTCAGCTGTAATGCAAATGTATCCAGGAACACCTTTAGTTGTTTAGCTCTCTAGTTGGAAGGTCTAGTGCTGTCCCTGCCCGTTCCTGTCGCGGTTGTGCTAAAGTTAAAATAGAAATTCTTTCTCCTATCTCTGCTGCAACACATGCCCTCCAGGTCTACTGAGCTGACGGCTCATTACAGTTCTCATTTTTCCTTGGCTGTCAGAGCAGCACAGCTGTCGTACGAGTGTCTCAGCAGGCAGGATGGAAAGGCAGCCTGCAGATAAAAGGGTGGGGAGCAGGTAAGAACGGTGCCAAAGCTGCCCTCTAATCATCCAGGACTGGAAAAAGGCGTAACACTGCTTCAACTTCTGAGTACTCTGTACAGCGGGGGTCAGTTTTGTGCAGTGACGGACCTGTCTCCAAACACAGAGAAGCTTTGTTAAAATAATTGACATTGTCAGCTTGTAGTTTATCCCCTATTTGGCCAATAGCTTTCTGCCACAGATCAGCCGTTTCCAATTTTTCGATTAATAGGGTCCTCCATAGCATTTCCTTGCCCTAGACTTTTCACTTGACCTTCTTCAATTAAAAAGGAGCTGATTTCCTCATTAACTTTGAGTTAAGCTGCCCCAGTGTTAGAGGGAAAACCAGTAAGTCTGCACTATCTTTCAGTAGTACTTCACTTTGATAGGAGGGCAAGCCCTTGTAAACCAGCTGGCTCTTCCTCTACAAGTCTTCAGAGAAGTATGTAAGGCAGAAAGAAAAAAGGAAACTGCAGCAATGAAGATGGAAAACTGAGCTCTGTTTTTAATTGGAACAGTCTATAGCACCTCTAATCTGTCTGTCTCAGAATATTTATCTTTCTGTAGTGTGTTGCGTAGTAATAACTGCTTCACAGCTTATACACTTGGTTTTTATTTGCCTTGCAGTTTCTTCTCTGCTTGATAACATGGCTGTGGGAGTCTCCTGCCTCCCTGAAACTTTTACCAGGCTGATAAAAGTCCAAGAAGAAAAGTATGAGGTTGATCGGTTTCTCCGTGAGTGTACAGAAGGTTATGGCTATAATCCCAGCGATGTAGCTGCTGTTTTGGAGATCCGTAACGCGATAGAGGAAACTTCCCACTTTGGAATTTGCAAAACTGAGCTGAGCAAACGTTTCTGCAACTACGAAGAGGTGGAACCTGAACGCACCAGGAGCTTGGAGCAGTACATTCAGGTGGTTTTACAGCCAGCTGCTTTCCATACATGAATGTTTGCATGTTTAGTGTTCCCCTTGAATAGGACAATCTTCCAGGCTGTAGGAAGCAAATATAAATTGAACAAAGCCATCTATGTTAGCAAGAGATCACATAGCAATACCTGATAGCAATCTTGCCTTAAAGTTGGGAAAGCCAAAAATTAATGCCGCACTTAATCAAAGATAGGAATAAACCGTTTCAGAAACCTAGAGGAACCAACATTAACCTTTGGAAGCAAAATACTTTTTCCCAGTTACATTTTAACTTAATTTAAGCTGAACAAAACTTCTTGTGCTGTAACTTCAGAAAAGTTTAAGGGGTAAAGCATCTTTTCAACTTCAGTGCAGCAGGACAGAAAATTCAATATTCTGGTAAGCTCTTCTTTCTTTGCTGCCAGTTAAAGGTGACAATTCCATGATATTTGGTTAAACTGACATTTCCCAGTGAAAGCTCCTGAGATAATTTTTGTATTTGGTTTGTTGTCTTTTTTTTTTTTTTTTTAATAGGACCTTGTTGAAATGCAGCAGATTTTAGAAGTAGGAGGCCATGCCGTAAGACTGGTTGCAGTAGTGTTTGCCAAGCCGTGGCTACTACATTCAGTCTGTCTGAAGAATAAACCGGATGATTCTGAGCAGCAAGGTGCAGACCCCGCTCTCCCAGACGTACAGCAGGATTGCCTGCCATCAGAACCAAAGGGAGAGGAATGTCCGAGAGAGGAGGAGCAGCTGGGAAAAGACACGGAATCTGTCAGCGATGAAGAGCCCCCGAGGAAGAGATGTAAGACTCAAAATGATGTCCCTCAAGATGGCAGTCAGCTCTGCCAGGGTTCCCCGAGTGGTTTGAAAAGCGCAAATGAAAAAAACTGTGATGCAAATTTTACTGATCCTGTTACAACGAAGGAAGCTTTACTCACGGATGAAGAAACAGGCTCCCCGAGAGGGCAGACAGAACACCTCACTGAACACCCAGTCTGTGCTCCAGATGCTGTGAGTGTGGACACTTACAAGGAACAAGAGAAATCTTGCTCTGAGGACAAAGAACTTGAAGTAGAGAATGATGAGCTCAGCACTGAGCACAACAAGCAGATCCCTAGCCTTGAACAATCAGCCAGTGAGCAGGATGATGACCTTTCCTACTTACAGGAGAACCCGGGAGTCTCTAAAGGTATGCAGGAGCACTCTACCTCTGAGAAATAGAGTAGCTCATCATCAGTTATCCCAAACAGGTAGCTCCATTTTATAAGCCAATACTAGGTTCTTTATGAAACCGTACCAGAGAGAGAGGTTGTCATTTCTCACAGATGAAGTGGCATAACAGTACTTGATCTGGAAGGTCTTGGAGGTTTCAAATACATCAAAGATTCTTTCCTATGCCTATTGCTGGAACATTCATGCCTAGTCCAGAAATGTGTTTTCCTTAGAAACTCATTTCCACGTCTCACTCCTCTCCAAAAACATAACTGGAGCTGAAGTTTCTCATCTCTGGCTTCAGTCCAAAGGCTAGACATCTCTAAACCTAGAAAACGCAGCGCTACTGGTGTACATTTAACTAGAATGGCCCCGACTGAAAGTTGTAAAGTCATTAAACCATTCACCAGAAAACAGCACATGCCAGTGAGAAGATTAATAGCCTCATTTGTAACCCAATCTGACTTCATTTTCATTTCCTTTTTACTGCCAGTTTTCTTTTTTAATAGCTAGTCATTCTTGCCAAGCTTTGCATTAAGTAGGTTGTTGGGGATTTTATTTTGTTTTTGTTTTTATCAGCTCTGATTTCAGACTGAATCACAAGCTAACTGCTTGTGTGGTATTTTGCCAAGATCTGCCGTTACCCACGTTTGCAGCTGCAGCCAGCCATGTGAATCAGTGCAGGCTGATCTGCAGCATCTTAGAGCTCGCTATTGTTTAACTGGAGCCTTCCTGCAGGAAATAGACTCAGGGCTGTCTGAACAGCAAAGGCTTCAGCAGTTCTTAACGTGGAACTACTAAAGTACTGCTTTGGATTTAACTTCCTCTACTTGTTTGTAACACAGGAGGGAAAAAACAATAATTACGTTATCAAGCAGAGTTCTTAGTGATGAAGGCCAGCTGAAGGGCTTACATGTGCTGAAGCCAAAGCTGTTAGCCTCTGGGTGTGGTAGAAGTACCTACATTAAGTAATTGTGTAATTAAAACCCATGACATAATGGAAGCTGCAGAGACAACCTTCACTGAACCCTGCTGAAATCTTGAGTTTGCATTCTCGAGTCCTAAGTCGATCGCTACTCAGATTCTGCTCAACTTCCGTACGGTCACCAGGAGCATTACGTTAAATAAACCCATGTGAGCGGTTGCAAGCTGAGACCCTGCATTTCACATCTCTCTCTGTGACGCTCCGCTCTTTCAGTCCGTACAATTACCAGTTGTTCGGCCATGTCGTCAGACTTCTAGGAATGAAAATTCTTGCTGTGATGTGGGAATGGCAGCACAGAAGGTGTGGTTGGAGCAGGCAGATGTGCTTGGGAGAAGAGGTGTGGGAGAAAGGAGCACGCTGCAAACGGGTAAAGGCAGGGTGGAAGCTTAGAGCTCCCCGTGCCGCTCAGAACAACACGCAGCGTGGTTTGCTTGTGTAATTATCTAACACAAGCTGTTGCATTTTACAGTGTAGCCGCCTTTTACTCTCCTTCCACTAGATAAAGAATTTGGGTTAATTAAAAACTGCGTGTTCTTTTCTTTCCAGGAAGTTCTATGACAGAAGTATCCCAGGCAGCCAGGGACCGGTGAGTAAGAGATGTCTGCAGAATAACCAAATGCTTAGCACTACCAGAATAACGTCTGGAAGTAAATGCTTTGGAAACCTTAGTTTTATGCTCTGATGGGCAGAGAGCATTGGTGATGGAAAAACCCCATGTTTTCCTCCATTGTTCTTGTTACTATTACTCGCGCTCGTATGCATGCTGACAAAATTTCTCTGATGCATGTTTTTTCCCCAAAACCAACTAGCTCCAAATATCAGAGGAACAAAACTACTTTTGTTTCACAAGTAAGCCCGCTGCCAGAAAGTCTCAGCTTCCACGTGCCCCGGAAAGATATATATAATAATAATTCCTGACAGAGCTGAACTTAAAACTGTCTTTTGCAGGGCCTGCGAGAATGTCTGCTTCATTGGGAGACCGTGGAGGATTGTGGATGGAAATCTGAATAAACCCGTGTGTAAGGGGATGATGGAAGCTGTGCTCTACCACATCATGACGAAGCCAGGTGTAACGGAAGGCACACTGCTGCAGCATTACGTGGGGGTACTGCAGCCTGTCGCTGTCTTAGAGATCCTGCAGGTGTGTGAATCATCAGCTGCATGAGCTTTAATTTTTAATTGGGTTCAGCTTCCACACGTAAGAGTCAGCAATGGCTTTGCTGGAAGTCCCAGGAAAATGGGATTGAGAGGAAGCATGAAAAACAACCTTCTCCCTTTAGTGTAAATTAACCAAAGCCAGAGCAAGTTACTGCTCACAATGAGGAAGGAAGGAACCAAGCCTGCTTTACCCATCCTTGAAATTACTCTATTACTCATTTTAAAATTTGAGCTTGCGTCTGAAATGGATGTACACATAGTTGAAATTCTAGTTGGTTACTGAAGAGTGGTGGCTTATCACTGTGAAATACTAAGTTGGGCTGTTTAATGCAGCGTTAATCACCCATAGAGTTTATCTTAATTTTTTTCTTATATACACCTTTTGGATGGGTAGTCTTTGACCTAAGAATCAGACTGAAATGTGTCTGTGCTAGACGGTACTGTAAATAAGTCCTTCTGTCCTGACAGACCTGCTGAAAGTCATATATCCTTAATTGTAAGACAGTATGTGGTGAGAAAATGTGAGTTTCTCCTATTTTTTTCCCCACGCCTTGAAGTTTGATTGCCAGCATTGCTACTTTGCAAATGAAACCTTGATTTTATTTTATTTTTTCCCTGCAATGATTTAAAATCTGAAGTAGAGCGGTAATATTGCAGTCCTTCCCGTAAGTGTGACTTCCCTTACTAGCACTGGTCATTAATATTCCAGTGTACCTATGCCACACTTCTGTCCAAAGGCTCGTGCGTTTTGGTGGCAATGCAAGTTGTGTGTGCTACTGACCGGGCACTGAGCTACCACCCTGCTTCCTGGCCGTCCCAGCACAGCCTGCCCCTACGCCCTGGGCCACAGCAGCACCCCCCCGAGGGTAGCTGGGACCAGGGGACAGGCCAAGCAGCAGCAGACGGGTTTAAGACTCCAGTACAGAGTGTATAGTGGTGAGGCGCACACATGTGGGAGAGAAATACAGACTCCTAGGCTACGTCTATTCAAATCCCCAACGTCAAGGAATTACCTGTACATTTCACAGATCAGAGAACTTGAATCTAACTTCTCTACCAATAAATTCGATAAGAACTAGTTTTGAAACCATACACGGAGCTTGTATCTGCAATATACCAAATATCAGTAAATCTAGAAGCGTACCTGAGTGAGATTACTGAATACACGGCAGCTGTTTTCAGCACATACAGCACAACCGATTGCCTTGCTGGCTGCTGCTGTGGGAATAAATGATAACCCATCAGCAAGAACTGACCCAGAAGTCTGGGAATTACATCTGTTCCTGCCTTAAGTGGTTTTTATCTGGTCCTAAATGTTGAGATCTGTTGTTGGACACGAGTTCTGGCCAGCCACTGTGCTGAAAGTAACAAAGGAGCGTATACCCAGCTATGTGAACTTGCGCTGTTGTGCTGTAATCTTTGCCATCCCCATGGTCTCCTGAGGGAGTGAACTGAAGCCACTTTTAGTACAAATTGTCTAACGTGTCTGAGAACACTGTAGGTAGAACAGCGTTCAGTGCATATTTTTTTTTCATCACAACTGCTCAAGCCAAAATATGTGAATTTTTCTGCAGGGTCTGGAAACTCTTGGCTGCATCAGACGATTCTACATGAAAAAGCCGTCCCCAGTGTCGCTGTTCTCTCAGCCAGTTATGGAAGAACAAGTGAACAATCCCAAACTGAGCGAAAGCCCAACAATATACTACGAGCCTACAATAGACTGTACTCTCAGGCTGGGACGAGTGTTCCCCTGTGAAGTGAACTGGAATAAATGGGTGCAGATTATCCCTGTATAAAAGAGGTAAAGCTGAGTCATATTAAATTGGTTTAGCCTGTAGGACTAAGTGTTACTGCAGATTAAATGTTACAATTTGTGCTCCATCATGTTTTTTATTGTTATTTATCCTTTTTACTTTTGAATGTATTTAAACTGAGAATAAAGCTTAATGTTGAGATACAAATAATATTTGATCCATCCCACTTTAAGTATATTCTGTTTTTACTAATAATTATTTGTACAGCATGTAGTTTACGGTTTCTGCTTTATCTTACGTGGTTTTCACAGGGCGTAGCAAAGGCCCCTTTTTCTTTTTTCTCACCCTAAGGCACTAGTGGTAACATTTTACTTTTTGCTTTGCCTTCTCTTCTGCTGCACAGCAGTTGGCTCTGTGCTGAGGTTTGGTAACTGTTCTTTAGCTTAGTTATCTCAAGGTCCGTCCGGAGTCGGACACCTATCCAGCTTTGGTGTCTTCAGCAGAAGGACATAGAGCTGTTGGAGCGGGCCCAGAGGAGGTCAAGAAGATGCTGGGAGGGCTGGAGCCCCTCTGCTGTGAGGACAGGCTGAGAGAGCTGGGGGGTTCAGCCTGGAGAAGAGAAGGCTCCGGGGAGACCTTCCAGTCCCTAAAGGGGCTCCAGGAAAGCTGGGGAGGGACACTGGATCAGGGAGGGCAGCCATGGGACGAGGGGGAAGAGTTTTAAACTGGAAGAGGAAAGATTGAGATGAGATCTTGGCAAGAAATTCTGTGCTGTGAGGGTGGTGAGCCCCTGGCCCAGGTTGCCCAGAGAAGCTGTGGCTGCCCCATCCCTGGAGGTGTTCAAGGCCAGGTTGGAGGGGGCTTGGAGCAACCTGGTGTGGTGGGAGGTGTCCCTGCCCAGGGCGGGGGGTGGAACGGGATGGTCTTTAAGGTCCCTTCCAACCTAAATCATTTTGTGTTTCTATGGTTTTAAACGCTGTTTTCTTGGTGTGCATGGTATTACTTTATTATGTGTGTTTTTAGGAGAACCACAGCCCTGTGTGAAGGGCTCTTCCCCAGTACCACGGCACAGGGCCGACACCTTTTTAGAGGCTCCCGCTGTCGTTTTCAGCCTTGTCCCGGGTCGGGTTTTAAATCACCCACACACAGACGGTTACTGACACGTTTATTGTAGGACAGGACGCCCGACCCCCGTCCCGGCGGGCCTGGCGCTGCCGGGCCCGGCCCCTCACCCTCAGCGGCCCGGACCCCGCGGCCCCTCAGGCGGCGGGCGGCCCGGGGCGGTCCGTATCCCTCAGTCCCGCCATCGGTGCCCGCACTGCGGGTTGCAGCACTTGTAGAAGGTGGTCATGGGCTCGTCGGCCGAGCGCGTCTGGATCTGCATGAAGTAGGCGCGAGGGTGCTCGCACTTGGGGCAGGGCTCTGCGGGGCGAGGCGCGGCGCCGTCAGCCGAGGCGAGGCCCGGAATCCCCCCCGCGTTTCCCCCCGTTCCCCCGCCCCGGCCCTACCTGCCGTCGAGTCCACGTTCTCCCAGGCCGCCGCGCCGCCCAGCACGTCGTCCACCTCCTTCAGCCGCGGGTATTTCCTGCTGGTCACCTGCGGGGGACGCCGCCGGTCAGGGTGGCCCGGCCCCGCCGCCCCTGAGGGGGCCCCGCCGCCGCCGCCGCCCCGGCCCCGCCACCCCCCCCCCCCCCCCCCCCCCCCCGCGCCCCTGCACCTTCCGCGTGACGTTGCGCACGTAGGGGCAGGTGGTGCAGGCGAAGCGGTGGCAGCGCGGCCCTTCCTCGGCCACCAGCACGTTGCCGCAGGCCGGGCAGAAGAGCAGCATCGCCGGTTCCCCCCGCACCGACCGCCCCTTCCGGCGCGGCGATGGCGGCCGGCGCGGCGGAGGCCGAGGAGGAGCTGGCGCACGCCGAGGTGCTGGAGCTCTTCCAGGCGGCGCTGGCGCGGCTGGTGCAGGACCCGCTGCTCTGCGACCTCCCGCCGCAGGTGGGGACGGGGGCGCCGGGGGATGGGGACGGGGGACCCGGCCGGGCGACTGGGAGTGGGCGGGCGGCGGGGTATCAGTCCGGCCGGTCTCTCCCGTAGGTGACGGCGGAGGAGATCGGCTCGCAGGTGGCGCTAGAGTATGGGCAGGCCATGACGGTGCGGGTCGTCAAGGCGGACGGCGAGACCATGCGTGAGTCCCGGGGCCGGGGGGGGGGTGCCCGGCGAGGGGCGGCGGGCCGGGCGCGGGGCGCTGACGGGGCTCTGCCCTCCCCGCTCTCCTCCAGCCGTGGTGGTGGTGCAGAACGCCTCGGTGCTGGAGCTGAAGAAGGCCCTGCGGCGGCACGTCCAGCTGCGGCAGGCACGGCAGGGCGGCGTCCAGCACCTCAGCTGGTGAGAGGGGCCGGGGCCGGGGCGGGCTGCGCGCCCCCACCTTCATCGCGCTGCCGTGGCCGGCCGGGGAGCCGGGCCTGCCCCTGCCGCTCCACTAAGTGTTCTTCCCCTAGGAAGTACATATGGAGGACGTACCACCTAACCTATGCCGGAGAGAAGTTGGCAGATGACAAGAAGAAGTTGAGAGAGTGAGTGATGCAGGCTCTGCTGGGGGGCTTGCGGGGGCTTGCGGTATCCACACGGCATGTGCACGGCAGGGCTAGCTTGGGACTGGGAATCACAGAATGGTTTAGGGTAGAAGGGACTATCCAGTGCCACCCCCTGCCCTGGGCAGGGACACCTCCCACCACACCAGGTTGCTCCAAGCCCCCTCCAACCTGCCCTTGAACACCTCCAGGGATGGGGCAGCCACAGCTTCTCTGGGCAACCTGGGACAGGGGCTCAGCACCCTCACAGCAAACAATTTCTTCCTGATATCTCACCTCAATCTCCCCTCTTGCAGTTTAAAACCGTTCCCCCTCGTCCCATGGCTGCCCTCCCTGATCCAGAGTCCCTCCCCAGCTTTCCTGGAGCCCCTTTAGGGACTGGAAGGGGCTGGAAGGTCTCCCCGGAGCCTTCTCTTCTCCAGGCTGAACCCCCCCAACTCTCTCAGCCTGTCCTCACAGCCTTCTGATCATCTTCGTGGCCCTGGCTCGGACAGGTCCTGCACTTGAAACAGGGTGGAAGGTGGGACCAGCACTGCACATGGAGGTGGGACAGGCCCTGTCCTGGCAGACTGAGAGTCCGTCTCTGGGTCAGGAAGGCCTTGGGTAGTTCCTCAGCCATAACCATCCTGTGCTGAGTGTGTTCATCCAATTCAGGGCACTCAGACACATTGCCTTTTGGCTGTCCCTGCCAAACATAACCAAAATAGGATATGTTTACTAAGCTTGTACCTGAGGTGTTCTGCGGAGTCAAGATTAGTGAGAAAAAGCATGAGTGTGAGGGTAGTAGAACACAGAGACGGTCAGGGATGGTGTTGTGCATATGAAGCACATTAGCTCATCTCCGAGGAAACTGGGAGCACATGGTGGGCAGCTGCTCAGCAGAGGATGGGTCAGGACACATTATGTGGTGGAAAGGACCTCTGGAAGGGTCAGCTAGAGCTGGCTGCTCAAGGCTGTGTCCAGTTGGGTTTTGAATATTTCCAAGAACATAGACTGCACAACTTCTCTGTCCAACCTGTTCCAGTGCTCGGTCACCCTCCCAGAGCTGCTGAGGTAGAAAGGAGAGAGGAAAAATGGCAAGCAAAGAGCAAGCCAACGGTAAGCGCGTTGAGCTCTGGACCTGCTCGGCCACCTGTCAGTGATAAGCTAATAACAACACTGACAAACGACTCCCCCATTTGCACACTCACTCCCAGGGCAAGGAGGCAGGAGGTGTTTCTGAGCACTCTAGCTGTTGCATGCAGTTTGTCTGAAGTATTAAAAATGTAGTAAGAAAGATGGCCCTAATCAAAGCTGTCCTTGAAAGACTGAGCCATGGGTGATAGATGTTGCATTTAAGGGGATGTTGCAGTTAAAGAGGCAGATGATCGGATTCCTCAGTGCTGGCAGCATGTTCTACATACACAAGTGAGAATTTTAATTTGTCCTGCATTAGAACACAGCACACGATCGTAGGAGTCCATCTCCCCCTGGGAAAGGAGGTTGTAGGATTTCAAAGGTTGTGGTTCCTGGGAAGCTGACATATAAAAGCATAACTCTCTGTTCAGGTACGGCATCAGAAACCGGGATGAGGTCAGCTTCATAAAGAAGCTTCGAAAGTAACCTGTCAGGTAAGTCCTGAATATCCAGTGAGAGCTACCAATTCATCTTCCTCTTCCCCAGGCCTTAGTGCTCAGGCTCACAGTAGCTGGTGTTGCTGCTTCTGCTGTGTAGCGGAGCATTTCTGAATGCTTGTGCCTGCCTTAGGCTTGTGCCCTGGCTGTGGGCTGTTTCCATAGCCTGGTTGTGGTGTCAGTGCTTCTCTCGGGGCAGGGAATGACAATTCAGTTACTTCAGTTAATATACATTGGGAGCAGCAGCAGTGTCTTAGTGCTGGCCCCCTACTTCATGTTTAGACTCTGAATCTGCTCCCACAATGTCTTTGAGGCTCGTTAAACGCAGCGTTCCTTTGTTTGCTGCTGTGATTGCTTCTAGGAACTTGCTTGCTTTTAGGCTCCTTGAATGCCTGGCACTCACTGTCAGGAACATGGCTGGGTGCTCACTAAGCCCTAGGAGGAGCGAAGTCTCTGTGCTACAGGCGATTGCCATCACCCTTTTGGGACCTTCTGTGTTCCTCAGAGTCTCATACCCAAGGGACTGTTCCCGCACCCTGCTCCTACGGCTCCTGTACCTTTCAGAGTGCCTGCAGCTAACAGAAATGTCCCACGGGTGCACATGAGCAAATGCAACAAAGCAAACACAGCGCATTCTTTTCTGTTCCACGGTGGGTGTATTTGGAGCCATTTTTGTCAATTACTGCAAGCTCTAAAGAGTTAGAAAAAGGGAGCCCAGCTTACCTATCCTGGGGGTTTTGACTTCCCCTTTCTCCATTTTCTGATTTACAGAAACTTGAGTTCAACAGATTCATTGTTCTCAGAAATTAGGACACACTACTAGACAGCTTTTGGTCATGATATTTCTGTGCAACTGATGCATTTAAGAACACTTCCAGCACTGGAAGCACGAGTAGCATGTGTATTTACCTGTTTGTAACCTATGGAGACATAATTCTGGTATTATACTGCTATTTTTAGAAAGTTGTGCACACAAACATGAGATGTGGCCAAGATTCTCAGGCTTAGTAAGTTTAAAATTATGTCTGCTTCCCCTCCACTTCTAAAAACACAGTCACAGTGTCTGAAGAGCAGTGGTAATACCAGCTTTTCCAAATGCTTGGGTTTTTGTTTTGCGGCTCCAGCTGGCTGGGTTAGAAACTGTTGCTTTGTGACCACAGGAACATTTTTGTTTTTCTTTTTTCAATGCTGCCACATTTGCAACATCCAGTGTCATAAGATGAGTGCCATGACAGAAGCCATCTGCCCCATGCTGCCTGTGACCAGCAGTCACCTGTGGCACTGGCTGCCCGGGCCTGTCTAGGAGTGATAGTGCACTGATAAGAGAGCCCAGCATGCAGTTAACTATTGTCACTGCCAAATGTTTTCTTTCTTTAACAGAGAGAGCAGAGAATCCAGCTCTACCAGGACCAGACTGTGGATTCATCACTTTCCTGGAGGAAAAGGTTGTAACATTTCGAAGAGAAACAAACTCCAGTTGAACGGACATTCTTACTTGTTTTTTGCAGTTGCTATTTGAAATGCCGGCCTCTGAGCTGTTTGTGGAATTCACTTGCAGTGATTAAAGAGACACTCTAGTTCACTGAGGCTTTTAAGGCCCTTGTTTCCAGCTGCAAATCTGCGTCTGACTGGTTTGGGTGCTAGAAAAGGATTGATTCTACTGGTACACGAAACAGCACAGGTGAAATAAAGTAACAAACATAGCCACAGACTATGCAGAACAATTAACAGTAGCTAAAACGCTACCTTACCGTTTAATCACCACCTTAGCAGTAGTAAACAACTCTGGTTAAAAATGTAGTATTGAAACTAGTGTAATAAAAATAATGGCAGCAGAAAAGGTTCAATACAATTGAACAAGGCACAAATGTTCCATTTTCAGAGTCTTCTGAGATAAGGCAAAACATGCCTGCCAAGTGCTAAGGAGACAGTTTAAATTAACCACGGGCAGGGTTAGAAGTGTCATGGGATTAGAGGCTTTGTCCACATGGAACTGGCACAGCAAACGCAAAGACAGTCCATCTCCAGTGCCTGCTCGAGAAGCCAGTCTTTGCCTTTCAGTGGAGCTGTGCATCCAGGTCGTATTTCTCGCAGAATTTGTCTGTGAATGGTATACAAGTAAGGAACTCGCACCACTCGCACTTAATGGGATAGAAATAGAACAGAATCACAAGTCCTGAGAAGAGTGCAATGAAGATGAGCTGGAAAACTATAATTTGGCATCGCTTCCTATATAAATCAAACTTCCCAAAGCTAATGTAGGGCAGGAAGGCAAAGGAGAGGAAGAAACCACTGATAAATCCTGAAATGTGAGCAAAATTATCGATCCAAGGCAGGAGGCCAAAGGCGAAAAGAAAGAGCACCACAGCCAGCAGCTTGAAGAAAGCCCTCCATGGGCGTGCCAGGATTTGCCAACTCTGGAAGAGCTCCACAAAGAGACAGGCCAGAATCCCAAACTGGGATCCTGCAGGGCCAACCTGCAGAAGAAGAGCATTACAGGTAACATCAGGCACATCCCATCTGCCTGGCTTCTGCAGCCAGCTCCAGGCATTACAGCTATTTAGTTAGTTATTCAACTCCTTGTTCAGTGTTTCTCAGGGAAGAGATGCCGCAGCCTGCAACTTCATCCGTATAATGGGGTTCAAGGAGTAAAGGGGCCTGGTTTGATTTAGGATCAAAGTAGGTGTGGGGCCAGCAGTCACCAGAACAGACTTTATATTTGAGGAGGCTGGATCTGGTTTAAGTCACCAGAGAGGAGAAGGCCTTGAAGGCAGTCTCCTGGCTCCCCCCACCCACCATGCAGTTTTCCTCATTGAAGGACCTGGAAGACAGTCCTGGACAGTCCGTGGGAAAAGTGAGCTCTGCTCTTTGCCACTCATATGCAGAGGGTCTCTGGTATCAGCTACAGTTCTCAATTCCCAGCCTCTCCTCAACTGTGGTTGAACAAACCCCCCAATTCATTATGAGAAGCAGCCATCTTACTGCAGCCAGACTATGCCAGTGACTTGGAAAGCCCAGGGTACTCTGGAGAACGTTATTGCTCAGCAGCTAGGCGATGGTATGAAGCCATCTTCTAGCTGCAAATCTGCCCAAGGCACATGCTCCAGAGATGAGCCCAGCTCTGGCGTCTTGTGTCTGCCTCTGCCAGAGAGGCACAGGCATGTAGAGAAGGCTTGTGTTCAGGGCAAGTTACCCAGACCCTAGTCTGCAGGAGACCCACCTCTGCTCTGTAGGGTAGAAATATTGCACTGGCAAGGTTCCCAGTGATGCCACTGAGCAGGTAGATGATAGAGATGCGATGCCATCCTGCCAGCTTCTCTAGGTCCCGCAGGATCGTCATTTGGAAACAGACTGAAACCAGACAGTGCAGGATCCTGCCAAGTTCAGAGTACAGGAGCTGAAGCAGCAGCCACTGAAGTCACCCCTGTGCTTGTGTTCTTTTCCAAGTCTTTACGGAGAGCTCCTGGTCTGGCCTTGCCCACGCCTCTAATATCCCTCCCAGCAAACGCAGCATGGTAAACCCCAGCAGGGACATCAGCTCAGCATGCCCGTGTCCCCAAGGGAAGGACCACCAGAACAAGCCTCCGCAATCCCAGGGTTCAGGGTTCCCCCACCCAGACAGTGTAAGTTTTACAGCTGTGCTTACCCAGCATGGAGGAAAAGCGAGAGCCAGAGGCGGTAGAACTGGTCAGGGACTTCTGGATTCAGGAAAGGGAGGAGTCCACAGACATCATCCATGCAGTGCACCTAGGGCAGAACTGGGGCTGTGAGGTGTGCCAGCCAGCACGGCCCCTTACCAAGGCCAGGGCAGAGGCTGCAGTTAGCTCTGAAAGAGGGGCTCTCCTCCCTCTGCTCCGCTGCATCAAGTCCCAACCCTTGTCTCCAGCATTGAGTTACACATGACCCTACCTGTTCCCTGTGGCAGCTTTATGCCCTCATTCTTTACTCCAGCCCACGCACAACTGAGACATCCACATTTGCTCGGCAGTGGAGCAGGAAGATTGTATTCACCCGCTGCTTCCACAGTGGTCCTGTGTTGGGCTTTCACAGCTGCCAGCCCAGGTCCTAAACTGGTCCCCAAAGAGGGACAGATGCAGCTCTCTCTGTTGCTCAGGGACAGGGTTGATCAGCAGCTTTCCCTGGGCTCAGGGTGGGACAGAACACAGGACTCCCACCTACACTGCACCACAGTCACCCCCGGATCTTGCCAAGCTGCTAAGGGGAACAGGTGGCAGAAGGGCAGCCATACAAAGCCCCAGCTCTGCACTTACCTGAGAGCAGAGGGTTGCCTCCTCATGGAAATAGCCCCGCATAAATTCACAATACTCCCGGGAGGTTATTTCACACCTGAGGGAGACAAAAGTAATCAAAACGAGGAACAAGTCACGCATGGAAGGCACAATGGGCCATCCTGTGCCCTCCCAGGTCACACACTCCCCCTTGTCTTTTCCCAAATCTGCCTACAAGAACTGATACCTTACCTTCAGCTGCCCCTGACGTGCTGTAGTGTCTCTGCAACAGACGCACTACAACACTCCCACTGAGCCAGTGCCACCCTCCATACACCCTTCTGGCTTCTCTCCCACAGGCAAACCAAGTCCCCACCACAGACTAACGCCCTGCACACAGGGGTTCCAAAACAAGTGCTAAAGCTGAGCTATTTACAGCTGAGAAAGAACAACCAGCGGTCGGGAAAGCTGCGTCTCTGGGGCTGGGGGAGTCTGTGCTTCCGTAGGTGACAGAGTGGAAAGGGGGGGGCTAGGCCAAGAGCATCCTGGTCATGACTTTCAGGGACAGAGAAGCTCCTTAGGGCAGCATTGATTTTTCTCCCTAGCAGGGAAAACCAGCCCCAAGCACTGGGCAACTACTCAAGCTGAGAAGCAACATGAGGAAGATCAGCATCTTCCCCCTTGGCAAACCCAGAGCAGGTCCTTTCCTGACATCTCCTTGAGTGCTCAGGGGCTCCAGGGTAGGGCCAGTGTAGCCTGTCAGGACCAAGCTGGCTATTCCCAAGGAAAAGTGCAGAACTCCCCAGCAGAAGTATTTAATCCCCTGGGATCTGAGTCCCTGCAAACTGCAGGACCAGTTGAGCAAGATACCCTGACACACCAAAGACTTGGGCTGGCTGTTATCTACTGCTTATCCCAGAGTCCTGCTCAATCTGGGAGACCTGCCATGGCTCCCTGTCCAACTGCCCTTCCCAGCACAGCTCCAGGCTGCACGTGGTAAGGACAAATGGCTGTGTCTACAACCTGAAAAGGCCCCCCTGTGTCTCACCCCAACACCCAGCCCCTCTCCATGCAGGTAAAACTCATTACCTTCCTTTGGTCCCAATGCAGCAGGGCCGGCCTGTAATCACACAGTCCATATGAAGGTGGTTGGTGTAATTCCCAGCACTGTTTTTTGTGCAGATCTGGAAAACGACAACAGGCTGCAATCAGCCAGCCATGGCATTGCTTGCTGCTTGGGTAAAGTCAAAACAGCCCCTTGGGAAGAAGCCAGTCGCACAGACGCAGGCCTCCCAAGGCCTCCCTCTGACAGGATGGTGCCTGTCACCCCATCTGCCTGAGCCTCAACCAATATCTCCTCTCTGCCGAGGGACAACAGCCCCAAGGCTGAGTGGGTCTCCATCACCCTGTTATCCTGGCACAGCCTGGGGCTTTAGTTGGCACGGGGGAACTTTTGTTGTTGAAGGGCTTTGAGCCTTGGCTAGACAAAGCCATGGATGCCTTGATCTGGCATTTGTGACAACAAGCAGGAGGCTGCACCACAGACACCCCCCCTTTCCACTAACACAGCTGTGGCTCTGTACAGTGGGATGCAAATGCCATATTCCAGCTGCCCGCACAGGCTCTGTGCCACCAGCAATGCTCACCGGCCACTTGGTGATGTCATCTGGCCACTCATGCGGCTCCATCGAGGCGGGCTGCTCGCATACCCTGCGGCAACGGAAAGCAGAGAGATCAGCCCGAGAAATAACTTTCCCCAGCACCAGGCAGGATCCCTGAGGGAGCCACTGCTCTGTCCCTGCCCCCGGGCTGTGGTCCCACACCTTTCCTCTGTCCCTGGCAAGGGGCTGGTGACACACTACATCAGATCAGCCAAGGCTGCGCTGATCAAAGCTGCAGCTTCCTCCCAGTGAGCAGAGATCATGGCTTCCGCACAAAGGCAGCCGTCTGAGAGCACACAGCTGCCCAGCAACTCACTGCCTCCTTTCCACGGGGACACAACCCCAAAGGTGGGCATTCAGCTGGTCTCAGCTCTATGTCAGCCCATGGTGACCAAGGGCAAAGGTGTGCTGTGGCACACAGAGGCTGGCAGAGCTCTGGGGCAAAAGTGTCCTGGGAACGTGACTCCTGTACCCCAAGAAGGGAGCCTGTGTGGGGAGCAGGTGAGAAGGGACAGAGGGATGAGGAAGGCACCCACAGCTCACAAAGGGTCACTGTGCAGGTGGGCAGCCAACAATGGTGAGCAGAAATATGGTCACACTCTGCCTCCCTTGCAGCTGTTGGGGCAGGTAGGGACATCACTGTCCCCATGTCCCATGGTCTCCAGAGCAATCAACTGGGCAGAGAGGCAATCCAGAGAGGCAACTCCATGCCTCTGACTCTACTGTCACAGCAGCCCTGTCCCCCTCCTGGATGGCAGCTGGGCTAGGCAGGACCTACCTGGGGTCCTGATGGCAGACAGACCCAAATTGTCTCTTGTTTCCTGCCAGCATTGGTGTGCTGGGGTGATGGGGCCACTTCACCCACACGGCCAGCGTGGACTGCAGGAGAGAGGAGAGGTGTCACTGTGAAGCCCAGGGTGGGAGAAGCACCAACAGAAGTGGCCCTGAGCCTGCAGGTACAGCATGGAAAGGGGCCACTGCACTCACTGAGCACTCCTCCTCCGAGGTCTGCACACAGCCCGATTTGTCGTTCCGCACGCAGCAAGCTGAGTGCTTCTCCTTCTCCCGCTTGGCGCTGATGAAGCTGTGCACTTGCTGGTCCTGCCTCATGCATGGTGAGAACTTGGCCCCTAGGTGGATCAGGGCCTCCTGCAGAGATGGAAACACTCAGCTCAGCCAAGGGGCAGAGCAGGCTGGGGGAACTGCGAGGGGTACGCCTATCAGGGCTCAAGGGATGCACGATGAAGCCCCACACAGATCAGACATACTCTTGATATTTGCTTTGAAGAAGGCAAGCCCAGAACAAAGTTTAGGGATTTCCTTGCCCATGGCCCCAGAAAGTCCAGTGCTGTGGCCAGGAAACTTTCAGACACCACAGCCTTTCCCAGGGGAAATGGCATCAGGAGAGCTGTCACACACCATGTAAATCCTGCATTTTCTCTAGCCCCATGTTTGGCTTTGTAGGAACAGGGTGCAAAGCAGGAGTGCCAAGGTCCATCCCAGCCTCCAGGCAGCCCGTTCTGCAGGGTGGCTGGGGCCGGGAGCTCTGCTGCACCCTGCCAGTGATGGTAGGGCCCCATGGAGAACTCCAACCAACAGCAGCTGCTAGCACCAAGCTCCAAGCAGCGGAGGCCCCTGCTTGGGGAGGTGGCATGGCTGCAGCCTCCCATCAGCCCACAACAGTCCCAGACAATGGCACTCACCGAGCTGGGGCCGATCCAGAAGTTTTCCTGCTGAACGTATTTGACATTTTCATAAACCCCTCTGTTTCGCAAGACCTGCAAGGAGAGAAAGCGAGAGCCCCATGAGCTCCTGCCCACAGCATCAGCAGGGAAAACAGCAGGGGCTGGTGATAACAGCATCCAGGATGAACAGAAATTCCCACAGCCAATGACTGGGCACGTGGTTCTCAAACTGGTCTTCTAAAGGATCACAGGTAAAACGCCATCAAGGCATAGGCACCTTCATGTTAAGATTTCATTTTAAATGTCTATCTCTGGCTACCTCAACTGTCAAGAAATCTCAGGGCCTGGAGACCCTGCGAGGCTTGAGAGCCTGCAAAAAACTTCACACAGCTCAGAAGCATAAGCAGCACCTACTAGCAGTGTAGGCTCAGGTGCTGGTGACGGTGCTCTGAAAGCCGTCAGACACGTAGGTCAGAAGCTCCCCAGGGCATTCCCTGCATGGAGCGGGGATATGGCTGTAGAGATATGTACCCCAGAGACCTTTAACAACACGTGGGAAGGCTACAAACAGCTTCAAGATCAGCTCTCAAAGTCAGACAGGTCAGTTTTGGTCCTGGCAGAAGCAAAATCCTGTGGCTGTGGTGAAAACTTAACTCAGGTTTGAAATATTTCCCTGCCATGAACATCCTTCTGGTCTCCACCAGGAGGGGAACAAGTTGTTTGAAAGGGCTCCCAGCACAGACACAACCCCACCGTACTTTGTACCAGATATAATTTGATGTTAAGAGCAATGTGGCCGAAGGAGGGAGAGCAGGCAGCGCAGGGGCTCACAGAGATGCTGCAGGCAGCCCCCCAAGGCTGGACACCCAGCGTCCAGCCGTCAAGGCCCTCAAACAAGTAGCCAATACGCTGAAGATGATGACACAAGAGCCAGCGGCTGAAGGCTGAGACACAATCACACTTCAGGCAAGTCAGGGGGATTTACTTACTGAATCAACAGTTTCATGTTGTGAGAACCCCACAGGGGCGATGCCATAGATGCACACAGCGAGGATGGTGATGAGTGAATGCACAAAGGTGACCCAGTAAGTGAAGAAAGGCCTGGATGGAGGGAAAGGGAAAAGATTAGAAGAAGAAACCCAGGCATATTACATCTATTCACAGAACATGGGAGAAAAGCTGCTGGTTTTCCCCCAGGGACCTCAGCACAATATGGGGTAGAGGGCCAGGACCACTTAGGGATGTACAGTACTGGAGGCAACAACAGGTCTTGCTAGCAGACAGACCTTGTTTACTCTGACTCCCCCACTACACTGGGCAAGCCACCCTTTCCCAAGAAAACATCCATAAGAACACATAAGCCTGACGTCAAAGTGTGCTGTGTGTCTGAAATAATGACTTTAGGGGAATGATCAGAGGCAGGGATACCTCAGCCTTCCTGTTCATCACAGGACAGTGGTGGGGCAGAGATCTGCAGTCCCTCCAGGTAGCCGAGACACAGACAGCTAAGGCAACATGAGGAGCAGGGTGAGCTCCCAGTGCACGGTGATGCTAACATGCTGCCATCTGTGCAGTTTGCACTGTACTTCGGGGTATAGACTAGGGGGTCTTAGCAGCCAGGTTTCACTCAACTACCCCGAGGCAGTGACCAAGGGCAAAAGCAACCACTCATTCGCTAGTTTTGTTGGGACCCTTCCTATGACTGCAGCTCTCACCTGTGATCATCCATGTCCTCAATCTGCCGCTTGACATAGCTGTCGATGCGCTTGCGGTATGTACGGTTTGTCAGCTTCCCCACCATTCCCAGGCCATATGGCCTCTTCTCCTTGGCAAAGAGCTTCCTGACCGGGACAGCGATGCGCTGGCCACGCTTCTGTGGGCTGACACTCACCACCTCCTGCCGCAAGCGGACCTTGGGCTGTGCCAGGGCCCCATCCTTTTGCTTCCTCCAGCCTCGCTCCAGTGGGCTGAAATAAAAAGACGGACAGCAATGGTTACCTTCTGCATGGCACAGCAATGGGGACCAGCCTTTCCCCAGTCTTTGGTGGCAGCAGAGCCTCTGTCTGTCCCACCACAGCTGGGCTGAGCAGCAGCTGATGGAAGACAAGGTGAAGTAGAAGCTTCAAAGGGTTATGCAGCACCAGTTGACACAGGTCTACACACAGAAAGAGGCATAAGGCATCTGTGCCAAACTAAGCCCCACTGATGAGGAGCTCTCAAGGCTTTAAAGAAGTGTTTCAGCAACAGGCTAAAACGGGGAGGCTGCAGCCAGGCATGTCCACAGCCTCATGAACATCTATGTCCTCCTCTTCTTCATTCCTCTTACTCTGCTTTCTGCTATGAAATAGAAGTGTAGTTTAGCTCATTGGAAATCCCCACCTTTAAAGTACTTTACTGTGACTGGACTGGCGAGTCAAACCCCCACGCCCACCAAATTGGACAGAGGAGAAGACCAGGAATCCAAGCAGCTTCCCAGACTAAGCAAGTGACACTGTCACACGCTGCAAGGTGTGCCAGTTACCTCTTATGATCCGTCTTGTCTTCCACTCCTCCCTTTATTTGCACTGATGAATGCATATTTCGGGAGGAGAACAAAACCAGGCTTCGACAACACAATAAAAACCCCAAGCATCACTGTCTAAAGAAAGGCTTTTTTACTAAAATAGAGTATGCAATGAATGTTGCACAAGCTACCAGTGAGTAGTACCTGCTTTGTAAGTCTCCATCATATTCAGATGTTTTTGTATTTCTTTGCTCCTAAACAGCAGTCTGGAGGGTAAGGTCTGCAGCATTCAGACCCTGATCAAAAAAACCTACCTACCTTTTCACCCTTGCCCACCCTTTCTCACTGCCTAGCACTGTAGTAGGCATGTCCCTGACACACACTCTAGTCTAGTCTACCTCCTCTGGCTTCCTAAATGACCCCCTCTGCGCAAAGACAATGGTTGTCAGAAGTGGGCAGAGAAACCAGCTGACAAACTTTCTTCTGAAAGATCACCAGAGCATCTCGGAGAGATCATGCCAGCTCTAAGTGTGGACAAGTAACAGGATGAGGGAGAATCTGAACCTCTTTAGCCAAAAACACTGCCGTGAAACTTCAGCTATTTTCAATATTGCACCTTGCAAAAGATGCATTTTTATAAAGCTGAAAGTCCCAATTTCCCCTTGGAAAGTCCTTCTCCAACAGAAAGTGCAGACTCCACTGCAGTCTGCTCTTGCCCCAAGAGTTCAAGTTGTTTCTGTGTTACGGATGTACTGTTTCCCAATATTTCCGGTGCTGGGCTATCAGCCTATGCCAAAATAAACACCTGGCCACCTAAAAGGACAACCGACTATGATTCTGATAACAGTTCTCTGAACTGTGAAAGAAATGCATTTTCCTCAATGAATAAAACTATTTAAGGAGATCCAAATGGAGCCAAGAAAACTGAGACCGTCTCAGAGGAGTGACAACAAACTCCCACCATTTGCTGCTTCCACTTATGTTACGACTGAGTCAAGTTCTTGGAAACACTTGAAGGGAAAGCGCCGACACAGCAAGATGGGCCGTGAGCAGCAGAACCACAACAAGGACCTCCCTGTCTGCTCCATGTTCACACCCAGCGGAGCTCTCTGCTGGGGTGAGCTGCCAGCTAATCTAGAACTGACTCGGAAACAACACAGAGCAATTACTCAGTACCAGTTACTCAGGTGGAAAAAATCTAGACATACAGTACAGTACCACCCACATATTTGTAGGGCTCTCAGCATCAGTGCCACACCTTTCTCCCATTTCAAGTGAGGAATGTAGCCCAGCTCGACACTCAGCAATGCTTCACACTGCTCCTTGGAGTGCGACAACAGTTCCTGGTGACTATGGCAATGGCAACAGCCTTCTTGTCTTTCCTATGTTCTCCATAGCTGAAGGCTGGGCCCCCAGCATCCTCACAGCTGATTTAAAGTGTCTTTTGTTTCCTCAAGGCATGATACAGTCTCCAAAACACATCATGTGAGGCCGGAAGTCGCTGGAGAGACTGCAGAGGTGGCCTCAGAGTCACCTTTCACATGCATGGGTAGCTGGGGCAGGAGGTCTTAAGCTAGGTTTAAAGAAAACCCCATCACTGCACTGCTCTTTGAGCTCTGCACCAAGCACTCACAGCACTCAGATCTGGCTTCCTCCATGCAGGAGATCCCACACTGAATGGGTTGACCACCTCACGTTAGGCTTTTGCAGCTTCCAGGAAGATACTCACAGTAGCAAGTGGCTTCTTTCAAGCTCATTTTTGTCCAAAGCACCTCCTGTGAGATCTGTCTGATCCAGAGGTTTCACCTCAGCATCTTTGATTGCAGCTTCTGAAGGCGACTCGAATACTTCGTCCGGGTAAGTAGAGAGCTCCTCATGAAGGACTCCTTCCTGGGCAGAGAAACAGAAGTCCCATCAGAAGAAGCCAGCATCACATTTGAGACACCAGCCCCATCAGAAAGCAGTGCTGCTCTCTGCACCACACAGTTCTGCCAGACCTACAGTCTTGCACTGCCTCTGGGGCCAGCTCCACGCCACAGCCCTGCCACTCACCCGAGCAAAGAAAGAAGTGTCGAGCTCATCTGGAAAATCCACCGTGTCCTCCTCCAGGAAACTTGCTGGGGTGAAGCTGCGCCGCTGAGCTCTCCTCAGGGTGCTGTCCTTCACAGAGCGTCCCTGTAGCCAGAGAAAGTGTTATCGAGTCACTGTCAGAAACCTGAACCCCAGGCACATGCACCCCAGCCAGCGCACCGGGAGGCCAAGTGCTGAGCTGGTTCACGTTTGTGTGTGGAGCACAGCAGACCTGCTGAAGTGTCACACCTTCCTGGTGAGACTCACAAATGTTACCCCACTTCTTAGCCCACAGTGCCCATCTCCCATGGGCAGGTGAGGCTGGCAACATGCTCCTCTACCACGTACTGTACAATGTCTCCAACCAAACCACAGTGGTGGGTGGTACTGGACACAGCAAAAAGGTCACTGGGCACAGGAAAGCAAACACGTGTCAGGATGAAGAGACTTGCATAAGTAAGAGCCTCAGGTACTTCTGCTCTTCCATGACTGCTGACCAGGTGCAGATGGATTGCCCAGAGGTTCAGGCAGCCTGAACTGGACCTCCTGGAACTCTCTTGAGGCTGCTGGCAAAGCCCCCAGGCCAATAAGGGGAAAGCAAGACTTGTACCAAAATCTAGCCATCATCTTTGCTTCTGATAAATCCTGCCTCCTAGACGCATGGCTGAAACAGAACAGGAGATGGCTTGGTTTCTTCCCCTCCACCATTGCTTTTCCCATCCTCTCTGCTCAGCAGCTCCTTCCCTCTCACCCTTCTCTCAGGGCAGAGCCCCATCCTGCTGCCAGACCGGTCCCTGTCCTCCCACAGACAGTACCTTCACCAAAGCCGCAGCTGCTCGGAAACTCATTTTGGCAACAGACTCCCGTTTCCGCCGTCGTGGGAGGCGATTGAACCCTGAGCGCGAGCTGGTGAAGGAGCAGAGCGATGTGGCGCCTGGCGTGATCGGTGTGTGGGGGATGCTGCAGCCATCATTGTCATCAGCCATACGGAAAGCTCGGCCACGGGCCAAGGGGTCTATGATCTGTGGAGAGAAGACTATCAGTCCATTCACCCCCAAACCCTTCACTACCACGCTCTCCTCCCTCCAAGCAAACATCTTGAGACCATGACACTGGCCTGGCTCCTGGGGCTGACCAAGAATCAGGCTGGACAGACCAACAAGCAATTTTACAATAGGGAGATATGGAATAACCTGTTGCAAGCTAAGCCCTAGTTGTAAGCCTCAAACCTAAGTCCTCAAACCTCTCCCCCTCCCCCCCCCCCTTTTTTTTTTCCTTTTCTTCTGCGTTTGTTGGGATGTTGGGATTGACTGTTTTCATCCAGAATGTTCCTGATGTTCACAGGAGACTCCAAGCCTCCTTCAGCCCATCCTAAGCTCTTGGTTTCATTCATCTCCTGTGCCGGTAAGCTCTACAGTCAAAGAATGTGCTGTCTGAACAGGAGTTTGAGAAATCCCAGAAAACAGCCATGCTCTTTCTGCAGCTAGTTTCCTTTCTGATACTAGACAGCTCAGACTTAAACAGCATCCTGTTGAAGCTTAACTGTATATTTACATCTGCTTCCACTAATAAAGTTAAAACAGCTGTACAAAGGAGGCAAGCTTCCGGGACTGCAAGCCCTTCTTTGGGACTCTTCAGGCCAAAGCTCTCACTTCTTCCAAACACACGCACCAACCTAATGAAAATATTGCCTTCAGCTACAAACCTTGCCTCTGTCCTTACATCATCACTGTGGTTTCCATAAAGCTTCTATACTTCATCCTAATGTTTTACGAGCTTCTTTTAATCCACAGTTGCACACTCAACAGGAAGCTTTATGGTCTTACACCTGTTGATACCATGTCCTGATTTAATGTAGCCCTCACAGAGCCCAACAATATTTCTGAGTCTCCTGTGACCAAAGACTAACTGCAAGACACTTCAACTAGTAAGAAAACAGGAGAGAACACAAAAAGGTGAAACGTGATTGAAAGATGCACAATATTCTCCTCTGCTTCAGTGAGGCTTCATGTCACAGACTAACCTGCTTTGGAAGGAATTTGTTTCCTCACTTGCCCACATTGCAGTCATACTCACTAATGCGCAGTAATCAATCACACCAATTACTGCCGCTGAATGGAGCAAAGGGAAGAGCTGGGATATTGTGGGTTAGTTGGTAACTGGATGTGCTTGACTGGGTCTCGTCCCCTGGGGTGAGACTTGAAGGTAGTGAGTAGGGGGCTACCAGATGCTTTTGCAGGCACTCAAACCCATTTCTGAGGACCTGTGAACAGAGCTGTAGTAATGCTGATGCAAGAGACACCTTTCAAAGTCCTAAAACATAATCAGGTTTCTGTGAGGACAGTAGCTGTGCTACTGCCTGGATTCTGCTTGGGACAAGCATCCACTAGGCAAGTGTCCCGAGTGATACCAGGCCTGTTACTCTGTATTTGGGTCAGGATCTACAACAGAATTTTGTCCTTGCAAAATGGCAGCAAAAAGCCCAAGCTAAGAGCTCTTGTATATGCTGCACACACACCTAATCACCACCATAGTCACGACATGACAAACATGGCCCTGAGCCTCTCACCGAAACAGCTGAGGGATCCCAGCTAACAAGACTGGAGAGAGACTGCTGAAGGAGGGAATCTGCCAAACTATCTGAGACTTGAGAAACGTCTGAGCATGGAGCCCAGACATGTTCAGGCAGAGCTAAGCCCGCAGATAAGTCACAGCTGCCAAAGTGGTAAAGACACTGTGCAGGAAACTCGGGATGGCCTTGACTCTGTCCCAGGTTACTCACCTTTTGCATGCCCAGCTGGCAGGGCCCGACATAGAGCGGAGGAGGGGTCTCTGTGCTTGTTAGAGAAATATTGTCCTGACTGGGCAAGTCCATTTCCCGGATGACCTGAGGTTTCAGCTTCCCATACCGCAGGCTGCAGTGGCGGAGGCTCTTTCTCTGCCATTTCTGAGTAGCGTCGCTGTCTTTGCTCACCCCAAACCAGTCCGCTGTGCCTCTGAAAGATGCCAGTAAAGAAGCATTACGTTTGCTTGGACTACGCACATGAAAAGACAAAACCCCTGGTGGTCAGTTCCAGCCCACCCCAATTCAAAGACAGGCAGAACTCTTCCCCATGAGCATCTCGCAGCCTGTCCTCAGCTGGTTTTAGCAACCTGACAGATGCTGGCCAGAAGTGTTCAACCATCAACAGTACTCTGTCTCTTAAGACAGAAGAAAAATGACAGGAGAGATTCACTGTGTGTAAAGGACAGTTTGTTCTGAGTTTTTCTAAAAAGAAAGAAAAAGAGATGGAACATAAATTCAGAAAAGAACTTGGTGAAAGGTGTTGGGTTTTTTTCTTTAAAAACCATCTGCTGAAAACACTTACCGTCTTCAGGCCAGCTCTAGCTCCCTGTTGTGGGATTGTACCGTTTCATGGCTCTGTAACTTCTCTCAAGGGACACCAAAATTCACTGTTCTCTCCCAGCCTCCCCCCACACTCCCAGGATATCCCTAACTTTGCCATCTCATGCTGCAAGATTTCTATCCTTCTCAAAGGTAACATTAACAGCAAATGTTTGCTGTGGTCCTCTCTCCGCTAAGGCAGATGCACAGTTCTCAGCTGCTGGTTGCAGAAGCAGGAGCACAAGGTTGTAACGACGAGGTAGGTTTGCTGCCAAGTGGCTGCTGTCACAGAAAAGCAGTGGATCAGAAGCAAAATCCCAAGGAAAGCAGAGAGGGATTGGGATAAGTCAGACTAACAACTTCTAATACTGCGGGACAGCTGGTATCCTAAACCTACAAAGATCATCGCAGCCCTGCCAAGCCTTTCCCACTGTGGTTAATCCTTCTTCAGAAGGTGACAAGCTGTGTCAGCCTACAGTTGTCTGGCCCAGGTGTTGAAACCTGAAAGTCCTTTCAAGCCAAACTCAAATCCCCGGCCTCAGACCTCAGGGGCAGGATTTCCAGCGGCTGAGAAGTAAGATCTCACAAGGTCACAAAGGGAGTATTAAAACATACACTGGAGTAAAGGCTGGGTTAAATCTAGAATTAGGTCACACAGGGGAACTGAGTCCGTTCCCTGAGCAGTGGAGACAGGAAACTAGTCCTGTGCTTTGCACCCTGCTGAGGAAAAACACCATCAAACAACAAGTGAAGATGTCCTGCCACCATGTAAAAAGATGCGAATTTGAAACCCGCACCCTTTCCAGCTAAAACATCCAGATGCAAACCACCACGCATTGCCCTCAGCCTTCCGTGTTGTCCCAACAACCCAGAACAGACCCTTCGGCAGGCGTGAGCTCATGTGGAACGTTGCTAGATCTCACCTGACTTCACTGACCCAAATGTCTCCAAATGACTCCAGCAAGTCGAGAGGGGCCAGATCTCAGAGATGGAGCTCCCTGCATGTCTCAGAGCACTGCTCTGCACCCACAGACCAACATCTCGTCAGAGCAATTTTCGTCTCCATTCAGAGTGGAAGGGCCTAGGGTCAGCACCTGGCCTGAGACCCAAACCAAGCCTATGGAACAGAGGTAATGCTCTGGCCGTGCAGATGCATGGGCACAACACACTCCACAAAACAGCGTTACAACTCAGAAGGCTTCTCAGTCTGCTGTAACCAATATTTCAACACCAAGGTGACCTTGGTGACAAGCCCATACATGGGGTGACTCCTCAAAGGGAGAGGAGTGAGGGTCGTTTGTGCCTATACGAGCCTGCTGATGAATGGCCCATTGCGCCAAGAGCAGCACCTCAGAGCCCTCTGAAACTGCTCCCGCTAGCCTGGAAGGATGAGCACCACCACAGCTGTATGGCACTGTGAGGACCACTCCTGAACTGCCAGAGACCACTGCTGGTCCAGAGCCAGGCTAAAGAGCTGTACTACTCTCTGATCACAGTCAAGATAGCCCAGGAGAGCTGACTACACAGTTCAGGGTATCATCTGGAGCACCCTGGGAAGATGCTGAATGCCCCTGTCTAGCTGGGGAACCCCACCACGTCCTACAGACTCACTGCAATGACCAACATCAGAGGTCAGCTCTCACTCTCTTCTATCACATTGAGCTGAGCAGCCCTGAAAGCCCAAGACCAAACGCAAGTAGTCGCCAAAGGTGGACACGGTGCCAAAGTGGCACCTGGCCAAGGGCAGCAGTGAGGAAGGTAGAACAGGAATGGGCTCCTGGGCCTTACGTCCAGCCCCTGACACACAAAAAGTCACACTGTCTGCCTGATTTAAAAGTTTACTGAGCTCCAGTGTCAGGGTGGTGGTCGATGGGCCATTATACCCTGGACTCCCGGAGTGGCTCGTCTCCTTGGTGCTAAGTAAATGAAGACCTCCACCTCAAAAAGAAAACAGTTACATTTGGATTAGAAAAAGCCATGATGTGAACAGGGAAAGAGTGGATGCTGTATTACATTCACCAGCTTCTGAGCCCCGTCTGGAACAACATGACTAGCATCTGTTCAGTGCTCCTTCTTCTCCTTCCCCTTCTGCCCAAGGAGGCTTTGAGGCCAACGTATGCATATGCCACATGTTGCAGATGCTAGCAAAGGCAGGCTGGGCTATGGCTGCCCTGGAGAGATATTCCAGCTACGGTGAACACCAGGAGGTTGACAGCTTGTTAGGAAAGGCAGTAGGGAGTGAGGCTGGCGGGTGGACAGCTTGTTAGTCCATGCTATGTATTGACAGCTGCCTACATATTTAGTAGGAGTGACAATTGTTTTTTGTTAGAAGCACACATGAACTTTGTCACTCCTGCCTGTTTGTAGGCCTCCTGGCCAGCCCTGGGAAGGCAACGTGGTCCCAGCAACAGCCAGAGTCTGTGCAGCTCACAACGGCCCTGGCACACACATGCAGGGGTGAGTTTCACACTCAGTGCTACCAGTACCTGAAAAACGATCGGGGCAGGGACTGCCGCTTTCTCAGGGAACTCCTGCCCACCCGGTGCCCGTGAACGGGCAGGGTCTGACTCCTTTGAAACCGTACCTGTCTGCTGCAAAGAAAAGAGAGCTGAAGGGAAGGAGCCTGCAGGATTGTGGAGGGAACCAGCAACCTGCATCCAACACCTCCCCGTCTCCTTCCATAGCCCCATTGGCAGCAGTTGCACCACACTGCATGACAGTGGCCTCCAGCTGAGAGCATGACCTAAGAGAAACAACCAAACTCAAGCCACACACCACCTTTGAACCCAGGAGGCTGCTGAATCCTTTTTGTGCATCTGTACCTCTGACATTTGTCTCCCATTGCTCATGAAGATACCAGCCCCCAGACCTCGGTGATCTGCCTTCTTCTGCCCAGATACTGAGCTACAGATCCCACTGGCTGGCTTTGGACATCAGAGTGTGAAACCATGGAGGTGTCAGTAGGCCAAGATATGATCTGCTTATATACAAGTGTCTGATGCCACTGTCAGTGCCCTGGGCCCATTCTGGTTGACCCTGGCAGGATCTTTCCTGGTGCATAAGTCTATCTGTGCCACATCTGCTGCCTTGGACATCTCGGACACCCTGGGAGACTGGAAGTGGTGTTAGATGCCTATGCTCAGGCACGTGAATCACTCCCATGCCATGTTCTGGACCACACAGGCTTGACCTTAGGCTCACACTTGACCTGTATCCTCCAAGCCCCAGGGAACAGGATAGTGTGGAGTCCTGCTGCCAGAACAGTTTCACACTCAGTGCATCCTGGGGGCTGTGTTAAGCAGAGAACCTGGCAGTCAGCCTCCCTAGACTCACAAAACAAATCCCCAAAACACCTTTATGGCTGCATAGTCTGCAATTCTCCATTGCATCCCTAGCTCTGCCAAACGGAGAACAGGATTTTAGGCCTTCCCACTGCTGCACCTGCTCTCCTGCCTGCATCCCCCAGTGCTCTTTAGAAGTTGCCCACAAGCTGCGAGTCCTCCAGGAGGCAGAGACTTGTCCACCCCCCGTGCTGTGCACAACAGCCTACATGAGACAACTCAGCACTGCAAAATAGCATTGAAGCCCCCACATACATACTCTGAGCAGGAGGCTCCCAGGACTTCCAAACCCATTTGTGCACCTCTGGGCCACTCCCTGTAGCACTGCATGTTCTCCTAAGGTACAAAATGGCTACACACATCATTAAGCAGTGGCAGAGATGTAGCCACCAACCTGAGCCCCAACACTTCCATTACAGCCTGGGCAGGCAAGAGGAAGACACGTCACAGGGTCTGTTGGTACAACAGCCACACGTGTCTGCCCACAGTCCTCAGTGCTAGGCAGGACATTAGCATGTCCCTCAGCGTGTGGGAGCTTCATCGCCACTGCCCAGCACTCCCTCCTTGCTCACTGTAGCACCATATGCCTTGTCTGTCTCATAGTAGCACTGGGGCAAATTTGTTCCCCCTGCACCAGAGTGGTTTGCAGTTCCCCAACCTCTCCACCCTACATACAAGCTGCTTGTTGTGAGGACCTCTGGGAAAGGTTACCCTGGCCCTCTTGCATAATTCTTCTTGTCAGATCCTCCATAGTGCCCTCCCAGGATATCTCCTCATCCTTGAGATGCTCTTGCCTAATTGTCCTGGCAAGAAGCAGGACAAGAGTAGGGAGGTGAGGGAAAAGGCAGTCTAGGTGTTCAAAAATAGCCTCAGGCAGGTCCAGAAGCTGCCCACAGCCCTGAAAAAAGCAGACTCTGCTTCATGGCTCAGCCCTCCCAACCTCGCAAGAAGCAGGATCACAGAGAGCTTCTGCGGGAGAGCTTCACCACCAAAGCAGCTGAGGAACGTCTGAGGCAAAGGAAAACAGTGCGTGGGAGGTCAGTCTCTCCCATAGCTGGAAAGCTGCTCCTTTGTGAGTGGGCGAAGCCTGGCTGGCTGAAGGTGCCCCTGACCTATGGAGCTCCAGGGATGCTCCTGGGATCCAGGCAGGTCTGACACACTGCCAGGGATACAAGCCAGGCATCTCAGGAAAGCAGCTGGGAGAGCCACTCCCTTTGGACAAAGTGGGATAAGCCTTTGCCATGAGCAAAGGGAATGAGCATCCCGCTCCTGTGTGGCCATGTCTCAGAGACTCCTGGGTCATGGGGACAAATTATAACACCCTGTGTAAGCGTGGGGGACAGGACCAGAGCAGCCTCTCCCTACTCTCCATCACCCCTCATTAGCCATCTCGAGGACCTGCCAATGAGCTAGTGCTAGGAGCCAGGCTGCTGAGAGCCCTGGATTGCTCAGGATGGGCTTCTGTCTCCCCCAGCAATCATATGCTCTCAGATATGCACCAAAGCAAACCCAGCACACCACATCATACAGTCCCAGCTAAACATCAGGGCCTCAGGTATCCTGTTACTCAGGAACAGCCAGCTCCCTGGGGCATGGGGGCAGTTAAAATTTGTCTGTAAGTGGCAAGAACCATTCATTGTCCTGATCCCCACCTCCTCCAGGACTCGTCGCCTCACTTTCTAAAGACAGGCTATACAGCACCACTGGGCTTATATACTGGGGACCTATCTGCACCCACCCTCTTCTGAAACCTCATGATAGATAACGGAGACAACCTAATCCTGCTGTGACAGCGTGCCACTTAACTGCCAGGAAATGGGACAAGCAGAGGACCATAAATCCACAAATAAAGTGTGGCAATGGATGGCAGAATCCACTAAAGCAGGCTCCTTGGAATTCAGCGTCTCACCTCTTGATGGTCTGGGTGATGGAGGTCTGTCGTTGTAGCACCGGTCTCCGCACTTCGTTAGGCAGGGAGGGCACACGGGTGTTGTCGGCAGGCATGCTCACGCTTCGCAGAAAGGCCTGACGCCTCGTTGGCTGCGAAGAAAAGCAGAAGGGGAGTCAGTGTTCTCAGAGTGATGTTCTACAAGGCCAGTCAGGTTGTGAAACATTTAGTCAGCAATTCAACAGCCGCCCAACACCCCAACCAAAAGCTGGGCGCATGCAGTTGGGCAGAAAATCAGGCTAACAAGGACTGTGTTCATGTTAGCCAGGAATGGCTTTGAAAAAAAGAACACTCAGCATCAAGGACCCAGCACCTGCATGTTGTGGTGGGTCTCAGTTCAGACTGGCTCCAGGCTGGCCCATGAACTGATGTCCGTTTGTAGATGAGGTGTATTACATGAGCTCCTGCAACATATCCTCCTGGCTTTTTTCTAGCCAGAAGGAACCCACATCACACACTCCTAGACCACCCCACAATGTGAAGAGAAGCACAGCAAGTGAGATTTGCTTCGTAAGTGACTCTGGATCTGCATTAAAAGCCTTCAAGAGCTGTGGGTGGGTCTGTGCTGTAGCTGCTGCCTGGTGCAGGCTAAGCAAGCTGGGAAAGCAACATTGGCTTTGTGCATAACCTAATCATTGGGACACACTCAGGTCTGAAAGCTCCTGGAATGTCTTGTCTGACTGTCACCTACCAAATACGACACAATTCACCAGACTGTTCTCAGCTCATACAACTGCCTCCCCAGGGTTGCTCTGGATTAATTTTTCATCAGCTTGGCAGAGAGACCATCTCCTATTCGTAAAATGCAGGCTGAGCACACTGTCCCTCTGGCAAGCGAAGCTCTGATCACCTGTTTCTCTGGTCAGACACTGTCTCTGCCTCAAGACTACTTGCTACTCCAGGCCCTCTAGCCAGAAAGCTAATAATTTCCACTAATCTTAACATTGTTGTTATGTTTTATGTGAAATCAATGCATAGATACTCAGGTTATAAGTGAAAGGAGCCCATTATACATTCTTATCCTGACAGCCTGTGCTGTGCACACTGGAACTCCAGAGAACATCACCTCCACCAGCTTCCAACATGAGTACAGAGTGTCTCTCCAGAAGGTGCCCAGCTGGATTTAGAGATTTCAGGTAAGAGAACATCTATCAAAGCCTTAAATAAGTGATTCAGAAGGTTTCAACCTGCACTGTTAAAACCCTCCATTCCACTTCTAATCCCTGCAGACTGAACCCCGCTCACTTTCCTTCCAAGGGAAAACCAGGACCAAGATTTAACTGCCAGAAGCTGTCACATAACTGAAGAGTATTTTAGTCCCTGGATCAAGGAATGGCAAAGAACCCAGTCATTGGTATTCCAAGCACAAAATAAGTTCCCTCTTAAGACAAACTTGCCCTCAACTCCCCTCCAGGGAAGCTGTAGAAACTCTCCATCGCTCTGATGGCTAAACTGTTTTCTCATATAAGCTATGGAACCCAGGCACTGCACCCCACCCATGGAGCTGGGCAGTAAGAAACCTCCATCTCTGCCTTTGGTGCCGCTAGTCTCTGCTCCTGCAGTGAGACTGCATGAGCAGCCAGCAATCATCACCCTACCCAGGTCTCACCTGTACATAAGAGTTTTTACCACCTTGTAGCAGAAATTCCTGTTATTCTTCCTATTCCCAGCACAAATATGGATGTTTTAGTCTCATACTTTGCACAGTGCCTATTAACCTATCACCCTATCTTTACTTCACCACTCTTCAATGTTACTTCTTATACTTACTTCTCATCCCCCGTGATTTTCTTATGTTCCTCATGCTGGAAATAGCTTTGTGTTGCCAGTAACTGTTCTTTCTCTGCTGTTAGTGATGAGAGCCTGTCATTATCTTGGCTATTCATAAGTCAGATTCATTCTCTGCTCATTTCAGCGTGAGCTCCAGCACTTCCAGGCCCTCAAGTTTGTCTAGGAGCCCTTCACTCCTCTAGTCCCCTTACGAAATGCTTGTTTGAATACCTCACTCCCATATCCCCCAGCCAGGACAGTCCCCACATCCAAACAGTCACATCCACTGATCTGAGCACATCACCAACCTATCCTCATCCCTCCCACACCCCCTTCAAGGGGAGTTAATTCCTGATCATAAGTTTGCCCACTGGTTCTGCCCCTTCTCACGTGGCTTCATGACCTGCCTTCACATGCTGCCTTTCTCTCAGCCAGGACTGCCAGAGACCATGGGCACAGGCATGCTCTCAGGCAGTGGGGCTCTGCACACCCCCTCCATGGCTCCGCAGACCCTCCCTCCTGTCCCCAGTCTCTGTACCTGCACAGGCTGTGGCTCTTCTGGCACCGACACAGGCACTGGCACCGGGATGTCCAGTTTTAACCATGGTGGCTTCTTCCGCTGTAAACTGCTTGTGCTATCGTGTCGCGCCTCTGACATCGTCCCACGTTTGTCCTCAGGCCTAGAAGAGGGGAGAAATGACAGTCAGGAAGGGGCCAGGCTCATCCCTGACATGGCACACACCAGCAGGGCTAAGCAGAGTGCCCTCCTCCAGGCTGTGACTGGTGGGACCCAAGCCCTACGTTGGATGACTTCCCAAGCTCCTTGTGAGGGCTCAGGCATCACAGCTTTGTCAGCCAGCACCAGACACAGCGCATTTCTGAGGCCTGCAGGACCTCAAACCAGGTGCCAGAGACCACAGTCACAAGTTTGAGAGTCACCTCCCATTAAGATTTGCTGAGGTGACTGAGAGATCCAGATTCCTTTAGAGCCAGTCGTGAATTAAATCTTAATGAGATCTGGATCCAGTCCAACCAGCTAAGGAACTGCAGTACCAAAAGCCACTGACCTCCCTCTAAAAACAGCTTGTGACTCACACAAGCACCCTTGCCCATGCAAAGCCAAGCACCACTCTTTCCTACCTAACTACTACTTAGCAATTAGCAAGTGGCCATTTCTTATTGCTGGTTCTAATCTCCTTTAAATGTAGTCTTTTTCTAGAAACACGGCAGAGTAATACAAGTATAGCATGAACATTAGAGAACTGGCATCAATCCTGAACTAAGAGTGGTTTTCATACATAAATAATAATGATATGGTATTTAAATAAAAACCGCTGTGTTACCAAAACACCAAAGTAACTAGAGTGACGCGCTGACATCTTGCCCACTCTGCTATACTGCAACTTTCTCCTCCTGTTTAGGTTGCACACAGTGGGACAGGGACCACGCGGCTCCCTCGGGCTGGCAGAGCACCTACTTTACTGTGCACACTCAGAGAAACAATTAAGAAGATAGATTTCACTGGAGGGACATCAGCTCAGATACCTCCACAGGTACCTTCCAACCTGAGCTATTCTACAACCCCATGTTTCTTCCTCTCCTAGCACACACTCAACTGCAAGCTAGCAATGGGAAGCATGTGTGCTAAATAGGACAACGGATCCAATTCCCTCCCAGCTCCCTCCTTGCATTGTTCTAGGCCATAGATCCCATATAGGACCAAAAAAAAAAAAAAAGAAAAAAAAAATCAAGAGTCCCAGCCTCTTCCCCTACCATGGTGGACAGATGGAATAAGCATCTAGCATTATCTTAGCAGGCACACATGATTTGAAAGGGAGCTGGAGAAAAGCTCTCTGTTTAGATTACAACTCAGTGCTCTCACAATGTTAACACAGTCAATTTCATTTAAAGGCACAATGAGTTTAATATGCAAGGACTTTTCCTTGAGAGTGGCCACATCCTAGGACACGACCAGAGGCAGAGGGACCTCCATCCCTGGAGACATTTGGCACACTACTAAACAAGGCCTGAATTATGCCTGCCTTGCACAGCGGCTGAGCCAGACAACCTGCAAAGGTCCCTCCCAGCCTAAATTAGGCACTGGTTCTCTGAAACATGCGCTGCCCTTCATGGGATTTCCACCATATTCCCACAGCTCACTGCAGCTGCTCTGGAAAGGGAGCCGCACAAACGGTTGTCCTGGTTTGAAGCTTACCATTGCGAAAGATAGACAGCGGGCGGGGGGGGGGCGGGGGAAATAGGTCAACAAAAGGGAGTGGGGGATGATCCGGATTGGGTTAGGAGAAGAGAATCTCATCTAAAAGGAGCTGAAGACCAGCTGCTGGCTCAGTCGTGTAAGCTGGGCTGGCTGCCAGGAACGCCGTGCTCAGCTGAGCCGGAACGACAGAAAGGGAGGACTCAGCTGTAGGTGGATGAAGGTTGGGTTTCAGCAAATACCACAGGCCCCCAAAAGTCTGGGAATTCACAATCTAGCCTGTACAGACATGCCCTTCATACATACACCATGGTCCTGTGTGCACAGACGCAGTGCTGTGCATTAGGGGAACACAATTCCTTCCTTCCCTCCACCCCTAGCCGCAGGGGTGACTAAATGCATCTGTTCTAACTTCCTATAAGATGAGAATAGTGAGTATTAGGGGAACTCCCGCCTGCTCTTGGTAAGGGTAAATCCACTACGTGACAGCTTTCAGTCTTGCATATAAAATGGGCAAACTTGTCTTCATGGTGAGGTCAGAAAGCAAAGCAGATTTCTCATACCTGAAAAACTCCCTCGGTGCAATGCAAAGAGCATTTACCCCATGAGGGTCACAAACACCAGGGCTTTCTGAGATGCTTTAATCAGAGACCAGCCAAGAGGGACAGAGCCACCACTGGCATGACCAAACACAACTTATTTCAAACACAGGCCCCTTATGACACCACTCAAGAGCCTCCTCCTCTGAACTAGCAACTCTTCACCTTCCAGCATCTCTTCAATGAGCAGATATCACTCAACTTCCTTCCTGTCCACCTACAGAGCTGCCTTTGTGAGCAGATGCCTTGGGTATAAAGCATACAAACATGTGTAAGATTTGCAGCTTTATCAAAAGGTGAGGCCAAGCCAGGAAGGCAGCAAATGAATCACTCCCGTATTGCCCAAGAGCTCCTGCAACAACGCTGTGCTCCATGAAAGACTTGCCCATGGAATCTGTTCCCAGCCTCCCTTCCTAAATTGCCACGGACAGCGATGTCCACATATCCAGCACTGGATTCATTGTGACCCATGCAGACCAGAGCATGGGGACCTCCAGCAGTGTGTACCCACACCACATGGAAAGAAGAGGGCAGAGCATGTATACACATGGGGTCAAGCCCACGGCCTTACAATTACCCCAAAAGTTGACTCAACTTTGCACTTTACACAAGAAAAAGATGTCTAGATGAGATTCACAGAGCTGACAGAAGCAACGGACTGCTTTCTCCCAAACTTCAGCAGTTAAAGAGTTCTTTAAAGCCTTCTTGAGAAGGCTGGGACCCTATTTCAACATTTTCTTTTGCCTGAAGAGTTTGAACCCACATCTGCCACCATCCTTTGAGGGCACGGCAATCAGAAATCAAGATCTTCAAAAGCAGACAATGCATCAATGCTCTACAAAAAAGAATAAGGCCCAGTATTACAGAAAGCAGCATTTTGCCTCAGAATGATGTTAAACAGTAAGTAAAATGGGCATTTGCCATATAAATATACATTGTTTTCCTTGTTCTTGTAAAAACAGCAGAGCATCAAAATGCTACCAAAAGTGCTTGCATTGGGCAAGTGCACGCAATATTGAAAAACCAGGTGAGTTTCAATTGTGACTGCAAACAGAGTACTTAACTCGGGAGCAAATTCTAGCAGTTGGACCTTTTTTTACTTACTAAAACGTCCATTTACCAATAAAAGAGCACAGTGAAGGCAGAGCTGTTCAGCATTCCCGACAGCACATGTGCATTTGGAGTAGCCAAGAATAAAACACGTGAGATGAAACTTGCAGTGCTTGCCCTAGCAGGGCCTGGTTCTCTGCATGCTGCAAATACACAGCCACAGCTCAGGTTAGCCAACTGCCTCTGACCCGGCGCACAAAAGAGACTGGGGTATGGACACAAGAGCAAGTCTCCACGAGGCTAACCGTGAGCCTGAATGTGGATCCAGGTGTATACATAGATGTACAGACTAGCTGTACATAGAAATACAGCTGGATGGTTGAATGTAGTCTTTGCAAGGCAGGTAAAGACTTATTACACCTGGTCCTCACTCAAAGGGCTGCAGTCACTAATTTTTGTCTCAGCACTGCACTAAAATCACATGCTGAGTTTCACAGTAACCCCTTGTTTATTTTTAGGGGTTAGTGTTTGAGGATACATTGTCCATGTATTTAATCAGGCCAACGGGCCTTGTTTCTAAGTTGACTGCATTGACACATATTTCATTTGAATGGTCCCATAACCTCAGTCCCCATTTCTCAGTACCGTACAAGCGTTTTTAAGAGGTCCCTGACAGCAGTAGCATAAGAGCATGGACAGCACAGCCATGCAAGGTCAGGCCAAGTGTCTGTCTAAAGCCAGTATCTCATTTCCAACAGAGGATGTCTGGCAGTGGGCACAGTACAGGATCACTCGACAGTCGTATCTCCCAGGACAGAGTCACGGCATGTGCTATGAATAACCCAGAGGCTTCTTGGGCCAGAGATGTCTTTGCATTTAATGGTTCTGTACCCATCTCTGTATCCATCCAATGATTTTTCTTCCAGAATTTATCCAACTCATTTTTTAACCCAGACAAACTTTTAGTATTCATAACTGCATGTGACAAAAAGCTCCACAGCTGAAACACATGTTGCGTGACAAGCCACCTTCTTCAGTTTGTCTCTAAACCCGCCATCTCCTGGGTTCACTTGACGCCCCATAGTTCTTTTGCCAGAAGAGCGAACAGCTTTTCCCTATCCTCTTTCTCCATGCCAGTCCTGGCTCTACAGATCTCTTCCATGCCCTTCCTACCACCCTCTCTTCCCACAAACAGAGCAGGATCCACATCCAGCTGCTCGGTCCTCAGACAGGAGCTGTTGCAGACCTCTCACCTGTGCTTGTGGCTTGCAGCATCTCCCAAAGTCCAGAATACGCTCCACCAGCCTAGACATCAGCTAAATATCTTCATCCCGAGTAGGTGGAAATGTTCATGCTTTCAAAGCTTTTGTGAACTGTCATTGGGGCTTGAAACTCAACTTTTGTAAGCCATCAGGATAGCCATTCCAACAAGTGTCATCAAGAGAGAAGTCTCTACTATTACCAAAACCACGTAGGAGCCATTGGAGACATGGGCAAGGAGACTGTCTGAAGTGACTGGGAAGAGGTGGAATGGCCCAATACCCACTTGGACATCTCCTCCCAGTACTGGTTCCACCACCTGCACTGCTCAGTCATCTCAGAAGCTGTTCCCTCAGCATCACAAAACTGAGGAATCTGGAAATCCAAACTCTTCTCCAGCACACAGGCTGAACGGCATTGACAAATCTCCCTTCTTCTAACTGATCAGCTGCATGTACAACTGCAGTAGCAGCACAGAAATGATTAATAAAGTCAATTTCAACTGAAATAAACAAACAAAAGAAAAAACTTGTATATTGCAGATACTCTGGGAAAGTCATCTTCAAAAGCTCCACGCCAAAGCAAGGTCACAGTACCCGAATGAAAGCCAAATCCACTGTGCTGTGGGTCAGGCTAAGAAAGCATTAAATTCCAAAGTTGGCACATGATCAAGAAAAGCTGCTTAGTGAAATCCACCGACCCAAACAGAGAAGAAAAAGCCTTGTACAGAAGCCTGAACATGCTCCTAGAACGGACAGGCATCCCAAATACATTCAGAGATTTGCACAGTCATTTCAAAGACTGACCATCCTTCCATTTTAACAGACAACTGAAGCTATTCCCATGTTGACTTTTTTCTTCCAAAATTTCCATTTTACCAGCATTCCCATTTAAAATAAAGCTGCTTTTTCCCACAAACATTCCAAATGAAAAAAATAAACAAACCACAAAACAAAACAAAAAAACAACTTCATTCAACCCTACCACACAAACACACATCATCTGCTTTTTCCAACAACACTGCTCCTCTACAGCACAGCGTGTGCATGTTCCTACAGACACCCCCAGGAGGTAACAGACACCGGGGCTATTCCACTGCAATCCAATCACCACGTCCCGTGGTCAGCCTCCAGCTGTTTTCCTCCATTTTTCAAACCCCCATCACTGCAACAGCTGTATTTGCAGTGTCCCAGGCAAGTCCCGTGTACCTGAAGGGGTCTGCCCATCCAGCTATTCCGGTTGAGGCACAGCAGCAGGCGTCCAGGTGAAGAGACAGCAAAGAAACCGGGATCCTAAATGTGTTCTCCAGACAGAGCGAGCCAGGGGAGACAGCGGGCTGCTGGCTGTGCCTCTCTCTCCAGGAGGATTTCTGCTGGCACAGCAGGGAAAAGGCAGGAAGTCCAAGAAGAAGAGGAGCAGTGGGGTTTCAGTCTCGTGGCTGCCAATAAAACCATCTAGCATGGATCAGACCCAACACGTTACAAATAATATCTCAAATACCAGGCGCGAGCCAGACCTTTAAAACAAGCCAGATGGAGGGGCTGAGGGCAGGCGGGGACGGGGAAGGTGGAACAGGCCTGTGACCCTGCGCTCTTGGGGAAAGCTGTCGAGGGCACAGCAACACCCAGACTTCGGCTGAGACCATCCCACCCTAAGAAACTACCTTAGAAATGAAACAAGGCCATCAGCACTGCCCTGGCAGCGGCCCGGTGCAGGGCTCTCTCCTGCTCTCCCAAACCTCACTGCCGAGCTCAGAGGAGATGTGGAAAGGCTTTGCAGACCCACAGGCTGCCAAGCAGAAGCTGGGGTCTGAACAATCCAGGCACCTCCCAAGCACAAGCCTGGCAGCGAGCGAGGCAGACACAGTGCCCTCTAAGCCCAGCACAGCAGGGAGCTGGCGGGACCACCATTCCCACACACTGCCCCTCTCACTGCCCTCTGCCGTGCACAACCTCTGCTTGAGTGCGGGTAGAGACCAATGCTGCTTACAACAGCCTGCACCAAATCATGCAGTCAACGGTTCCCCAAGGCCCTTTCTTGCGCTTGCAGGCAAACCAATCTGACAGCTAGCTGCTGCCCAAAGAACAGTCTCGCCTTAGTCCAGTGAGCCACTTCAAGGCGTTTTACCAGCACAAAACTAACCTTAGTATATTATTTCCTGTTGATTTGGCATCCTGAAGAGTCTCAGTCACTTTCAGATAAGCTCTGCAACCTGAGAAAGGAAGGGTAGGACCAGTCTGTTCAGTGATAGTGCAGCATGATAGCAGCTTAGCGGAAACATCAAACTACAGCCCGAGTCTTTGTGCCCTGCCTATATGAAACAGAGCTCCTCCATCCCCAGCCTGGCAGATAAGTGCTCAGGGAACTGCATTTACCCCCGCCAACACGCATGCAGCACACCAAGCCCCTGCATTCTCCTCTGGAGCGTGACCAGACAGAAGGACTGGGGAATAGCCAACCTCTTACAAAAAGAGAGAGCTTTCCTGCCAGTCTGACACATTGTAAAGGCCTGTCTTTTACCTACCCAAACTGTCTTTTAAACTTTATGTCAAAGTAGAACATGGAACAAATGGATCTGGGGTAGCAAAAACCTTTGCATAGGCTCCAACGGAACAGAGGCCTTTGCCTTTTAGAGAATGAATTAAAAGGCACACAATCTTCCTCCTGAGAGTTTTCTCAGTGCTCTAGAAAGAGCTAGAACAGGAGCTACACACGTGAGCAGGTGGCCATAAAAGCAGCACGCAAGCAGATCATGGAAAAGCAGCACACAAGCACCACCACAGAGCCGCGCCAGCAGGAACCCACCAAGGTGGGGTGAATGCTGTGGGGAAGGTCTTTAACATCTGCAGCTACCCAAGCAACCAAGGCAGCACTGAGGGATCTCACTGTGAACCACTTAATTTAATTAGCTGAGAAATACCAGTGGAAACTTCCCAGCTTGGAAGAGGCCAGGCAGATCCCTAGACAGGAAAAGGGAAGCTACATTAGAAAAAAAAACACGGGTTTGGATTTCAATCAAAGCCCTGTAGAATGATACTGGTATGCAAGAAGCACACTGAGAGTGCAAAGCTTCAGCTTCTCCACTGAACTTGGAGAAGGCTCAGCTATATACAGAGCCAGAGGGTTTTAAATACAGGTAATAAAACATCTGCCAGTGAAGTCTGAATGTATGTGAGCCAATCCCACGATCAGGAAAGCAGACCTGGGGTCCCTCTGAGCAACCGATTTTCTTGATTTTCAGAAAAAGATGCAGGTCATGATGGAAATCAACCATAAATGAGCTCCTACTGGAACACCAGCATTAAAAGCTTTCAAACCAGCTTCACATGGGACCTGAAGGGCATCCAGGTCTGGTGCCCTTGTATAGAAGAGAAAGGAAGAACAGGGAGCTCAAAAAACTCTTCTGATTCCTGTTAGTGCCCAGATCTGTAGTTGAACCTCTACAAACACAGGTTAAAAGATGACCCCCAACTGCAACCTGCAAACACTCACACAGGCAGCAGACTGATCTTTGAGGTCCTTTTGTTGCAGCAGACAAAAGGCAGAATAGTAACAAGAACACAAAAGCCAATGCCCAAAATTCAAGCTATAAAGATGTCACGGCCACTTGAAAGAGATGCAAGCCAACAGAAGCAGCAGTGCCCCCAGCCCTCTGTGTTGCTCCCCTCCTCACACTGGCATGAGCATCCCTGCAACTGTTGGGTGATCCACACTGGGAACTGACCCACATGAGCTCAGCAAAGAAAACGGTTTGTTCCAGCCCAAGCTTCTTCCCCGATCCAAGTCACCACACAGCTCCACAAACACTTGTGCCAGCAGAAGGAAAGGGGAAGAAGCAGGAACAAAAAGAGCAGCTGGAGCCAGATGATTGGACTGCTTCTCGAGGCAGCACAGTTGAAAGCGATCATGAAAACACAGCCAAAAACTCACACTTGTAGCACTGTGGGAAGCTAACAATTATCACGAGGGAGGTGGTGGGTTCTGCATCTCCTGAGGCTTAAATAGTCCTCTGCGAAGTGTCCTCAATGCAGGTGTTGAGTGCAGCAGGAATAAAATACTACTACATCACCAGAGGCAGAGCGACTTTTTGGTGGGGTCATCGGATGGGAAAACATACAAACCATCCACAAACTTCTCTAGAGCTGACAGCCAAGCCTCACGCATGGGCAGCTTCCATAGAAGGGTTCCCAAGGGATGAGTTTCCTCTGCTCACCTATGGCCTGTGGCACCTGCAAAGCAACTAGGTGGAAGGGAGCCAAGTAGAGCAGACTGGGCAGCGGGGCTGCCTTTTACACCCCTCAAGCATGTGTGACCCAGATGACAGATGCAGGTTCACAGCACCATCCAGCACGCCTGTGCCCCAGAGCCCGCGCTGGGCCCAGGCAATCAGCATCCAACTCCACCTGACGGAGTAAACCCAACACAGAGCCATCTACAACCTACCCAGATACCAGCAAGGGGAACAGTCTGAGCACAAAACATAATCAACAAAGAGGGAGGAGCAATGGGAAACCTTCTGGAGTAATTTGGCATCTTCATCCTGTTTTTCTCCATGAACACACCCTGCAGCTTTGCACAGAGAACACCAGGCTGGCACTGCATGCAGTAGCCATATTTCCAGCAGCCACATCCTAATGCTTCGGTCATAGCACACCACTTACAGGCTACATCTGGGCATGGACTGGTGACGATACCCGCTAACAGCTCCAGTGATAGTACGTCAAGCACAGGGAGCCAGAAGCCAGCATTGACCAGCACTCCCACTCCTTAGGGAAGCCAGTGGAGTCAGCACTGCCTGGTCCTCAAAAGGAGCTGGTTTCCACCTAGAGATCCATTACGAGCTACCAGATGGCTGATGCATCTCAGCACGCCTGTGCAGGAAGCCAGGATACGACTGCTGGTCCAGTGCCACAGTAAATGTAGCCAGAATGGATAACAAGTATCACATTAACAACTCAAATATTAACAATTCCAGTTATAAACAACTGACTGCCAGCACTGGAAGTGTATCCAGAGGAAGGATCATCTATGCGAGCCTTGTTCTTGCACCCTATTCAAAGGTAACCACAGCTGGGTTAGCTGTCCCCACACTGAGCCGGCAGAGCCCTTCACTCCAGGGTCCCCGAGAGCCTCCATGCACAGTTGTCTCGGTACTCTGCCTGGATCTACACGTTCTTCAGCGTCACTAGAGCTCCTCGTTAACAAAGAAGCAGGAAAGAGTGATCACAGAAACTATTTTAGTACGCATTTAACTCATTGCAACAATTCAATGGGGCTCCAGAAGACCCTGTTCCAGATTTATTTTCACTACTAGTAAAATAGATGCCCTGTAAAGTACTGGCTCATCCACAAGTACCATGGGTACAGTCATTGCCTCAGTTATACAGCAAGGTGAGAGTCACAAAAATGCTTTTGTCAGCACAGCCGTGACCCCACATTAGAAAACAAAAGACAAAACCAACAAAATCCTACCACTGTATTTTAACAAAAGTATCATTTTTCATTGAAATTCTGCATTTATAAGTTTCTTCTACCAGCTTTCATATTAATCACAAGCACTGCAAGGGCTCGGGGCACAAGGAAAGCTGGGAACACAGCACCGGTATGACTCTCAAGACAGCAGCAAACACCAGCTCTGGTTGCTTTTGGAATAGCTGCTGCCCGTGCACCCACCTCACGGGCAATTTTCTTGGTAAAGTCAAGTCTCTTAGTGACTAACATTGTTCATTTAGAAAATACGACATCAATAAACAATTGATGAAAAAGCAACTGCCAAAACTAGCAACCTCCTCTAAAAAGATCACAATACCCCAAACCAAAAAAAGCCAAACCAACCTCTATGGCAAAGACTCGCAGTACTAAAAGCAGCTAAGAATCACTGTTTGTTGGGCTAAATAAAAACGCCTCACTGGCAAACGAGATCAAAACTGCCGCAAATGACAACATTTCCTATGGAAAGTTCACAAAACCACCCTGAATAGCAATTTAAAAAAAAAAAAATCTTAGAGGAAATAACAATAACAAACGTTGGAGCCACCAGAAGACACTCCGTATTCAGGAAGGATGGAAGCCGCAGCATCCGAGCCATTCAGGCCAGCTTTCCTTGCACGTTCCTTTGAAATTCAGAGCATTCTCACTCACCATCACACACCTGCTCTCTCCAACACGACCACAGTTCTGTTCATCTGGACACAAGTGAGAGAAAAAGCCTGCATCCACCAGCAGTGCCCACAGCAATGAGGCCCAGTGGAGATCCTTCAAAAGAAAAATTACATAGCCCAGGACTGGGAGCAGAGCTGGTTTGGCTGGAGCTGCTCTTCTTAAGCGTTAGCTGGGGACACAGGCGGGGACACAGGAGAGCCAGCTGGCCACTCTGATGCTCTAATTTCTACTCTTGCTAGTGCTTGTCTGGCCACACACCACCTCCAACTTTGTCTAATCGGAAAGCAGTTGCAGGAAGAGCTTGTCTTGCCCTGCAGGTGTGTGTACACATGTGTACGTTCACGTGTGCCCAGTGCACCAACTCATTCATAATGCAAATAGAAATAATCCAAATTCTAACTTTGTTTTACTGAAAAAAAAATTTAAATCTAAGTGAACCATATTCCTTCAATCTGAGTGAATGGCACATTCTCTCTCACTGCTCTCCCTGAAATTACAGCCCCAGAGCAGTCAGAGGAAAGGAAGGTACGCTCACACTTTTTAGCAAAACAACTCACAGCCTGCTGTCTTCTCCAGTTCACTTTAAAGCACTGGGTTTGGATTCAAGCAACAGAGAAACATACCTCCCATGTGCTGATTGCTACAGGGCAATAACTCCTGAAATACGGAAGCTGTATTTGTCAACCCAGTCGTCTGAGCCCTCGAGATTTTAAAATTCAAGCTGTTATAACTTTCACTGAGCCAAAGCCAAGTAAGTACCGGACCTGCAGAACAGTAAAAGCAGCGTCCTGCACAGCTTTGGGATGACCTCATGCGAATTGTTCCTTTTTAAAGAAAAAAAAAAAAAACCAAAAAAACCACACAACCTTCAAAGCAGGGACTGCTGCTGACCAGCAGAGCAAGGGGCTGTCTCTCGGCGAAGTGGAAACAGGAAGGGGAGGCGGCGGCAAAGGTAGGCTTTCCAGAAAAGGCAAGATCAGGCACGTCTTGATATCTCTTCTCCTCCTGGGAAGGCTGTACTGCGCCAGGGAACTCTTTTGCAATGATACTTCTTAGTCCACCGAGAAGAAATTACATTTCCTTTTAATAATCACTGAGTTTTAGAGATGCTCTGATTACTAAGGCAAGGTCTGTTTGTTGCTAAAGGCCCCAGAATTTGAGAACATATCTGCTGCTCAGGTCTGTACTGCAACAGTTCTAACTTTTCTATAGTACGCAAAAAGTAGCTTTAATTATATTTGAAACAAATGGTGTATCTACGTAGTTGAAGCGTGCACCCAAAGGAAATTTCAGCAAGAACAAGCTTTATGTCAATCTGACATTTGCTGTCTCTGCAGCAAACAGAGCACACAACCAATGAAACTTGCACTCCATAGCTTTAGGAGATTTCACAGTTAAGGTTAACATGAAGAATAAGCTCTCTGCCTTCAGCAAGCAGCAAACAGCCACTGTTTGTTATTCAAAAGGATTTGACCATAGTTTGGATGATTTGTTCAAAAAACTCAGCTACTAATTTGCTTGTCGTGGCATCATCCCAACACACATTAAAAAAAACCCACCCACTTCCTCATTCCTACAGCGGCATGGACTGAAACAAGTACGAGAGATGTGATCTTAAGTGGGCTTCAACCAGTCCTGACAGCAGCTAGAGGAGCAGGACCAAAAAAAGGAGCAAGCAGTCGGAAACCCCTAAAGTTCAACTAACAAGGACATGACAATAGGCGGTCTCAGCAGATATAATTTCCACCACTCCCTGTGGAAACCTCACTCTCTCAGGGCGGCACTCAGACTTTCCCAATGGCACAGTCAAGCCTGTCTGTGAAAACAGAGGGGCTGGCAGGTAAGCCTTGCCCACCCCGCGCTGTGCTGGAGCGAGGGTCTTTACGACACAGTGCAAGCAGGCCTGGATGGCAAGAGCACACACCACATTGGTTTGGGGTCCTTCAAGGACACAGAAATAGGGCTGCGAGCACAACCATGTGAAATGCTGTCTAATAGATCCATTTCCTTCCAAGGTTAAATCTTGCCTGTTGCCTCCCTAATCTCTTGGGACTAATAGCTGCAGGGCTGGGACTGTCCCTTCTGAAATATTTTTCTGTTACTTGCATGGAGGGTGCTAACCTCAGAGGGGAGTCACTGGACACTAACGGAGTAAGCAACAGGTCCTGGTGTCCGTTCAGCTCAATTGGTTCATCTGCTAGCTCTGAACGAGGCAAAAAACAAACAAACAAAAAGACCAAAAAAACCACCCCACCAAACCAACCACAAAGCTGAAAAAAACCCCCACCACTGGGGAGACAACTACCTGCATGACCCTGGACACCAGGACTTCTCCTCCTCTGAAGACAGAGACCATCCTCAGTCAACTTTCCAGCAGCACTGGGACATTCTACCCATCACCCAGACACACGTCCCACTAAATTCAGGTTGCAGCTCCCATAGCACAAGTTGACACGCTGTCACACTCTCAGCAGAGACAATGCAACGCAGTTCTCTGTGCAGGCAGGCAACATGTGCCTTCTGTGAGTTACTTAAAACTCCAGCAGGTAAGGTAACCTTACAATAACAGTGCCAGATCTGCACATATCTTGTCTGTTTTGTTCCAACTAGACGATGATAAAGTCAGCCTTGGAGCCCAGCACCTCTTCAGCTGAAAAGAAAGGAATCTAATCCATGACTAAGCTCAAGGGAAAATGTGAGGGAAGGAACCCATCCTTAAGTATTTCTACTGAAATGGGTCTTGTACCGGCAACAGGCTGGTGGCTGCAGGAAGAGCGATTGATAGCAGTGTCATGTTGGGTCACAATTAATGCTGGAACCTCCGAGAAGGGCACATGGTCTCCACGGGATGCCAAAGCCTCCAGAGATAAGTAAGTAAGAAAAACAGCAACCGCAAGGGAGGAATCTTATCAAAGGCTGTTCTGCTGGATAAGAGCTCTAGATATACAGGTAGAGAAACATCAGGACCTTCAGCTCACAGCCAGTCCCACTCGGCAGGCAGCATCCACAGCAGCGCAGGGTGTGCTCTGCCAACCTTTTTGCTGGATGCACTGAATAGAAAACAACCTGGGACTCCTGGTCATGTTGCCTATCTCAGGCCTTCAGCACTAGCCAGGCTGTGTTTGCACTACAGAGAGATCTGACACACTGAATGGAATCAAATCTTTACTAATTATAACTGAGCATGTGGGCTCTATGCCCAGAATAAACTGTCCTATCATGCCACACTCAGCAGACCCTGCCTCTTTCACGGGAACATGCTGGGACTTGCTGGCTACTCTCCGGGTCCGGATTCCAGAGGAACAGGACTGATGACCCCAAAAGGAATTCCTGTTCCTGCCTCAAGACCTTGCTCAGCTGCAGCCTCGTGGCAGTCCCCACCACGAAAGTGAAACGAGCCATCTGCCAAGTCCAGTGACGAGGCACTGGCCCTCTGCGAGGGACATAACTCTCAATTGAGGTGACACGTCAGGGCCACGTGCTCTCAGCACCAAGCCATGGGAAGGATGAGCTTGCTGGAGAAGAGGTGCCTGCTCTGCTCTGCAGGTGAGCAGCACTCTCCTCATCCAAAGCTCCTCGTCACCCTGGCTGAGGCCGACCCAGCACAGAACAAGACATTCCTGAGACCGGGGCCAGCCCATGGCTTTCCCCAGAACCTGAAAAGCCAGTTTGTAGGCAGATCTCTTGCAAGTGTATTGCTTAAAAAAAAAAAAAAAAAAAGGCCCATGATGGGAAGTCCCAGAGCAGAACTAGTTTTGTGGGAGTTGCTTTTACGCTGCACAGCATTAACCTCCTTTCATGGGAACGCAGAGGAGCGGGCACACCGCTGACACATGGCCACACGTGAGAGCCAGTGCCTTCCCAGGGGGCTCAGGACGGATGAGCACAGAGATTATAACGAAGCTCATTCCCCTGTTCCAAATCCACAGCACCTCTCGGGAGGCTGGCAGGGTCCCAGCTCTGGCGTGACACCGGCTCCCCACGAGCACACACACAGACAGCGGAGACCTGGGCTGCCCAGCGGTAGCCATGAGGATCTAAGGACACAAGAGGGATGCGGCAGGAGGGAGGGAGGACAGCCGTTATTAGAGCAACAGAGGGTTAAAAAAAAGCAGACAAGCTTTCAGGCACACAAGGCTTTTCGTAAAGTCCTTTCAACAATCAAATATTGAAGGAAGGAAAAATCTGAAAGTTCACCTCTTTCTTCCAATTATATCAACCGATCTAACACGAGCTATCACCTCCTCTTGCAAACCCTGCACTGCTGAGATAGAAGAGCTGGAGAGCAACACATACCCACGCACTGGAGATCCAGTTCTCCTTCCAAGGGTCTTCTCCCCAGCTTGTCCCACGTGGGCCCTTTTTACACCTGCATTCACAGCACAAGGGCAGCTACTTGTCTTTGCTGCTCTACCAGCGTTAACACCCCACGCTCCTTCCTGCTCCCATGCTTCATTCAGAAGAGCTTTCGCCTTTGCTACCTTGTCCCTTCCCGTTACGTGTGACTATTTTTTCCTCTACTGCAGAATGCACAGCTTTCTTCCCAGAGGAAATTAGCGGCCGTGGGGACAAAAACAGGAAGAAAGGAAACAACTTCCTGCTCGCTCCCGGACCCAGCCTGGAGACATCCCTGACCAACATGATGCCAAGCCAACCTGCAAGAGAATCAGCAGCCAGAACCAAGTCGTGCACAAGGAATGCTCCAGCACCGGACAAAATCCATGCGTGCTGCCGTTCCCCTCGCCTCAGTTACGTGAGAGAAAAGCACGGGTCAAAATAGGCACAAGGGGCACTTTGGCAGAGCAGGGTTAGTTAATTGTGTGTGTGCTGTGATGGGGGGCAGGAGAGGTTGCCCTCTGAGGAGCCCGAAGGGACTCAATGCTGCAAAAGCTTTAGCCCGTTGGGCTGCTGCGATCCCCACTGCATGCCAGCAGCGCCGCGTGGAAAGAGCTCAGGAGCTCGATCCAGAGGAAAACTGACGTTTCTGTGTAAAAAGCGACACGTTTCCCACCAGACCCTCTCACCCAAACACCAGGGGAAGTGGGGACGGGGGGTGGGGGGACGAGGAGAAAGGAGCCTTCCACCTTCATGGATTTGGATGAGGCAAAACCAGCCATCAACGCTCACCTCCAACCTACTGCCGAACGCGCCGAGGGGGGTGACCGAGCACCGCAAGAACCATGGACGAGCTGACAGGGGCCGAGGCACCGAAGGACCCCCCCCTCGCAGCGGGGGCCATTTTATGAGGGCTTTCCCCCCCATCACCACCACCACCGTTTCCCTGACAGGGGGGTCGGGGACGGTACTTACCTCAGGCCGCCGGCTTCGCCCCGCGGTCCCCGCCGAGGGCCGCTCCCTGCCCGGCTGAGGCGGCGCGGGCCCGCGCCGCCTCAGCCGGGCAGGGAACGGCCCTCGGCGGGCCCCCCCGCCTCCCTCAAGGGTCGGGCCGCCAGCAGGGGGCTGCCGAGCGGCGGCTGAGGCGGCGGGACGGGACAGGAGGGAGCCGGCACCTCACCTTTTCGCCGTTCAACTCACCCCCCGACACATACAACCCCCCCCTTCCCTTCAACCCCCCCCCGATCCGCACTCACCGTGCCGGCGGGCGAAGGGCCTCTCGGGGTCGGGGCACCCCCCCGCCCCCTCACACCCCACCGGCCACGGTGCGGTTTAAGGAACCGGCACCTCCGAGCTCGGCCCGCGTAGGGAGCGGAGACTCCTCCCCCGTGCCAGGGGCCGGCCGGCCGGGCACGCCATTCACAGCCGAGGCATGCAAATGGCAGACGGGAATCCGAGCGGGGACGGCGGCCCGTGTCCCGACGGCGAGCTGCCAGCGCCCGGGGCCGCGGGACGAGGCATCCCGCCGCCCCTGACTCACGGTGTCGGAATGCGGCGGGGCGGAAACCACCGGGCCCTGCAAGCCCCCGCCTCCCTTTTGGGGTCCGCCTCGGGGGTGGGCATCGCCTTTCGGGCCCGCAGCCGCCGACCCCACCAGCCCAACACCGTCAAACTCCGGGTGCTCCCGAGGCGCTGGAAGGGAGCCCCCGACTCTGGCAGCGGCTGTGGCCCGTGTGGGGACCGCCGGGGCCGGGAGTCACTCAGTTCAGGCTCGGCGGAGCTGCCAGGCCCCGGCCCCGTTGCTTCCCGCATCTCTCACAGGTTGCTCCCAGTCACCTCGCTCCTTCTTGCTGTTTCACTGTCCTCTACCTGCTCCCTGCCTCATCCCTTCCCACTTAGTCCCGTGTTTCCCATCACGTTCTTTACGCCTCCTCCTCCAGCCATGTGCTGAGTGTATCATCTTTCCTACAGGAAAGACGGGGGGACACTGTTTATCAGGGAGTGGAGCGATAAGATGTTTTAAACTGAAAGAGGAGAGATTTAGATGAGATATGAGGAAGAAATTCATTGCTGTGAGGGTGGTGAGCCCCTGGCCCAGGTTGCCCAGAGAAGCTGTGGCTGCCCCATCCCTGGAGGGGTTCAAGGCCAGGTTGGAGGGGGCTTGGGGCAACCTGGTGTGGTGGGAGGTGTCCCTGCCCAGGGCAGGAGGTGGCACTGGGTGGTCTTTAAGGTCCCTTCCAACCCAAACCGTTCTATCATTCTATGACTCTATGATCCCCTCCCTAAGCTGTTTCTTTCCTCCCAGCTCAAACATTTCCCCCTCCTGGATGCCATCCTCCCACCTCGATTGCTCAGCCGTCCTCGCCTTTGTCCCGGGACTGTTGCCGAAGATTTCTCCATCCACCCTCTCCAGAGCATCAGTCAGCATGCATTGCTCAGGCAGAGGAGCTCCAGCGAGGCCGGCAGCACGCACATCCCTCTTCAGCAGGTCCACAACCCACCGCTGCAGATGCTTTTAATACTACTAATAACGGGGGGGGTGTGCATATTTCTTGCCATCTCTCTGCATCGTCCCTGCCGACCTGCGGGCAAGAGCGATGGATACGAGCGGGCGAGCCGCCGGCGCTCCCTGCGAAGGGTGAGCTCATCAGCACCGCACCCACCCTGGCGCATGCCCACACACGGCCACAGCATCCACGCGTTCAACACAGCCCCCCAAGAGAGCCCCGCTAACTATATTGCGTCTCGTTAGCTAATGAGCAAACACAGATCAGCCCCAGCTAATCCTGGCTGAGGTGGAGATCAAATTGCACGCAGAACCCTGACCGTCCGCAAAGCTTAACAGGGAACAAATTATTTTCAGATGTTTTTACCACATAAACAAAGAAAAGAAGTGTCCGGTAACATAACAGAGCCGAGATGAACTCGCAGGCCCTTCAGCATCTCCCAGGAGGAACACTCTGGAGCTGGAGTGTGACTCTGACCCACCCCTGCTCTTTCTTAGCCTCCTGCCAACAGTACGTGCATTTTGCAAGAAAAACACAGTTCTTTCACCAAAACGTGATTTCTCGCTCCTGTACAATGCTCTTGCAGACAGCACTGCTAACCCCATCCCACAAGCACTCGTTCCCTGAGTGTTTCCCTGTCCAGAGCCCCCTGGGTCCATGGGGTGGGATTTTTTAACAAAACTGCAGGCATCTGCACTTAATCAGATAAAACCTACCCTCTCGGTGAAGAACACAGTCTCCTTGCTCCCATCGCCACCCAGGGTGTTTCTCCTTCAGTGCACCGAGTCCTATCAGACGAAGATACATGACATCAGGTGACTTAAGGCCAGCTTCTGCCTGCTGCTCTCTTGAGCACGAGCTGGTGCCCAGCAGCAGTTTGGTGTTGAGGGGACAATTGTAGGCTGCGAACAGGGGAAGCAGAGCCAAGTGTCACCCACCAGCTCTGGTCCCAAGCAGGTCATCCAGCCTGACAGCCTTGTTTGTTTTCTCCTTTGTGAATGCTTGCAGGGAGTACTTCTGTTTGAAATGTGGCCTCCGAGGACCAGCTGAAGGACAGCTCTCTTCTGGCGCTTGTTATGTTTAACATGAACATGTGATTACATGTATTTCCTTCGTTCTTCTCTGCTGGAAACTGGAATTTCCTCCCTTCTGCTTGAAACCCATGAGAAACTGTGATCTTGCCACAAGACATGGTTAAGACCCAATGAAAGAGATATCCATCAGCATGTGAAGTGCAGCACTTTTACTGCTGCAGCTCACTTAAACTGCTCCTTCAAAGTCGGGTCAGCCCCACGTCTGCCAACTTACAGCCAGGCACTGGTGGGTCTCCACCGGCCAGGAGTGGGGCAGAATGGCCTGTGGGTACTTCGCATGTTTGTTCAATGCCTCATCTTCATCAGCTCCCCACGGTTCTCCCTCCTGTGTGCACATGGGTATGCGATGATCCTGTGTCATCAAGTATTAAATCGGGCTGCACTGTATATTGACTGTACATCCAAGTAGGCCAACGGTGGCGTTGGCATGTGTTTATAGCCACAGCTGGACACGTGACACCAGGGAACCATGCAATGCTCTGAGACAGCACAGCCCCTTCTTCCTTACCTTCTTACAGCCTGCGTGCTTTGCCTAACAGTTATGTGAACATAGCTGGGACACACCAGGAGCACAGAGGTCTATTTTTATCTGGTTATCTAGACAGATGATTTGATTTTGACCTGCTTTGTTCAGGGTTTAGACCAAGAAAGCATCCCAGTATCCGGCAAGCACAGCAGAGAGCATCAGATTGCAGCCTTCACGGGGAAGCAGAGCTCCCCTTGCCTTCTGGAAATACATGGGCTTTGCAGTGCCTCCTGTGATGACATGAAGCAGCGGCGCAGGCCTGGCAGCCGTCCTAGCAAACAGGGAAGAGGTCCAGAAAGGCCTGGGATTTATTCTGGGGAGGATTAATAACACAGAAACCCAAGCGAAGTCCCACGGAGTTTCAAATGCAGGTGGCCTGGCCAGGAGCCAGAGAAGGAACTGCCAGGAGTGAGAGGACAGGGATTCCCCTTGGGGAATGCATTTCCAGGGTGGATCAGAGATCACCTGCATCCCCTCGTTGGGGAACAAACCAGGTTCCTGGGTACCAGCGGCAGGTCAGGTTTTCATCCCCAGCCCCTTGTACAGGGAGGATCCTGCAGACAGGAGAAGTGGGGTTGGTACTGTGGGATTTGTTCACCAGAGCTGCCACAGAAGTTGTCTCCTCTTCTTCCCTGCCACCCTGCAGCTCCTCCATGTGCAGCTGGTATTTCTGCTTTCTGCCCCAGCCTCACGCCAGGGAGAGCAGCGCTGGCTGCTCTGAGCATCCAGCCCCAGCAGTGCCCTTTCTCCCACGCCGCGGGTGCTAACGGCCCATCAATCTGTAGTGCTGGCACAAAATGCTCGGAGTGCAGATGCTTCCGCTCCAGATCAGATGCCAAGCAGAGAATGGTGCTGCTGACCTGCAAAAAAATAATATTGACACTTTTTGGAGTGCAAATGAAATACCTTTTGCTTTCCAAAAAAAAAAGAAAAAAAGACTCTACTAACAAGCAGCTATGTTGCAACTTGAATTTCTTATAATCCACTCAATTTACATTAAGTTCAAAAATGTAACACTGGGCAGAAAGTCTTTTGAAGCCTTTGTCACCCTCAGGCACCAGCAGACATTGCAGACGTTATTATGTGGGATCACGCAGTGGCAAGGAGGGACACAGAGGTGACTGTGCCTGGCAGTTCTGTGCACCTGGCAAGGTGCTGGCTGTGCTGCGGGCTGAGCTGGCAGCAGGGCTGCTCATAGAGTAGGGATGGGGTGCTAAGCCAGGACTTAAAGTCCAGGGAAGAGGCCCAAAAATAAAACCAAGCCCCACCATCCTAGTCTGTAGCATATTCAGCCCAAACCAGGACGGATAATTCACCTCACACGCATGTTCATCAAGTCTGTGTGGGGCTGGGGACCAAAACCAGGAGACGAGACGAGGAGCCAAAATGCTGTGGATCTGGAAAGGTGGTGGTACCCCAGACCTCTCACAGCCACAGGAGCTGCTGCCCAGCCAAGCACGAGGAAATCACATCAAAACTCAACCCCTTCATTTTCTGCCCAGATTAATTGCAATTGATCGTTCCCAGCTCTAGCCGCAGGGAGTGTGTGTGTTTGCAGTGCCAGGAGGAGGTGGAGGAGTGGAAATAACATAAAACTAGGATTTCATGGCCAACCCTTACAGAAATATTTATTTTAAGCTGTATTTCACCCAGAAAATCCTTTTGGATCAAAATGGCAATTTTCATTTTGGTCAACCCATTGGGGGAATTGACAAACACAAAAAAAAAAGGAAAACGTGTAAAGAAGGCTATTATTTCCAAAATACCTAGGAAATGTCACTTAGCAAAATAGCTTCCTTCCCCCCAGTTTACTCCAAAAAAAGAGGAACTTTTAACATATATATACGTAACATATACATATATGTATGTTTCATATGAAAGGAATAAAAATGACATGAAAGAAGTAAGATGAAACTCCCAAAATATCTGTTATGTAGCCTGAAAAACTCTTATCATTTTGCAATCCACTACTGGCAAGAGATGAAATAATATTGCTCCAGAATTTCAAAACTGGACAGATTTACTTCCAAGAGGCACACGAGGGCACTTATAAAGCAAATGCGGAGTGTAGTCGCCAAGTGTGTGCTCAAACCTTGCTATCGGAATGCAGGCATGGAAGAGGCTGAATGGAAATTGCACAAATTACCTTTTAGTTGGTGAACTGTAATTGCAGGGTGCCTGAGTTTTGAATGGTGACTTTCATTTAAATATCCAACTTCTGCTAATGGCGAATGGATCCTGGAAGAGACAGATGAGCCACAAGCAGCGTGAGCTCTGTGGCCAGTAGTTGAATGTCACAGTGGTGTTTGGGGGCCCTGCTTGCCCCCTGCCAGGTCTGGTTAGCAGCCACCACTGTCACACTTGCTTCCAGTACTAAACGTTACTCATGTTGATGAAGAAGAGGTAGGAACACAGCTCAGCAGCTTGACAGATGCCAAAGGAATTCATCCCCAAAGCACTGTGAGAAGTGATGTCAGGTGGAGAAGCAAGGTTTGTTAGCCTGCAGCCAGTAACTGCATCCCTCCAGGCTAGCCCAGGTGGCTTCTAACCTGCTGCTGGGGACAAGCCTCTCAAGGGAACGTTGAAAGTCGGCAATAATGAGTGGTCTAGTTCCGTTCAGAAAGGAGAGCATCACGGGAGAGGACTTAGCCCAGCATTAGCCACAATGAAGCTCAGCATCTTGTAACTTCCCATATTAAGTAAAAGGGAATTGAATTTAAAAAATCAACCAAACAAAAGATTTCCAGTTTAGTTGCTTATAAATGGACTGAAAGAGTTCATAAAAGAGCTGAGGCATTTTGGTTGGTCTGTCAGAAATAAACTACATTTTTGAAGAAAGATACGCTACCTTGATGTAAAAATATGAACTCAATAATTGGAGAAAAAATTAATTCAGTTACTGACAATAACCTTGTAAAGAACTTGCTCAGCTGAAATAACAGGGCTTTGTGCAAATCCAGTAAATCTTTAAACAAATCTTTAGGAATGGTTTTGGCATAGATAAGTAAGAGACAAAGAAGAGGCTGAAATTTCAAAGCGAAATCCACTCTCCCTGTTTCAGTAACATAGATCTGCTCTCCAGCAACAAAGAATTTAAGCATGTCAATGTTTAGCAAGAAATACTGCAGTTAGTTAGACTTAAAGGAACTATAATATGTAATGTAAAAACTATTGCAAACAACCTAATTTCATGGACTCTGGTCTAAACTTTATTGGTCCCCTTGTGCTGTCAACGTGTGGTCAATGGGAAAAGGTATGGCTGGAAAGGTGTCTCCTCTTCCCAGTCTGTCACTGCTTTGCTGGTTTGGTCCTTCTGCGCTATTCCTGATTTTTCAGGTTGAAACAGGAGCTGAGGAAAGGAGGGGGTTACCAGCTTCCAAAGGTTTTATGAGCTCTGCGTCTTGCATGTCTAGAGTGGGGCCTTGCTGTTGAGTGTTGAAGACATCTGAGGACGGAGGTAGCTCCACCGCTCTGGGTCCTGTCCCAGGGCTGCAACCTTCTCACAGGGAAGAGCCGTGTCTTTGTGTGCAGCAGGTTTCCCTTCTCACTGCTGTGGCCTCCTGCCCTTGCAGGGTCCTTGTAGCCCCCATGGGCCGTGCAAGGTGGGTTTCAATCCCCTCCACCTCGTCCTCCACTGCGAGCAAAGCTGCTCTCTCAGCCTCTCCTCCCCAGCCCCAGCCATCCCAGTGGCCCTTCACTGGGCTCTCCAGTTGCTCTGTCTCTTCTGAGGATCCAAAATGGGATGGGGCGATGCATGTACACTGAAATACTGGCACTATGCAAACAGGAACAGAAGGATTATTTGTAATTAAACCCCATTGACAGTGAGTCTACAATCATCTGTAGAAATGCACCTAGGTGTAAAGACTCCCCGTCTTCCAGCAGAGTTTTTGGTGCAGGAACTAAAGAAGCCACCGCTGACCTTAAATGAGGAAGCACTGGTGGAGCGTCTCTGTCTTTCCCAACCTTCTGCAGGACATGGTAGAAACACAGAAAGAGGAAGCTGCCAGCAAAGTTTTTAACCAATATTCTGTTTATGCTTGTGATAAGATGCCAAACCAGAGGAAGGCAAGAAAGGAATGAAACCCAAGAAGAAAGCAACTGTTAATCTTGACTCCCACCCCGGACCCCTGCATGTTTTACATTTTATTACAAGTATTTATTACAAAAAGTTTACACTTGGAGCAAACGATCCCAGTGGAGCAATACAGTTTAGCACTAGCCAACCTACAAATATCTGCCTTGCTTATTTTTCCTTTTTCCTGGCACATGAAGCATTTTGAAATCATCTGGAGCTTCCTACTGCTTCAGGACTTGTAAGGTCCCAAAGCCAGTCATTCAGAAAACTCCTAAGTCACTCTTTGGAGAAGTTTTGGGTATATGCATGGACAAGCTGTCCCCTCTGAGCCACGGCTAAGGCAGACTGTCTGCCCCAGAGACCTGTTCCCTATTTCACTGGACATGACAATTGCGCCAATGAATATGGTCAAAGCTTCAACTAGACAGAAAGCAGAAGGCCAGCCTCCTGAAGGATTTGATAAAGCAGAGTGTGTCTTCACTCCAGATTGCTACAAAGCCCCTGGATTTCAAGTTGTCCACAAAGGAAAGATCTGTACAAAATGTCTAAGCCTTTCCAAAAAAAAACCCGCAAGTGTTTGGACACAGTCCATTTTTAATGTAATGTACAGAAACTTTTCAAAAACTGGGTGGGGAATTGTTTCATAAAAGGGCAAATCCTTCCAAATTGCTTGCTTCCAAAACCCCTCCGAGCCCTGTGGAGGAGACAGACAGATGTTTTGCTGGAGTCCCAGCGAAATCACCACAGGGCGTGCGCGATCGTCCGGGAAAGGGCAGATCTGGAGCTTCACTGCGCCAGTCCGATTCCTCCTGGAGCAGACAGGCTGCAGCAAGAGGGAGCATCCGGCCGGGCTCTGCACTGGGCTGCGCAGCTTCCCTGGAGTGGGGTCTCTCCTGCGCTCCGACATCCACAGTTTGGATCTCAGCCCTCAGTGCCAGCAAGAGAAAGAAGCTGCTCACTGTCTCGTTCCTATTCTCCCCTGAATAAAGCCTCGCAGGAAAGGGAAGGGATCATTTCATTTCTTAAAGGGCAGCTGACTCCCCTCTAAATGGCCACATTCTTGTCCCGCTTGCAGAGTGCGACTGGTGCCAAACTTGGTCACAAAAGCGTATTCACGACTTTTTCCTTCCTACACATTCAGGAGTTGAAAGCCAGTTTGGTTCAAACTCTCCAAAATGACTTATTCAGCAGCTGCTTGCCAGCTTCCTGTTTGCAGAGTGGCAGGGCTGGAGCAGGGGCACGAGCCCCCACACCACAGACACTGCCGTGGGGACACTCTGCTCCTCCGGCGGTCCCTGAGCCTGCCAGCGTATCAACCATTACTGATGGGGCTCGGCTTGGGCAAAGACCCCATCATCAGGCTGGCCTTTTCACCTCTGCTTTTGGTTTCATCACCAAATTTGTTTTTTCTTGAGGTCACTGGTCCCTGGGACATGTTCCAGCTGTAACGAGGATCTTTTCCCCAGTAAATAATTCCTGCTCTCTCCAAGGGAATGGAGCAAATACTCAGCCTCAAGCTACTGAGCACTGAGGGCAGCCAGCTCCTGCCCTTGCCAACAGCCATGGAAGCGATTATCCTCCCTGGGATCAAGAGACTCAATGTCTTGTCTAAAAACCTACAGGAACACATCAGGGGAACAGGGACAAAGCTGCCCTTCAGCTCTTAGGTTCATTTATAGCAGGGAAATCAGGCAAAATAGACAAACTTTGCTCAACACAATGCTACCTTCATACTGGCACCCGCAGATCCTTCCTGGTATGCTCTCAGCTCCGTCACTCTTTGGGGAAGTGTAGGAAAGACCATAGGACTGTCCAGGTGCTTTTCAGCTGGGAGCTGAGCTCCCATGAGTGTTTTGGGGTGGCAGAGTGTCCCTGCTGGGGACATCATGGGTTTACCAAGGGGAAGAAATGCCTGGGTCTGTGCAATATCACGGGAAAACCAGGGTCTGCCATGAGCGGGTCAGTGGTGGTTCCTGGTTGCAGGGGGATGTGATCAGGATGTTTTCTCAAGGCCAGCCTTTGGTTATGTGGTTTCCTCCCCATCTGTGGCTTCAGCATGACTGCCAGCAGTATGGTTTCTCCTTTTGGAATCCTACATGGCCTTTTGCGGGAAAACGCCCATGTAGTGTCTGCAATCCCTGCGGCCACGCTTGCTGTGCAACAGCCCACAGGGAGGAACCAAGAACATCTTTGTGTCCATGATGCCTTCAGTAAAATTACTTGTCTCGTACAAGAGACAGCTTTCCCAAGAGCATGCCACAACTTATGGGGAAGGATCGCTGTGCTAACGGATATAGGCATATTTCTTCCACAATGCCACCGTCATTTCAACCAATGTGTTCTAACTGAGCGAGCTGGGTCTTTATGGCCTTTCCCACCAGGCTGGTGGTACGAGACAGCAGGATTTTGCTCCAGTGGCCCCATGGTCTTTCACAGTTGCACACACCACACTGGTAGGCTCACACTGTCCTCAACGAGAATTATTTACTCAGCAACGTGCTGATACACTGACCACCAAAGCTGCCTAATGACTGCACAGATGATCGTTTGTGGCAGGTCAGTGGTAAATGAGCTCAGATGTGGCTTCCTAGCAGCAAGGGGACCCTTTCTGTTCACGGAGCATTTGCTCTTTCAGCTGAGGCTATTTGTACATGAACAAAAGTGTTCACACCTGACCCTGGCTGGAGGCTGTAAACATTGCTTTATTGCAGCAGTAATGGTGGCAGAGGAGCCCGGGGCTGTGGCCACCTGCGCTGGGCTCCCCACACCGGCCATGGGAGCGGGACAGCCGCCTGACCGCACGGCTGCGTCACACTCTGGCACGGTGCGCTCCTGAGACCACGGTCAGAAATGCCTCTGGCAGAAGCAGCAAGCGCTACCGAGGGTGGATTAGGGCAGGAATGTAGAAGGATTTGACGGCTCAGACACCAGAGATGAAGGACATGGGCACTGCAGGCAGGGAGCCGAGGCATGTTGGTGCTCACATCTCCTGGACCAGGCCTGCTGCCCTGGGAGAGGGGAGCCGTCTCCAGTGGGATAGGCTGGAAAGTGTGGATCCTTCCTTTCTGGAAATGAACCTATCCCCACCATCATCTTCTCATTTCATGTGGTTGCCATGGAGTACACAAATATTTTTGTGCCATGACTAAGTAGAAGTTTGGATCTAGCTGCAAGTGGAGTTGATTCACAAAGGTGACTCGATAACTTGCTTGGCCGATCCACAGGGTAATGCTCTGAGTCCCAGGTCTCCACACAGGCTTTGGGCTCATTGCATCAGCCCCACTGGCATCCAAATGGTGGCACAGCTGGGACGTGTGGGAGGGACCCCAAGCTACTGGGCAAAGCTCCTTGACCAGACATATCTCCAGCATGGCACTGAGGTGAGATTCACCTTCAACATCTTACGCACTGATCATATATAACCCACTGGCTCATACATAGGCTGTGCTATGTGCAGGGACCACTGGTACCGATTCTAAATGGACATTTCCAAAGAAAAAATGCCTTTGGCAATGTAAATTCTCAGTGATCCCCAGAAGGATCAAAACCAAATGTTTAAATCTCTCCAGGTGAAGCTTCTGAAGGACAGGAGGGTGCCGGCACAGCGCTGGGCACACGGGGGACCAGGGAAGATGGAGAGACTGCAGTATTCGGTGCTGCTGACTCAGAGTCAGCAATCACAAAGTCTAATATAATTTTGTTGCACATCATCACATCAGAGGAGCCAGCACAGTAGGTGAGTGGTGTTGCAAGCAAGGGCAGTTTTCCACGGTGTGTGCTGTATTCTTACAGCCACTGATTCAGCTAAAAGGATGTTCCGCCCTGGGGCTGGGCAATTACAAATTTAGCAGCTAGAGTTATATGTCCATAAATATCTTTGTGGTAACCTTTCTCATTGCATCTGGGAAGAGCCCAAACAGGAAATCTCAGGTAGAAATGGGAAACAAAACCTCATAATTTGAATCATCAATCATATGGTAAAGTTAGGAGAGGAGTTAGCCTGAGTACAAAGGAGCTTGTCTCTGGCAGGGCTTCTAGAAATAGAAGCAGCAATTTCTTCTGGTTTCCAGGAAATCTTGTATTTGAGCTTGCTCTTAATTTTCCTTCTGGAAAAGGAATAAAATCTGACCTACTTTTGAGCAAGAGTCATTGGGATCAGATTTCTAAAATAGGCCTGGACATAGATGCTTCCTTGGTGCTCGCTGAAGCCGTTTGGTTGATGCAATGAGATAGTGCTTCTCTAGAAGAATTTCAAACAAAGAGTTTCTGTAATCAGAGCTTCAAATAAAATTATGTGCCTTGTTTAGGGCTAAAGAGTCCATCTTAGTATTGAAAGGCAGTTGTGTTTTCTGTCTGGAGATTGAGTTTTGTCATATATCTCAAAAAAGCACGACCCCGGTGACCAAACTGATGAGGAGCCACTGCTCAAAGTGAAGTCAGACTCTGAAATCAGCCCCTCACAAGCAGTTGTTTTTCTGGCCTTTTGAAAATAACTCTTTTCAGATGTGCGATTGGGAATTTGCCAGGCCACTCCAGATATTTCCCCAGAGGTCCAGATGGTACCAGAAGACATGGAAAATAAGATATGTCATTCTTAAATAAGATTATTGACACTCTGTCTTGCTATAAAGTACTCTTATTGTATTAGTGTAGTTTGGGGGTGTGACCCATAGGTCTATAGTCCTTGGCAAACAGAGGGTATTGTGCTCAGCAGGAGGGGTTCGTGCAGGGTTGCATGTGTCCATGGGGTTGAACACAGCCAGGTCCCCAAGTGGTCCAGTCTCCCTGGAGGAGATGAGAAGCATCTTCTAAACCAGCACAGTGATTTTCTCTAGCTGTAACAGCTAAGGCGCTATCAGAATGAAAAGCCAATCAGCCACCTAGCAAACAGCGAGCCCCTGCCGCAGCCTCTCGGCAGGGCAATCCTGAGAGCTGCCCTGTGAACAGAAATGCTTGATATCTGCCATCTGCTTTGGGTGAGGAATTCCAGAGAAGGGGGTTTATATTTTGCCATTCAGTTTCACAATGAGGACCAGATTTTCAAGAATTCATATTGAAAGGAAATTCCAACACATTTGGAAACTAATTTTGGAAAACAGAAATATTTCCATCCGTTTGGGGGAAGGAGGAAATACACGTCCTGCACAGAGCACTATCCCCAGCCTGGCTCTGAGCACCAGGGGGGTCACAATGCGCCTGGAGGACAAGGGGGTCCTGGCCAGCCAAGGACACCTCTCAGTGCCCTGGGGAGCACAGGGAGGAGATATTCCATCAGCCCCAGGACAACTGCCTCGTGACTTGGTAGCATCCACCTCACATTTCTGTTTGTCGATCTCATTTCAATCTTGAACAAAAAAATGAAACAAGACCAAACCCTGGAGAGCACTTGCTCAGTGTGTCTGGGCACAGCCATGGTAAGCCCATTTTGGCAGGCTTTGAGAGGAAAAGCTAAGCCACTCCCCAGCCCCTCCATCTTCTCCAACAAAGGGGTCCTGGAGCTCCTCAGGACACACACATGGGATTTAGCAGAACTTTGGGAGCCACGTGTGGAGCAGAGGGCTGCCCAGCAGCCCCAGCAGCCCATCCATGCCTCTTAGACTTCATCACCTGTATCACAGCTCCCTGGAGCATGGCCCCTGGCTGCCGTTTGGGCAGCGTAGGAGGGCCTGGACCACTCTCCAGCTGCCAGAGCAGCGGAGCAGTGGGCCTGACTCATCTCCCTCTGCGGGATGGAGCTGGGATGGTGGGTAGCCTAAAGGACACTGCTGACCCTCACCCCCCTCCCCGTGTCCCACTGCAGACCCCAGGAATGCTCCGTGGGATAACGATAGCCCCACGGAATCTGACTGGCTGGCAGACTCCTGCACATTGCTGCTTGCAAAATACTATTTCTGGCACCATCACCAGCCTAAACCCCAAACCGTAAGACTGCAGGCAGAGTCTGCCCAATTCCCAGAAATTCCAGCGAATGGATCAGGCAGGGGATTTTTCTCACACACCCACACAGGAACTTAGAAAAGCTAAATACAAATGCAGAAGCTATTGGTGGTGGTCACCTAAGCCCTGCCCAAGCATCCAGCCTGGAGAAGCTGCTGTCTCCTGAGATGTGAAATGCTCTCAGGGCTTTTCTCAGGAGCTTTCTCCTGGCCTCTCCTCAGCTGATGGAGGTCTAGGTTGACCCACACTGGTGGAGAAAGATCTGTCACTGAGCTGAAATGTGCTTGCCATGTTGTGAGGAGAACAACTCATTGTGAAATTGAGGAATCTGAGTTTCTCCAGGGATTATTCTAATTAGACACTGGCTATTTTTACCCCATATCATATGTTAGAACTACAACTTTAAAACCACACTGGAGCAGCCAAGTTAAATACTGTAATAACCCTGAAAATAGGGTTAGCGAATTTAATGGCTAACAACAACATTTCCAACAATAACGCTAAACCAGGGGGACTTACCGCCATGCTTCTTGGCACAAGCTGAACACCAGGAGAGTCAGGGGCAAAACTGCAATTCTTGACAGAAGCTCGTGGCTATCTGAGTCCATCAGCAGAAGCACTGTCGTAGCCACGGTGAATGATGGGCGGCTGAAGTCACTCAGATAAATACTGTCAAATCCTGGAAACAAATTACATTTACAACAGCTTCTACATTCATGAATATCACTACAGCAGGTCTCATAAATTTTCTAGCAAACCAGTGACTATGGCTAATGGGAAGGAGGCCAATGGCTTAGTGCCCAGAGTAGCTTGGGAATCCTGGGCTCCCTTGCAACTCACGCTGGGACCAGGATGGAGCAATCAAGTCCTGCCTGACCATGGTCCCGCAGTAGCACGACGCTGAGCAGTTCAGCAAGCCTGGGAGAGCCATGGACCTGCAAAGTATCCAACACTGGTGGGCTTGACACAGATTTGTTTTTCCTGGGCCAGGTAGCAGGAGCCTGTAGCAGCACCCTGCTGCCTGAGCTACGTCCTCACATTCAGAAAGCTGAGGTTTGGCAAAAGCTCTGGGGAAAAAAATTCTTTCTTGTTCCCAAAATATCACACATCTTCTACAGCAGAGGTCTGGCAGACCTCCAATTACATGAGCACAGGTTTGGAAGGATCAGGGTTAAACTTAGCTCCAACCATACGCAGAGTTTAGAACTTATTTTACAGCTGTAGAATCCCTGCTCAGTTTAAAACCCATGTGCTGTCCCCCAAGGTCCTTATGATGCCCTCCACCCTGCCCCTTTTCACCTGGGGGCCTGGTCCTCTCCGGGAAGCACAGAGGTGCTCTCCCCCCGCAGTCAGCTGAGTGACGGTAACATGCCAGCTGAAGACCTGCATCCAGTTTGTGATGGTAGATGAATTTTCTGGACAGAGCAGCAGGTACGTGCCCATTCTGCTCCCCCAGGGCCCCCCAGCACAGCTCCCTGCCACTGGGGAGCCTTCACAACTGGGTTTCCAGCACTGCTTGGGCAGAAAGGCTCCTTAAGGAAGCCCCTGGGGATGCCCAGCTCCAAGAGCCCACAGCAGTCAGCTTCCAGGGTCCCATGCATTTCACCAGGGTGAAGCTTGCTTCACCTTGAGCACAGCTCTGTGCAGAGACAGGGGAATTTAAAAAATATTTTGTCCAGACAAGTTACCCTCACTTGTGCAGGGTAATGCTTTCTTTCAAGGGGACTGACAGGTTTTGATCTCAGGGCTGTACAAGAGGTGACTGCGCAGCCGTTTGGCCTGCGGTGCACATTTTCCATATATCTCTTAGAAAATATCTGCTAGCTAACCAAGAGCACACCTGGAAAGTCCCCAGCCATGGTCTGCTGTGTGCGCAGCTCGTAGGGGGTCCCTGACATAAGGGATTTTCCCGCACACAACTACGGTGGGGACCAAGCAATTTTGACAGCACTGGGATGGTTAAAGGCAAAGTTTGGAGCTTTTGGGGTTTTCTTGTTTTGCTCAGTTTCCTGTGGTCTGCAAATGCACTGCCACTTTGGTATCTGTGCTGAGCTTTGGAAACACCAGTCCCACAGGCACCAGCTGGGTAAAATGCTACTTAGCAGACAATTTCTTTAATCCCCCAGGTTTTTGGCTACTGTAGCCCACTATCCCAGTGCCAGTGGCTCGTTCCTTTCTCACTGTGGAACATCTCCATATCCCAGGTCTATGGCTGCAATCCCATGTCGCTGGTCCCACACCCCTTCGTGCCAGTGTCCTCCCCCTTCCCCATAGCTCTGAAACCCTTTTGACTCAGCAGTACCAAAAATAGTTTAACTTCTTTGCATTTTTAGAAGCCAGCCAGGCTTGAAACCCATTGCGGGGACAGTTTCTCCTGGCAGTAGAGACCCAGGTGCCAAAGTTAGAGGATGAAGCTAGACCCTGGGAGCACCTCGCCATGCCACGGGAGACGATTCTTCTAGAACAAGACCACGGGAGTGTGCTGGCATGGGAGCTCAGCATCACACTGAATCCTGGGTACATAAGTTATTCCAAAACAGGGGTATCAGCCACGTGCATGGTCTTCTCCTGGGAAAGGGCAGACAAACAGCACGCTGCAGAATGACAGGGCAGGACAGAGGAGTTACTCACAGAAGCATTTCCTTTCTCATGATCACTCAGTTTATCTTTGATTAAAAAAGGGGTAGTTTTTTTAACTTTAATCAGTCAGCCTGGGAAAATGGTATGGCAGTTCTTCTAACTGTCCAGCTAACTGCTTGTTGAAAGCATTCGCGAGGGCTCATCTAACCCACAGAAATTGCTCCAGACAGACAGCACTGACTCCAAAAATACATAATACAACATTTAATTTCTAACCCTCTTAGTTGAAAAAAATAAACTCAATTCGGATAGGAACTGGCTTGTAATGAATTTAGTGATGCCCGTGTGAGGTGTGTAAATAGCATGTGTAAATAACACCTTAGCTATTTGGCTGTAGGTCACTGTAGCAAATGCATCAAGCTATTGTGCTTCGCCTGCAGACCTGTCATCACACACACCACCCCAGCTGGCAAATCCTCTGCTTTTTTTTTTTTTTCCTCCCCAGATGTTTCGATCTCCAGTTTGAAGCTGACATCTGGAGAAGTGATGTTGCAGAAATGCTACACATCAGCAGGCCAAATACGGGATATGCTATGGAAATGCAAATGCAGTGACAGAACAAAATTAATGGACTTTCAGATGCAAGTCACTAAGTGATACAGTGCCTGTCAATGGTTTCCTAATGCAAAAACAGGCAAGAAACCTTGTTATACTGAGCCCGCCCCCCCCAGGAGAGACGTGACATCTGGCCAGACAGCATTTCTGAAAAAAAGCACTCTCTGAAATCCCGCTCCCCCCAGTTAGTTAACGTCTCTCCAGTGCCCCTCTCTGCTCCTCACTCCCACATCCTCACTAAGCTGCCCCTGTCCTCTTCCATCTTTTCACCCTTTGTAGGCATTTCTGCCAAGACAAATGTATACCTGAACTACCTCCTCCATGGTATTTTGGGGTTTTAGCCTTCTCAAGAGATGAGACTGCAGGCAAAGTGTCTCATAGAGGGACATGGTGGATGGAGGTTTTGTCTGTGGGTGTCTCAGAGTCTGTCTCAGAAGCTGGACAAAAAGCAGAAAGGCAAAGAAGGTAGGAAGACCTCATTTAAGGAACAAGTTCACAAAGAAAGGCTCAGGGAACAGGCAACTGCTCTTTGAACAGTGGGAAGAAGGAGCAGATTTCCTCTGCATTCTTTGTAAGAAATCTGTACTCATCAGGCTCGTGAAAGATGAACTGCTAAAGATGAACTGCTAGATCAACAGTTATCTCTTTTGGTGAAATCATGAAGGAAACCATTGTCGTTGGCATTTCTGCAGCAAAAGACCAGCAAATTTGTGTGGATTGAGATGAGAAAAGTGGTGATTGTGACTGACAGCAGCAGTGGACCGCTTGATCCTTAAGTCACACAAAAAAATTCCTGAAGGATTTTGGTGGAACAGGAGGTCTGGAGGTCTCCAGTCCAACCTCCTGCTCTGAGCAGGTCTGGCTGCAAAGCCAGGGAAAGTTTATCGGCACCTTGCCCAGCTGAGTTTTGAAAATCTCCAAGGATGGAGGTCCCACCACCTTTCTGGGTACAGTCCCAGGGCTGCATGTCACGGTGCACGGGAACCAGAGCTTCCCTTGTCACTACTTGTGGCTTCCTGCCTTTACAGCGTCCTTGTAACCCCCATGAGCAGCGCAGGGTGCAATTTGGTCCCCCGCTGTCACCTCTTCCAGGGTGACCAAAGCCATTCTCTCAGCAATCACAGCAGCCCTTCACTGGGCTCTCCATTCTGTCCTTGTCTCTCTTGTACTGATTGGAATACTGTGCAGAAAGGTGGACAGAAAACCAAACCAAATATGTTGGCTGTATTAAGGCAGTTTTCAACATTTATTTTTTTTCCTTCTGTAGACATGCACGGGAATTCTCCAGCAACTCAGACCAAAAAAGAAAACCCCAAACCCCAACTGGTCATTTTATTTACACAAGGAGGAATGCAGGAATTCTGACTTACTCCAAAGTATCTTTGGTTACCCTGTATCACTAAAAATTTGTTAAGAGTAGACCTGGCTAACCCACAATCCCACTGAAGACACAATTGCAAGTTTTAATTGAAGTAACTATTACAGCCCACAAAACGTAGCAAGACACAGCTCCTGCTGCAGTTTCAGAAACACGTCAGCAGAGCAAAACATTAGATAACTAGGAAAAAGCCATCGGCTAAGCAAATGTGATAAATTTTCAGGAAGTAGGAAGAAATAAATTGGGAGCTTAGCTATTTTGAAAGTAATTCCTATTTTTTCAGTGAATATTTATATTGGCTGTGTGCTCCTATCTTTCCAGTCAAAATTCTGTTTCTCACCACGTGACGACTCATTTTAACATGAGGCCAAAAAGGGATCCATATTCCAGCTAAAGCGACATTGATGTGCACATCATACGCACATAACTCGCCTTCAGTAAGACTGCCCGGAGAAGGGCAAGGAAGTTTGAGATCATTGCAACCATATGTGGTGTGTATCCCAACCAGCCCACACACCAGAAAGTGAAACAAGCCTCTGACAGGCAGCAACCCGCAGCAGGGGAAAAGGGGGTCCTACTTGGAAAGACAGCACAGTTTACATCCCCCATGGGAATGTATATATTCCACTATGGGAATACAATCTGCTCCTGATTTCAGTTCTTGCATGTCTTTTGGGGATTTTCAGCCTGGAGAAGAGAAGGCTCCAGGGAGACCTTATAGCAGCCTTCTAGTACCTGAAGGGGCCTACAGCCTGGGGAGGGGCTGTTTGCAAGGGCATGGAGCGATAGGACGAGTGGCAACGGTTTTAAACTAGAGCAGGGCAGGTTTAGATTAAACATTAGGAAGAAGTTCCTTACAATGAGGGTGGTGAAGCACTGGCACAGGTTGCCCAGAGAGGTGGTGGAGGCCCCATCCCTGGACACCTTCAAGGCCAGGCCTGATGAGGCTCTGAGCAACCTGATCTAGTTAAAGATGTCCCTGCTCACTGCAGGGAGGTTGGACGATATGATCTTTAAATGTCTCTTCCAACCCAACACATTCTATGACTCTATGATTCTATGTCTTCTTAACCACCCATGACAGCAGAAGGGCGAGCAGATGGGGCAGAAGCACGTTCAGCAGTGCCAGTTAAATCTGCTGCTTCATGAGGAGCAAGACCTTTGGTTAAGGTAGACATGCTCTAGGGGATTGCTGAGTTCAGTACCATCACCCCCAAACTCTACAGGAATGACAGGACGGGTTGCCTTAGCAATAGCATTGCTTGGCAGAGAAGGAATCTTGGGATTTAATCTTGGTTATCTAGCGAAGGGCATTTGAAAATTGTCTGCAGAGAGGCTTGGAGGTCCTGGAAGAGCTGGAGCTCAATCACCAACTTTGCCCAATTTCAGGAGCCATTGCTCTGCAGAGATGATTCCTTAAGCACAGATTTCCCTTCAAAGCCTGTTAGAAAACACTTACATAGAGATCCAGCTTATGCTGCCAAAACGTGTTCCTTGTTAGTTTGCAAGAATTACTACCTCAAACAGAGTAAGATCCCTTAGCAAAAGAGTCCCTTTTCGTTATTAATTAAATCTATACTGGGGTTTTCCCAACATCATTTTATTGGTTAGGGTATGATCTCTTTTTTTTCCTTTGGTTTCTTTCTTTTTTTTTTTTCTTTTACATTCCTGAAGTAAAAGCCACAGCAAAGCTGCAACACAGACCTGTCTTGACTGAAACACTGGGTAAGGACAACGATGTTAAAAATGAATGAGCACTGCAGAAAGCATTAGTGATTTACATGCAAAAGCAAACTTTACCTATATTGTATTTATGTCCCCCGACCATTTTTTTCCCTGGGAATATCTGAGTTCCCATCTCTTCAACTGAAGGAGTTTGTTTTCAGTGGCAGTTCTTGGAACTGGAACACTAAGTCCGATGCCAACTGAAAAATTGATATGCAGAGGGTGCACTCCGCTGCTTTCCAATTAGTTGAATTCTCACCCCGGAGCTCAGGTTGCCTGCGTTTTTCTGGGAAATCCTGCAGCAGCAAATAATCACATCCAACCTAAGGGATTTGTTTGAAGACAGATCTGAGGGTTCAAGAACCTCCCCCCCTTTTTTTTTGTTAAATGGAAAGAAACTGGAGATCCGTCATGTTTAAGTTGCTCTTTAAGCAGTGGAATAAAGCAGTTTCCTAGGCTCCTGTGTCCCATTTCCCTGCCTTTCCACAATAACCTCTGTCTCCTCTTGTCCTCCTGAGAACCTCATAATGCTGCCAGCTGCCCCATTTCCCCCCTGCCCCACACCATACAGCATGTACCTCCTGTGTCCCATAAGCAGCACACACTGGCTGGCCAGTACGTCTGTGCACCTCACCTAGAACACTTCAAACAGTGTAGGGAATTGCTAAGCACATTCTTGTTTCTTTTTGTAACGAGGGACGTGATTCCAGACCTTTCCCCTCTACCTAGAAACCAGGTTTTATAAAATCCACAGGAACTCAGCCTGCAGATTCAAAAGGGAAGGAGATATACAGACAATGTGAGCATGCAAATTTTCTTACCACAAGAAAGATTGTTAAAAGGGAAACGTAACAGCAATTTTAGTTACAATGACTAAATTGAAACTCAGACTCCAAGAGAATGGGTCTCTCTCTCTTGTTCTGGCTTGTGAGCCCTAACGTGAGTCTCTCTCTTGCAGCATTTATAATCGTTCTTTTAATTTATGAGGATAAGCGAGATGGAGTTACAAATTACTAGGAATATAATTAACTTGCAGTGAATGCAGAGCTAATCTTTTCGTTGCCAGCACTGTTACACAGGCAGTAAAGCCTTTCTCAGATCGGGTCCTACGTGCCAATGGTTCTGGTCAATGATTACCCCTTGCAAAAAGCTTGTGACATACTCCCTCCGGTCACCTGTTTACATCCCAAATGTTCTCAAGTTCTGCTATTTCAGGCTTAACTCTTGTGACCTTAGTCAATGATATTCAATCCAAGCCTCCTTACCATATCCTGCAAGGCAAACAACTCCAGGTCAGTTTTAGTAACCAGCGCTATGTCATGCCTGTGGTCAATGACTGTAAATATGCCCACGCCCATGTGTTTCCTAAATTTGGATGTCTGTGATAGCAAACAACAGGGTCTGGGTGGTCAGTCCTGTTTCACCCAAGAAGATTGGGGGCATTTTTGCTCTTTGAACATTTTCTTTCACCTTCTGAGCATTGTCTGGACAAATTTAGATTTATTAGAAGAGATCAGCTAAGCACGATAAGGAAAACAATTGTGACGTCTGCAGAATGTCTCTAAGAGCTGGATGAGTCAGATAACAGAGACACTGAGCAGAAGATATCTACCTCCAACAGCGGCCAATTGCAAAAGCTTACAGACAGTATAAAACCAGGTCAAGTATACAGTCATATTTCTCCTAAATACTCCACCAGACCCAGCGGTTTGTGGCTCAGGGACTTCCTGAGCTAGAGATGGTGTGTCTGTGTTTAATAGCTTGGACAGACTTTTCTTCCTGGTATTTGTTCAAAAGGTTCTTGAACCCCCCCCGATGTTTTAGTACTCATAGTATCCTATAGAAATAAGCTCCTCAGTCTATGTGTGAATTGTCTCTTTCTTTTTGGTTCTGCCACTTTACAAGCCACTTCCTCTCCTTTTCAGTCTTTGTTCACCCTCCCCAAGCCAAGTTTTGTACTGATCCTCGAGGACAGAGAGTGACTGGGTCCCATTCAGGGCATAACTTCTGGTCTCCTTTGGAAAACACTGTCGTTTTCCCAGGGGAGCTAGTATGTAGGTGACCAGTCTTTACCCCAGTACACTCATACAATAGAAACATCACCTTTGCAAAGTTCCCTGTGGTGGTTACCAGTATATAATGAAATGACTCCCAGCAGCTCTACTGTATTTGCAAAGGGCACAAGATTACTCCTGTAAAAACAAATGATCGTTATCAGCTCAACTGCATCCTAATTTGAACATTTTTCATCTGTTACGAGACATCAGTGGAGCTTATCTGAACTACTGCTAGCAGCTGGCGTGTTGACATTGCACAGGATGCAGAAAAACTGTTATTCCTTGGGGTGTTACCCTGACCTCAGCTTTGCTGATGGACCTCATTTGTGCCTGCTTCTCCTCTTACTGCTCTAGGCTATACACATCAAAGGTGATCTGCTGGTCTGTCCAGAGAGCATCAACACGGTAGCAACAGCACATGGAAGAGATATTAACATCAACCAGTTCAGGGAGCTGGTTTAAGCACAGCTCCGCAAGTTATTGCACTGTGGAGGGGTAACTTCTCTGAAGGAGAGAGGCAAGAATAAGTAGGTGGAGGCAAAGAGCCAGTGTAATTTCTTAAACTGGCTTTTTCCCTGCATCCAGCGCATTCTGAGCACTCTCAGCAGAGGGGCAGTGCTGGAGGTGGCTAATAGCTCTTAGGCGTGCAATGCTCTGACTCTACATATATGCACACACACATACATATATAAACACAAAAATCACCCCACACTCTCATGTATGCTCTTTTTCTGTTCTGATTGATTTATCGGGCACAACTTGCACTCCTCGTGATTTAGGAAATACTGAATAAACTGTCTTTAACACTTTCAGAAGAGAAACTACTGTGTTTACAACAGCTTGGCTGATGGCTTGGGGCATCTCCATCTCATGCCTCCCAACCTCCTGCTAGTTCAGCCAAGCCTTTGGTCTCCAGCTTCTCACTGTTCCTGCCCCATGCAGCTGTGAGAGACCCCAGGCATGGCAGTGCTTACAGCACCCCGAAACCAGTTTCACTGGGGGATACCACGCAACCTATCAGTCCTGCAGACACAGTGGGCAGAGCCCATCAGCCCAGCCGTCTGCCCCGCTCACTCGGTTTTTGCATTTGTTTCTCTGCACTGAGCAATCTGGAAAGCCAAGCATTTCTGTCTTGTCAGAGAACAAAAATGTCTCGCATACAAAACAAGAGACTTAGTAGAATCCATTAATATGTTACTAAATAGGACTTGCCTGCCCTCTCCGGTCCAGAGCTGAGCCTCCCAGGAGGTCTGTTAATTTACTGTTTTCCCATTACATCCAGTGAACTCGCTAGGATTCTTTGCACCCTGAGTGCAAAGCGGGTGGAATTGTATCCACCATGGATGTCGTCAAATTTAGAATAAAACATACACATCTGCTTACATAACGAGTTGAATGGGCCTGGTTCATAGAACTAGACATTTAATCCATGGCTCAGCTTGGGTGTGGGAGATACCAAAGTAGCTACGAGCATCTCTCCCTCCTAGTAGCTGGCTAGTTCTGGTACTAATTTGAGGGCTGTATGTACCTCGAACCGACTTTCGTACCTCAAAATAGCTCTGAATAAGACACACTGGCAGTTGAGGATAAGTAGGAAGCAGCAGCCAAGACTGGATGTCAGGAGAGGCCAAGAGTGGATGTCATAAAACCCCTGTGCTGTTCGGAGCGTTTTCATCCACGGGAATTCTTCAATAGTTGGCTCATGAAGCATTGCAGCTGTCTTGCAAATGCTGGCGAGAGCAGCGTGGCCATGTGAAGTGGCCAGGCAATGGCCACTGCTGGGAACTGACTCCATGTCTCCTACTGGACAGAGGAGGCTTTCAGCAGATACCCCTGAAGCTTGATTTGGTGCCTTACACAAAGAAAACTTGAAAATCTGTCCCTTCTGCTTTCTTCTGCTTCTATGCTGATCTGCTGTCCTCACTGTAAAAGGGTGTAAAAGGTTCCAGTCTGCATATCCTGGAAGCTGCAGGGAACCACTCTGCAAACAAGAGTTTATGCTCCAAGAAAAGCCCAGCTCGCTGTATGCACGCAGTGTGCCACAGACCCCAGGGTCTCCAGAAGCCAGATTTTCTAACCATGGATTCCAAGTCATTCCTCTCACATTAAAAAAAAAAAAAAGTTTTTGCTCAGTAGAGAGGGAAACTTTAATCTTCCCAAACAGATCAGCTTTTACAGGAGGCTATTTTAGGTGTTGATTCTGTAACAGTGAAGTTATTGGACAAATGAAGAACATGGCATATGCTGTAGCTTAGAGCAATTCACATTCCTCAGGTGCTAAAAGCTTTAAATACTTCCTTTGGGCATGAAATAGATCTGCTGTCAAAGAAGCCAGCATTCCTGACAGTGCCTGTCCCACAGACTCCCACAGGAGAAAGTCTGCAGAGCTGAACTAGTCTGACCCCAGGAAATACTTCCCACATCTCTCATTCTTGCTTAGTTTCTACTTTAATTTTCAGGATTTGCTGAAAGGCCAGTTTGATGTTTGGTTACCTTCCTTTTCATGCACTTTCTTGGTCTTCCTTTCTTATATTAATACCATATTAAAGCTGGGATGTGAACCATGCAAGTCAGGAAGTCCAAGATGCTCTTTTGGAGACACTCAGTCACCATTGTCAATGATTTTTTAAAACTTCTCTTGTCATCTTCGCTAATAACACAAACGGCTGATTTCAGACTGGAACTAAATACATTCATGCAGCCAGCAGGTAACATCTCTCCAAGGAATCCTAACTCTTGTGAGCTTATCTTTGTCCATTTTGACTAAAAAAATCATACAGAGACCTCCAATTAAAGTATCAATAGCTTTAAGATGTATGCATGTTTCCTTCCCTTTCTTTTTTACACCACTACCGTAGCAGTGCTATCAGGCTTCACAACAATGATTTAAGGGCTTTTCAGTGCATTCTTGGTGTCACTGTGGGTTCCAAAGTACATTAGCTATTTCTTCATGGTCAAAAAGAATGAATATTGTGTAACAGACTCTGCATTTGCTCCATTCATGGTTGGTTTGGGGATTTTTTTACATCTTCTTATTAAACAGGAATAGTAAAATTTGGTAACTCTGGGTTCAATTCAGGGTTTACAGGAATATCAAAGCTTTTTATCTGGCTTCCTCACATTTGAGCTCACCACTGAATGGTTGGTTAGTCCCCATTTCTGCCTCCATAAGGCCACCCTTAGCCACTCGTACACATGCTGCACCTCCAAAGCTGCCGATGTCTCCTAGAATTTTAGTCAGTTCAGTAATTTATTCTTCTTCCTTGCAAATTTACAAATGGGGCAGACAATAAGTGCTCCTCCTCTGTGTGGCTGGCTCCTAGCTGGTGCTAGCCTGGAATCAGTATTTTATTATACAAACGAGAATAAATACATTTTGATCCATCAGACTTTCCCTCATACCCTTCGTGCAAACCCCTGTTTATCAATCAATGTCCTTGGCTGCACGTCTCCAGAAAGTTGTGAGGAAAATCATATTTTGACCCCGTTTTGACCATATGCACCATCTGGTTAAAAGCTGAAGCCAAAAATATTTTTCTGCAGGCCAGATACTCATTCCTCGGGGAACTGAGGGAATAATTAACGCAGAATAGTTAACGCAGCTCTCTCTACAGCCAGCTTGTGTCCATTTGTATTCAACAGAATGTATATCTACCCCTTTTTTTTTTCCTGAATATTGTTAATACGAAACAGCAAGGAGAGTGCGAGGGGACGCTGAAAACCAGGGGGAGTTCAAAGACAGCCTGCAGAGGATCTGGGATCCAGAAAACCAGGAGATTAAGTTAGGTCAGGAAAAAAAAAAAAAAAAAGCTGTAAATCAACGCGATTGCAGACCACCGCCATCTACAGAGCGAGCTGTCAGGTGAAAGAAGCCTCTTCAGCCCGGTGAGCGGCAGCGCGGTTCCACCGCCGCTTCTCCCTCCCCTCAGGCCCGCCTCCCCTCAGCCCGCGCCGGGCCCGCCCCTCAGGAAAGCTCCCGGCTTCCGCCGTTTGACAGGCCGCGGCCCGGCCCAAGCGGGAAAGCGGCCGGGGAGGCCCCGGAAGGTGGGTTGGCGGGGCCGGGGCTGTGTGAGGGAGCTCCGGTGGATAACGGTGGGATTCCAGGCACGGGCATGATGGCGGCCCCGGCACCGCCCGCCGCGCTCGGCAAGGCCGGAGGGGCCCCTCCGGCCTTGCCTTGCGCGGCGGGCGGTGCCGCGGCCGCCCCTGTGTAGCTGTGAGGGATTTTGTGCTGCCTTCAAGGCTCTCAGTGCTGTGTGTGCCGTGTAACAGGCCCGCCTGTGGAAGCGACTCTTTGTAATACCATAACAAACCACTTTTACGTATGTCGCGGATCAAAGATGCAGCAAAGACCCTGTAATAAATATGGGGTATAAAGTAAAGTCCTCATTTCCAAGCACAGCTCGGAGTGTGTGTGGGGGAAATGGCGTGTGATCAGCCGGTTAAATAAGGTATACAAAGACACTATAAATAAGGTTGCGCTGTGATTTTCCTAGCTTCCCCGTCACTTTTTTATTCCGTAGACAGCGTCCTCTGACATATTTTGTGCATAAGTAAGCAAGCAGGCTATGGAATTGGTAATAGATGCTGTAGAGATTTTGGGAGAAGAGCGATTTCACAATTAAATGCCGGAAGAGCAGCCGTTGTGTCGCAGAAAGCGGTATAGTTTGGACCCTGAAAGGAGGAGAAATACCCAGCCTATGGAAACATACTGCAAAGCTTCTTTTGGAAAAAATTGAAGCTTTTCTCAATCAGATTGCTGTGTTAGAAACACGGCTGCTGTGTCATGAGCGACTCTGGGCTCTCCTGGATCAGATCTGGGTCTGACTCAGATTTTCAGAGTCACCAGTGATTTGCTGCTTTCCTGGAAGCATGTGTTTGTAGAAGAGACTTCTGCTTTTGTTCCTCTGTTCTGTCATCAGAAGTTTTTTGTCTCTCTCGCTATTAGCAAGCTATTGTCACATACAGCATATTACCCGAAGCTGTGCGGGAAATGGTCCTCTCTCCTCAGATCCTTCTTTGTTTGTACAGGGCCTGAAGGCTTTGTTCTAGTGTTTTGAACCATGATAGTGGTGGACATTACATCAGCTATTTATCTTCACCTGCATTTACACTTGTATCTCTGCAGACTGTCATCTGTTAAGGCTTTGATCCAGTGTCCTGTTTTCTTATTATAACTATTTAACAGTGGCTGGTAACGCAATGCAAAGTACACACAAATATGCCTCTGTCACAAGGATACGCTGTACAGATTCATCCTGGATCGCTAAGCATAGGAGAAGCCTTTTCTCTGGTTGAAAACAGAAGAAAGGGACCTTCTCACTAAAGAGAGATGCTGGTAGCATGTGCATTGAATCGCTCCCAAGTTAATCACCTTGAGCAGCACCTTAGCTGTTACTGTCTTGTGCCTGATGACAAACTGTGGCTGTGATTCCCTCCACGTGGTTTTGTTAGAGATGTCAGGTTCTTTGTGCAAAGCGTGAATACTGAGGCCTTTCTTTGAGTAGCTTGGCCTGAAATCTGGAGGAAATAATTTCTCTTTCTCTCTTTTTAAGTCAAAGGCTTCTCATAGGACTTCACACGGTCCTCCTTTATAAAGCTGGCTGTGGAACAGGTCCTTTCTCTGAGCCTGAGCCCAGGGTTGACTTCTCAGGAGGAGGTGTGAGAGCCCTCTGCTTCCATGCACATGCAGGGACCAACTCCAGGATCCTTTTGTAGGTAAATCTTTGTGTCTTTGCTGCTTATGCTTTTTTTTCCTGGTCTTCCAGTTACTGGTACTTCAACGGGAACTCTTTAGCGGAGCTCTCTGTGTGGATATTGTTCAGATGTTTGAGCTTTTGAGTCATAAGTTTTCCTTTTTGACAGTGCATTAATGAGGGCTTTGGTGAAACATCTTTAGTCACTGAGTCAAATCCCCATGCCTGAACTAAATTGTTTCTTGTGCAATATTAAGATTGAGGAAGGAATGTATTTTCTAGGGTTGTTTTATAAGATGGATACCTAAGACTTAAGTGTAACTAGTTCTGTATCCCCTTATATGGCTCATTCCGTGTGCTTTACAAATCAGGAATGTTCTCTTTGCTGTCATATAGGTGGAAAAAAATAAGACTTACAGCTCTTGGATGATTAGACCAATATACCCAATGTACATCTGCTACAAGTAATGTAGATATAAAGGAAAAACCTAAACTGCAGATGATTTTGAATCCTTGTGTCCATTTTGTGATCAGTGTTTGTGGCCTCAGTAAATGCTGCCTTGCTTAGCTAAATGCTGGCTTGGCTAACTCAGATCTCAGGAGGCTGAGCTAGCTAACATCCATTGTCAGTATTATATTTAACTTGTTTGCTTTCTTTTAATATGCAAGTTTGGCACTCAATTAAAAATAGCAGCTAGAATGTTGGGGGGGGATGACAAAAGCAGAACAAAACAAAATGGTTTAAGAGAGTCAACCAAAGCGGAGCGTAATTTTGCTGTGAAGGCTTTTGGGGTTTTTCATGGCATTTCATCACTCTCCCTCATTTTTATCTTCCTTGTTCTTTACAGAACGATGAGTTAGTTTCATTCTGAAAAGCTCAAGATGTCCAGTAGGCAGTAGGAGCGAGGACTGGGATTGCAAGGACGTCTTGCAGGAAATGACATCCCCAGCATTCAGTAAGGTGAATGAAACCATTAATTTTGCCATACTTTTGAGGTATTAGTAGGATTGCACATGGATTTTCTGTGGAGAGATTGACTTAATATTTATAGTTACAATGTACTGGCTCCTGCCTGCACTCTTCTTCCAAGGTTTTTTGCCTGCTTCTCACACTGCTGTTCAGGAAGCTATACGTTATTAACTCACTAATTGGTTAGATCAGGCAGGGAAGGTGGATGGAAATCCTTCTTGCTGAGAACTCATTGAAGGATCTGGCTTAAAATGAAGTGTGAGAGTTTGTGGAACAAATAGACAAGAGGCAGGAACAAGTTGCCAGACCAGATGAAGCCCCCAGGGACAGTGCTGCTAACGATGGCCTCTCCCTTGTCACTGGAAGCTAATACCTGTGGACTGGAGAGCAGCAGATGTGTCACTACTTTTTAAAGAGGGTTCTAGAGGAAATCTGTGGGCTGCAGACCAAGAAGTTTGACCACTATCAACTGAACAAGTAGAAAATATAGCTATTGGACACCTGCATAAATACTATGTAGTGGGGAAGAGCCAATGTGGCTTTTGTAATGGAAAGTCATGCCTTAAAAAAATGTCGGAATTCTCTAAAGGTCTAAATAAGCACGTTGAGAGGTCTGGCTTACAGTTTGTACTCAGGTTTCAGGAAGCTCTTAAACAGGAGCCCTCACCTGAGCAGTCCCTGACATAATAAGGGAGTTCCCTGTCATAAATAGTTGATGCAAAGATAGGAAAGAGGATGTGAGTAAATGGGCAGCCCGCCTGGTGGCTGGAGGTCACCAGTGGGGTGCCGCAGGGATGTTTTATAAATGACCTGGAAAAACAATGTTTCCAGCTGGCTTGACATTATTTGAGGTGGTAAAAAAGAGGGCTGACAGTGATGAATTGCAAATGTAAACTGATTCATGTGGGTGGGGAGCAGTCCTAATGTCACGCACAAAATAAGTGAGTTTTTGGAGCCATAATGACTAATTCTGTGAAGCTTTCTTCATCAGTAAAGCCTTGGTTTGTATAGTTTTGCACAGGCTCAGGGAAGGCTGCATAAGCTCACAGTTGCTAAGTACACACAAACCGTGCCTGGTTCAGAAGGTTCCTGCCTGGAGACGCAGAGGATGCATGGAGAAGCACTGTGTGCTTACTCTGTTCTTCCCAAGGCTCCTGCTTTTCATCTGTGCTGGAGAGCAGGATACAGGGAGACACATCTTTTGGTCTGACCCAGCATTGACCATTTACATATTCCCACATAAAATCTGTACGACTGGGAATTGGTATGAGGAATTGTCTCTCCAGAAATGGCATTGTGTCCTTACGTACGTATCTTCAGGAAGATAGATGTGCGTGAGGAAAACTTTGCAGCTGCAGGTATCTGGACCTGTGAGCCAAAAGTACATGCAAATTACTGGTGGGATTTTCTTTTTTACCTTCTTTTAGTGAAAGCTCAGTAAGTTCATAAGGAAATACCTACAAATGCAGTTTTATTAGCAGGATTAAAGAAGCCTGTGTAGACTCAGTTTGCCTGGAATACAGGGTGTATCTGCCGCTGAGCTGTATTTTACAGAGATTTTCAGTGTCTTTCTGATTCTGGCTTGCAGGGTCCCTAAACACTTGCTGGAGACTAGCCCAGCAGCCCTGAACACTTTAGGCACTTTTGCAGACCTATTGAGCTCTTGATCTTCCTTTTCTGACTTCCATACTCTTTTTGTGCATGTGTACACACATGTGCTTAACAACTTGTAGCTAGTTTGGTTACAACAGGAGTAGTAAAAAGCAATTAAACCCGCATCTGATTCTTATTTGAGGCACAGAAGTAGAATTTGTTTACTCTACAAGCAAGAAAATCTAGATAGAAATAAGAGTTGCAGAATTTGTCTGTAGACTTACACGTTAAGAGGTGGTGTCTCTTACTTCCCAAATACATAGAGCTTGGGTACTTGATGGGTGCTGTCTTTTACAGTGTGCTTTTTCACAGGCAAGAAAGGATTTATATGTACAAGCAACATCCGTTATAGAAAGTGTAGACAGATTTTGAGGAATAGGGTTTTATGTTTCGTATCTTGGTATGAACAAGCAGGGAGACAAAGGGTAGGTTGGTGTTTTTCTGGATTTCTGAGATGGTATTGCAGTGCCCTCACTCTGCATTTTTCTTTTAAAGCAATCGCATTTTGGCATGTGACCCATTTCTCATGACGATAAGGCAGTAGTATCCTACTGCTATTTCTAATGAGAGTTGAAAGTGCTGAGATCTGTCTAGGCTCAGCCCATAGCAATGAAATTAGAAGTGCCCTAAGGCTGCCAGTATAACATTTACATGAGAGCACTTGCAGCTTTTAAGAATTACTTAATTGGAAGGGCAATAGGTGCCAGGCGGATCCTGTTGCTGATGTCGCATTCCATAAGAGCACAAATTACCAAACGAGTTAATGCTCCACTCAAATTTGCCATGTTTTCAGCACGGTTTTATGTATGGCTGATGAACTGGAAGTTCCAGTTAATACTGTCAGAGAAGTCTGGAGGGACTGTCTTCAGCGTGGAGCATTCCCTTGGCTGAGTCCTGCAGAGGGTCAGTCTGGTATGGGGGAGTGCTCCTCTTCCGTCCCTTCCTCCCTGCAACCCTTTTTCCTATTCATGCCCTTTCTCCTAGACAGGACTGTAATTTGTGAAACCACCAGGCAATTTTGTTTGAGGCAGGTTGGTGACTTCCAACAACATTTTTAGGAATTTCCAACAGCTGACAGCCACAGTTCAGAGCAGGATACCTGGCCTGGGGCTGGCCGTTCTATGGCAAGTCTCTGACAACACTGAATTATTGCAATAAAGAATTAATGTTCAGAAAAAAAATAAAAACATCCTACCTCCCTGCCAGTCATGCCAATGCGATTTTTTTTTTTTTTTTACTGCCTATTTTTATATGTTTGTGTCTGGATTCTTCTGAAGTGAAGTTGGGGTATTGGCACTGGTGATCCAGAGTGTAGCAATGCTGAATTTGTTTCAGTGTAGTTCAAGGAAATGATTGCTGGTGGATTTTTATTTGTGAGAAACATCAGAGCAAGACAAAGATTGGGTTTGATGGTGAAGGTTTTTATAGTAATTTTTAAAAGCTGATGATCTGGTGGAAAAATGGGTGGCAACAGCTACTTAATTATGTATATACTTCCCTTGCAGGCTCAGCTGTATACAGGATTCTTTGTCCATTTCTAATTAGGTATAATGTTGCCTTTTTCCCTTAGATCTACATGTGGTTGAATTTCAGAACTGATGACACGTCTTCTAAAACTCAGTGTCTTTGCACTCTCTTATAAGAGTCCTTTTTTGAGGCTGACGCTTCCCAAATGTAGTGCCAATGTGAGATTTTAAAAAGTTTGGTTTCAGCTTTTTATGTATGCAGTGTAAAAAAGGCTAAAGAGCATTTCCAGCAATGCCCCAACTGGGAGGTGGGCTTTTGCTAGACCAATAGAAAACTGCAAATTGTTCCTGAGTTTGAGCTAACGATGCACTGTTGGGACCATGATCTCCAGCTCCAAAATCTCTTAGCCTATTTCAAAGTGCTTTATACAGTGAATAAATAAGTTCATTCCTGTTCTACAGGTATAAGGACTGCAGCACAGAAAAAAACCCAAAACATTAAGATTTTGAAGCTCGCGTAGTAAATTGGTGACAAACCCAGAAGAACAATCTCAGGTTACGTAGTTGCCAGAAATACACCCTGTTGACTGGAACACACTGCTCTTCATCTTTCTGGTAGGTGAATTTCAAGCTTATTTTGTGGAGGTTCTAACACAAACATTTCTACAGCGTGATCAAGTTTGTCACTGTGACTGTAAATAGGGCATCTCCCAACTCTTAATGTTCTGTGTCCCATGGAATTGTGAATCCTGATCCAGGTACGTTACTGCTTGAAATGATCGATACATCATTTCTATAGACTTTCTGAGTCGGCACAATTTTTGAGGTGGTTGCTTCCTGTCTGCTTAACAGATCACATTAGTTCCAGATAAAAAGTGTATAGTACTGGTTCATCTTTGTTTTCAATTTTGGAGTTTCCTAACCTAACAGCAAACTTATTTTTACTAAGTGGAGCAGAGTTGCTTTTTATCTACGGTTCTTAAAAGATGAATACTCAAACTGCAGTTTTCTGTTTGCTTATCAGTGGAGCCCAATATTTGCCTAGCCTGATGTAGACACAGCTAAATCTGTCACCTGCTTCTGCAGTTTGCCAAGGTTGTCCGATTATTATAGCTTTCAGATTCCCTGTTGTGGAGAGATGCGTGAAAACAAGAGTTTGTAGAAATGAGTTACTTCTAAATAAACTTTATATTCCTAATTATTTTTATATCAATTTTCTAGAACTATGCCGAGAAAAAGAAAGCTGTTGGCTCAATTAAGTGCTCTCCAAAGCAACTCCAGCTTCCCTCCTTTTGATGCCTTGGTGAACCTGAATGCTACGTCTGATGGGGATTCTGCTCCAAAAAGCAGCAAATATTTTGCAGTAGAGAAAAAAAATTCTTCCCAGCTAGAAGCAGATTTTTTCAACCAGCCCTGTATTAGTCTGGCCAAGTCCTTTCTGGGACAGGTAAGACACGAACGCTGAGATTGCTGTGCTGGAGCATGTGCTAGCTAATAACTACGTGTAAAAGGATGAAATTCTTTTTTTGCCATTTGACTCAGGGGCTTTGCTATTTTAGGAATACAGCTCTTGTTCCTTCTCTTGTTAAGTTCAGTGGAATTTAAAGACTAGTAGCCAAATCTATTTTGGACAAAGTCAGGGGAGTCATTTTCCGGTTTAGTTTGTTGTCACATTTCAGAATTAGTTTTTTGTGGATTTTTTTCTCCCTTCTTTCTGGTTTACTGAAATGTACTTTGCTGTTTGTGGTTTGAAGGTTGTTTCAGGCTCGTTATTTTCCTTTCAGGTATTCCTTTATTTCTTTTTGGCTCTTGCTTAGCCCAGTGGAAAGTAATACTCTGCAAGTCAGCAACATCTCCTTCTCTGCCTCCGTTTTACTTTCTTGCTAATAGCATGGCAGGCCCTTGCCTTTCTTGACCAGTACCCCCTGTCATAGCGTACTCAAATATTTCATTCTTATCTGCAAGTTCAGCAGACTGCTTGGTACTTTCTTTGATGCGGCCCTGTATGCTTTGAAAGATGTGTCTCACACTACCTGCTTTTATTTTTGCTTTCTGGATAACTTGATATTGTGGTGAGCTCTCTAGTGATCACCTTTCCAAGGTTATTAACGCAAATTTGCGAGGCAGCACAGGCTGTGGAGACATTTGGGACTCCACAGTCCCGCAGTTAAACTCTTTTCACTCCGAAAAATGCTATTCCTGTCTCTTGTTTCTGAGTTTTCAAGCCATTAATTGTTCACGAAAGGACCTTCTCCCTTATCCCATTGCAGAAACTTTGAGAAATCTTTGGACCTTGTTGAAAGCCTTTGGAAATCAGAGTGGGGGAGATTAAACTTCTGCTTAGTGAGTCCTTCAGAAAACTCCCATGCTGTTTCCATGGGAGAGAGTTCCTCCAGTGTTTTCCCTATAAAAAGTTTCAATCTGGGACCTCCTAAAAAACATTGCAAAACGTGTTTTTAGTTTCACTGCTATGGTCTTATCTTCTCTGAGTCTTTTTTATACCTTTATTGTCTGCAGGGTGAACAGGCTCTCTAGGTTCTCATTGGTGTAGATAACTTCAGGAATTTGTTCCACAAACTGTTGATTTTGGCCTGTTTTGCTGTGTCTAGCTTTTTTTTTTATTTTCTAAGGATATTGTCTTGCTTGTCATGGACCTCTTTGCTCTGCTTTTTAACCCTGCTGGGATTTTTTTTTTGGTCTGTCTTAACCTGTCTCTGATAGTTGTGTGTGTTTGCTATCTTTCTAGACATCCTGCCTTTCCAGCTTTAACCTTTGGCTGCCTCTTTTAAGTTCTTCCTAACAAGCTTCCTTACTTTATGTAGTTTCCCCTTGTTGCTGGTAAGCAGAACTCTGCTGGATTATTTTTGGACCTTAATGCTTGTGAAAGGACGCTGAACTTTAGACTTCGTGGTCATGACACAAAGTTGTTTTTCAGGGATAAGTCTTTGGAAAAGACCTTGCATTTTGCTCTGGATCAGTTTGAGAGTTTCATCTTTCCCTGTGAGATCCCTGATTACTCGCTCTGCAAAGCATTTGATGGTGTCTAAAAAAATATAGCCTGTGTCTTGTCCCACTGTGATATTTACTTGCTCTCGATGAGGATACCTGAAGTCTCCCAGCGCTGATGCATTTTTTTTATCTTAATGACTCCGACATCCTTATGCACTCCGTTACTCTGGGCAGATGATATTTTAGTCCTAACTCTATACTTTTCCTATTTAGGCATAGAATTACAAGCCAGGCGATTTCGATGTTAATTTTAGGTTGTCTTTAAAGTATAACCCCTAGTTTCCCATGACCCAGTCTATTCTTTCATTTTTTTAGAATTGTAACTGTAATGGTAACCTAGTGTTTTCATTCATTGTCTTAATTCTACCAAATTTTGGAGCTGCCTGGTATATTAATATTGCTTACCCTAAACATGATACTTGGGTTCTTTAGAAACACAAAAATACCCTAAAACATACACACAATAAATAGCCTCTCAAAATGAACTGTCATAACACCAAGATATGTCCTTAATGAGAAATAAAAACCTCTATAAAATAGTTTACTGTGAGCTATTGTGAATGATGACCATTTTTAACTGTTCTAACTCTGAATGTCTGGTGTGTCTGAAGTGTCAGGGAAAGGCCTGCATGCTTTTAAAATCATAACCTACCCATTGCATTTCATCAGGCAGTTGCTAAACACCAGTGCTTTTCTGAAGTCACTGCATTTTTCATAAAAATAATAGACTGATTTGTTTTCAACAATTTGAGAGTGCTGTAGGGAAACCAGGATATACCAGAGTTACAACATTTGCAACTGGCTTCTGGAGCATCCGTACTGGACCAGATCAATAACTGCATTAGCAATCCAGCACAAACGTCTGTTAGGAATTAAGCTTTGTTTCTTGAAGGTCATTTTTGAATGGTTAGTTTTCAAATATAGAAGCACTGAATATAGTGTAATTAAACTGATAGCTGTTGCCTAATGAGACTATACTGCAGTATTTCTTAAACGCACATTAAGTAAAATAAGAAGTTTAGAAATCAGGTCAAACCACAAGAAACTTTGTAGGAAAATTAGTGATTGTTTCATTTTTAAAGATAATCTTTTCACTGTCATGTTATGTTTTTTTTTTTCCCTGCATCTGCTTTGTTTTATTTAAGGAGGTACCAGCAGCAAGGAACACCCTGTAACAAAAAGTGGTGGTGGTGTCTGCCTGAAGCCAGTTCCCAGCTCTCCTGCACTGCCCCTCGCTGTGGTGCAGAAAATATGGAAACGGCATCGATACTCACTCCGGGCACGATTATCTCTATGGTTAGGGACTAAGACTTGTTTGAAACATCTCTATGGAGAGAGACTATCTAATCATAGTTGTTGTTTAATCGTGCCGCTGTCATATTTCTTCTGGTCTAAAGAATACACAGTCATGATGCCTCAAGGTTGATGGTGGTGCTTTTTTGCCTTAACCCTGGTGGATTGGGGTGAGAATACAGAAAATAACTAGAAAAGCAACTCTGTGGGCTTTACTGTGTTAGGATCATAAATGGGTTCTTTGTGATACTGCCACATCTAGACACTCCAGGCATTTTGTGGGGCGAATGGCAGGTAGGAACTTCTTGTACTGGCCCGTGGCCTGGACAGTAGAAGCTGAGAAAGTTCACATTCGCTTACAGACTGGACTGCTAGGTGGAGAGGAGAGTTCGTAATACCATCAGGTCCTTTTTTCTGACTTCTTTTGTTTCCACAGCTCTTGCACTCCGGTTATTTTCTACAGAGGGTTGCTAACTGATGCACTCTGACCTCTCTTTCAGATTTTAGTTCGCAAACTTCCTGATGGCAGAGAACTCTGGGGGAGGATTGTTGAAACAGAAGCTTATCTGGGTGGGGAAGATGAAGCTTCCCACTCGAAAGGTGGGAAACAAACTCAACGAAACGCGGCAATGTTCATGAAACCAGGAACCCTGTACGTGTATCAGATCTATGGGATTTATTTCTGCGTGAATGTTTCCAGCCAAGGTAAATTGATGCTGAAAGAGGTTTAATGCTTGCCATGTTGCAGTCACTCGTGAGCTCCCTGTGGGCTCCGTCAAGTCAATGACTTGCTGTGACAATTTGTCCTTGGGAGCTGGGTTTTGCCATTGTGAACAGTAACTGTGGACAGACGGCACGTTAACTTTCAACATTACCAGCAGGGCCCATCTCCAGCTGCACAGTCACCAGCCTGGTGGGGTTTTTGTCCCAGCTCTGAGCTGTGTGAGCTTTTCAGGCACAGAAATAAAGATCACGGACTGGAGGATAATCTTGATAGGATGGAGCTTTCAGTTTTGATGGCCTGGGCCTTATTCATGGGGTTCGGTGGACTTTGTTCCTCAAAGGTGGTGCAGTCTAGTGACAGCCTACATCTCGGTGTCTGTCGTCATGACAAAAAACTCTTCTGTCTCCTACTTTTATCTTCAGAAGCTGTAAATCTTGGGGAAAACAAAAAGGTCTGAGATGTCCAAGGAGTCACTCCAGGAGCATTTAACTGCTTTGCTGTATCTTAAAATGAAAAAAAACCACAACAAATCAAAATACCCAGACTGTTACAGAATCTTCAGTCTTTTATTATTCTCAAGATATGTAATCAACCCTAATCAAACGATGCTGGAATTTACTGAGGCACTCCTTCCACAGCTCCTCTTAATGTGCAAGTGTTACTTCTAAAACTTTTTTTTTTCTTTCCTGTAAGAATGACAATGTTTGCCTTGCAATCAAGCTATTGGTTCATTAGACACCTTGAAATGGCAGCAGGTATTTCTTAGGTAAATACTCATTTTGTCTAAAAAACCTCAAAAATAATTTATTTTCTTTTTTGCCATTTCAAAGATACAGCTTTAAAAAAACCCCACCGCTTGTATATTCCTAAGTGGAAAGCAAATGTTGTAACAGTGGCCATTAATCCTCAGGTTTTGGCCTTTGGACAGGAGCCAGGCAGAAAACCAGGGCCAGGTTATACTGCAGGGGAAGAGCCCGTCTTTCTAAATGGAGGTCTGGAGCCTGGTGGATGAACACATGCGGATTTCATTAGCTTGTCTCTGCCAAATCTGTTCAGATAATGAAAGCAGAATGGTTCTTTATTAAGGATGGGCTTCTTAGCGTTTGAAATATTAGGAATAATAATTTTTATTTAAAAAAAAAAAAAAAGATGCTTAGCCTTTTGAATTCTAGAAAGACTTCTTTGAAATTTATACTTTGGGAAATTTTCCTGTGTTTAGTTTTGCAGCAAATCAGTTAAAGAGCTCACTGTTGTGATGGATTTAGTTGGATTTTTTTGTTAAAAACTTATTCTCCATTAGCTGTCATGCATGCAGCTACGCTGACACCGAGCATGGCTGTCACTGACAGCTTTGTCAGGAACACGCTGAAGTAACGAGCGTGGCTGTGCACGTTGTGTGTCACAGATACATGAGTAGGATTTACTCTTTCAGTGTATTCACCCATGTGCAGATGTGTTGAAAGAAAGAATCTGAGGAGGAATCATACCTGAGATGCTCCCATCTTGACATAGATGGAGAGGAAGCCTGTCCTGTCATTTGGTCTGAAGGAAGGACTGAGGAAGTTGTCTTTCGTGGTGGCACTTATGCACCTGGGTAGAAGCAAAAGCATTTCATTCTCTGGATAAGGGATAGATCTTGGAAACTTTGGTTTGAATCCAGCTCTGGCTGTGCAGAAAACAGAAGGAAACACTGGCAACAGAAATGTTTGTTCTGTCTTAGCACAGACCACGCTCTGCTTATAGCATGAACTTCTGATGTGAGTGGTTTCATCATCTTTGTGCAGGGAATTTGATGCAAAATATCCAAGTACTTCAGGGTCTCCCTGGGAATGCTGCGAAAACCTGAGTGACTGACCAGGAGGCTATAAAAGGAATAGGAATATATTATTTCTAAGGTGTCATTTGGAAAGACTGACACAAATTACTGAGAGAACACTAAATGCTTTTTCCTTTTCAAAGGGCGCATCTCCAGTGATGTCCCAGAGCTGCATCAGTCTCTTCTTGGGTTTTGGCAGTGCAAAGCTGCAGAGCAGCAGGAATTAAACAGCAGAGAACACGTATTGTCTTCTGCCTCCTGTGATCTCCCGGGATCTTTCATATTCCCCTCTCAGCTGTCTTTGAAGCTGAAGGTTTCTCATCTACTCTAGTTATTCCTTCCTTAGGCTTTTGCTCCAAAGCCAGTCTGTAACTTTTATCATCCTGGTTGCCTGTCCCAGAATCTCTTCATTTTGTTACACCTTTCTGTAGATGGAGGGAGGAGCAGAACAAGTCTAGACATGCACACAAATCTCAGGACAGCCGAGCAACTTGCTTTGGATGAGTAGTTGTGGTCTACATCTGGGATATCTGTATGGCACTGCTGGAGCAATGGAGAAGGGGAAGGGTCTTTGGGGGTTTCCTGATGTCTTCAAACACACACAAATTGACCCCGTCTTAAGCCTTTCAGTTTTGATCCAGATGCGTGTTAGCAAAGTTCATACCAAATGACATGAGAATTAGGGGAAAACCTGAGGCTGATTTCAGCAGAAATCAGTTCTAGAGATTTTCCAAATTACTCTTGAAAGAGGTTTCTGTTTGGCCACTGGGTGGTTTGCATCAAAATACTTATGCAATCATACGCTGATTTTTAACAAAGCGTTTATTTCTGGAGACTGTTGGAACAAGCACATAGACTTAACTGAGGATGTAGTGTGGTTTTAGGTGGTTTACTAACGTTAGCACAAACTAACAATCGCAAACGAATTCTTAGCTGCCTTAGATTAAACTATCTAGTTTTGTAGTGCAGGCAATTCCTTGTGCTGCTTAAATTGCAGGATCCTGGTGGGAGGAAGGCAAGCGGTTCAGAGAATCAGTATATCCTCTTCAGTACTGGCAGTGACTGCTGTCCTGCTGCTTCTCAGACTCTTGACCTGAGTGACCGTAGAGCTGATTTGGAGCTGCCAGCCCGATGAAAGCGGCTGTCCTTTTACTGGAGAGAGATGAGAGTGCTGGCCTGTCCCTGGGTTGCCTGTGTTTTGCTGCCTTCCTGGCACAGACACTGCACGGGGCTGTCCCAGACACGCCAGTGGGACCAGGCAAGCAGCGTGAATTGGATTGTTGCAGCAGACTTTCTTTTAAAGAGTAGTTTAACACTGACTTGAGTCATGCTGGGGCCGTCTTGGTCCTTAACCAGCTCAGGATGTGAGGCCTGTACGAGATGTGCAAAGCTTTATGTGCTGCTCCTACTTGCTCCCTTCTGCTTAGCTTGTCAAAATGGGGTATCTGGCTCGTGACACTCTGGCTCTTCAGAGCTCTCTTGTTTTGAGGTGTAACCTTGTAGCATCATCTGTTTTAATACCAGGTGGAATAAACCTTCTCTTCTGTTTTCTGTATTTGGCTTATGCTGGACTCGGCTCAGCGCTGTCACTTGGGGATAGGAAAAGGTGTGTCACCAGCAGAGCTGTGCTGGCAGAGCTGCTTGGGAGAGCAGCTACAAAAGCACGGACTTTACCTTGAGAGCCACCACCGCTGCAGTGTCCTCAGCAGCGTGGCCCCAGCCCAGCCTGGTGCTGCCAACAGACACCAGGAGCACTTCAGCCGTAGCCTGTTGTCTTGCCGCTTTGCTGGGGCAAGAAATGGTGGCTTGTCAGTGTGTTTGGTAAAGTTCACCTGACTGTATCTTGGTGTTCAGAAAACCATAATGCGCTGAAGGGTGGTCTCCAATACTTTTTGTCACTGAGGAAGGGGAAATCTTCGTGCACGTCACTGAGGTAAAGCTGCATCGTGTGGGATTTTACTGTGAGAGGTCTTCCCATCACTGGGTCAAATACTGCTACTGCCTGAAGCCACGGCCAGCGTCACTACATTGGTTTTTTGAGAAATCGTAGATGATAGAGGAAGAAGAGTTTATAGAAAAATATAACCATGAATCCTACAGTATATCCTGGCAGCACAAAGAGCTTTCCCTGGGGTTAAGAGGGACATTGGGCTTCCCTCGCTTTGGGAAGAGGGTAAATGCCAGTCAAGCATCTCTTTGACTTTGCTGCTATTTCTTTCTCTGGAATTTGCCAAGGTGTGTTTATTGCTGCCAGATCTGAAAGAACAGCTTGTAAAATGGAGATCCCAGTGATGCTCTGCCCAGGCCCAGGGCCACACTGCGTGGACTTCCCCCTAACATTCGGATCCTAGACTAGGACTTTGGAGGAAGTGTTTTGGGAACAGTGAGTCAGACGGGTGGAGAGAGCAGAAAATTTTCTTCTCTCCAGTGGCCAACAGCTGTTTCCAAGAATGAGAGCTGGAGCTGTTCCAGGGAAGAAGCAGCAAGCTGCACAGTGGGAGTGTGGGACTTCCCTATCATTTTATGATTTCTAGCTCTTCAGGGAGAGAATTGGCCTCTGCGTGGTTGTTAGATCCCAGCTTGTAGCTTTGAATGCTCCTCGTTATGTGGAGTGACTCTTAGGCACGGGAGGTGGATATTCAGCATCTCTGGTCTGGCGCTGCTGGTGTGTCAGTGGCTGTACCCATGTCGGGCAGATGCTGAAGCCAGACAGCCCCTGCGAGCGACCTGCTGCAGGCTGCGGAGAGAGGAAGACAGGCTGGAGTGCCCTGGCAGGCAGGAGATGAGCCAGAAGGATTCACATCTACTCTTTGGCAGTCAAAATAAAACTTCTGATGTGCAGGTATGCTCAGGAGGACCCAAACATCAGCCGGGGGGTGTGGGGACAGGTAGGAGCAGAGAAGGCAGCAGCTCATCCCTGCACTCTTATCCTGCCTGATGTCTCCACCTCTTCCCAAAGCTCTCGTGGCTGCTGACTTAGAGCAGAGAACTGTGTCTGCATTGCGCAGGGCTAGAAAGAGTGTGAAAACTTTCTGGTGGAAATGCAAAAAGAGCAGACAGAGACAGAAATGCCAGCTACCCCCTGCCACGGCTCTGCAGATGCTCTGCAGTTTCTCTGAGTGCTTGTGTCTCTTCACATGAACTCCCAAGGACTCGCGTCAGTTCAAGTCTACGGTATCCACTTGCCTTTGTGATGGATGAAAGCAAATAGTGTAATTAGTGATTGCTCAGAATCTCACAGTTGTTCCTGGCGAGTGAGGCTGCATCCCAGTGCGAAGGATGTTTCTTTGTGCATGGATGAAAAGCAGAATTAGGCCATGGAGCATGTTCTTAAAAATCTAAAATGACCTTTGAGCTCTAAATCACTGTAGTAGAGGGAAGCAGCTTTTGGCTGCCAGATTAGCATCAATCCCCTTCCTTAGAGAAGGGAGTGCCTGGGACCAGATTGCCGACAGCTGTTGGAAGTGAGTCTGTTGACCTCACCGAGCTGTACGGAGGGCAGCAGGGGCTCTGAGCAGGTTCAGAGCAACAGGCACACCTCGCCAAGCCAGAAACCAGGTCCTCAGTTGACAGGCTCAGTTGTGAGCCCGGGAGGGTAATTTAGTGTGGGATTTGTACAAAATATGAGGGGGATTCTATTTTTGGAAATCGCAGGTCCCTAGGGATCTGTCAGTGCCTACAAAAAAAAAGCCTTTGCCAGGCGTGAGCGTGGCTCCAGATGTTTGAGGCTGGACAGGGAGAGGGGATTCTTGTGGAGCAGCAGCACCGAGCACGCAGATGCTGGTGGGGAGGAATGCCGTGGGTGGCCCCAGCACAAGGGGTGCTGTGTGGGGCAGCACACAGACCGCTTTACCAGGCGCTCTCCTCGCCCACTCAAGGTCATGAGAAGACCTTCCTTGCTGTCCAGTGGAAAATACCAAGGAAGTGTTTCTGTCCCACTAAGGCTGGAGATCCTCGTCACGGGGGAATGTCTGTGCTCGGAGCCGCTTTGCTGTCACCAAAATTGGAGAGGGCAGTTGGTCACAACAGCTGTGGGCGGCTGGAGTTTCCTGCGGCTCCTGACAGGGTGGCGGATCACAGTTGAGAAGAGAATCTTTCCATTTTCTTCACTTCTTGTCATGGAAAGGTCTCTGCTGCAGTGATGCTCCCAGTGCCGTGCATCCTGCAACCAGAGACAGTGCAGCCCTGTCCTGCCCCAGCTCCCTGCATTGCGAGAGCTCCCCTGGCACAAGAGTTCGGATCGCTCTCCGCTGTAGCTCTGCAGTTACCCAAAGCGACCGTCACCCCGCCTGCTGCTGCACCTCCAGTTGGGTGTTTGAATTAACCACCCCTGCAGCCAGGGCTCTGTCAGCAGCAGCACAGACAGCAGCTGCTCCCAGTGCCTGCGGCTCCCTCCCGGGTTTCTCTTTGTCCAGCCCGACTCTGCAAGCTGCCTCTTTCTGCTGGCAGCATCCGCACTCGCTCCTCCTCTCCTTTGTTAGCTGGAGTTCTTGTAATCAGAGTTTGTTATAAATCCACTGGGTCTGGGAGCAGCTTTGGATAGCGATGCCAAAACCGAACCATATGTGTATTTATTCCTGAACGTTGTGCTGACATAAGACAAACCTCTTGCCCTCTGGCGAGCCTTGGAGCAGCAGCTAGACTTAGTAACGTCAAGAAGTGGGGTTGGGGAAGAGCAAGTCAGCACTGATGACTGAAGGACACAGCTATGGGAGACAGGACATTCAGAAGAGGGGAGTGCACTGACCGTGGGTTAGTGGCCGACTCTGGAGCCTGGCACTTGAAGCAAAGTGGCCCAAGAGAAGGACAGGCCCTGGCTAAGCTGAGCTGCAGGCCCAGAGCTGAAGTTCTCCTGCTGGCGGTGGGGCTGAAAGCTGAGATGTTCTTGACAAACAACCCTGTACTAACACGTGGTTCTTGTTCTGCACAGGGGAAGGGGCTGCAGTCTTACTTCGCTCTCTGGAGCCTCTTCAGGGTTTAGATGCGATGAGGGAGCTGCGCAGTGCTTCAAGGAAAGGACCCACAAAGCCGCTGAAGGACTGGCAGCTGTGTAACGGGCCCTCCAAGCTCTGCCAAGCACTCGGGATTGATAAAGCTTTTGACCAAAGGGACCTGACTCAAGATGCAGCCATCTGGATGGTACCTGGACACGACCTACCAGGGGAGCAGGACGTGGTAGCCACAACAAGGATTGGCATTGGCAACACGGGAGAGTGGGCACAGAAACCTCTCAGGTTTTATTTACGAGGAAACAAATTTGTAAGCGTTGTAGACAAGAAAATGGAGAGAGAGATGGCAGCAATGGGACAAATCTCTTGCAGCTGATGAATCTTGCAGGTGTGCCACGGGCCAGGACTCGAACTGTGCTCTCTATGATGGGCCTCAAGCTATGTCATGGTAGCAGCAAGGGCACACATAGTACCTTGGGGGTTTTTAACAATAAATGTACTTTATCCCAATGAATGGGGCAAGGTGGAATTTTATTTGTGGGACAGACTGACGTGGGTCTCGCAGCCAGAACCGAGGTTGGTTTTGGATGTTGAAGGTTGCTTTCTCCCTTGTGAATGGATCCAGGCTCAGTTAAGGTGGACGCGTGGTGAAGGTTCACAGCTCTGACATGCTGTGCTGCTCCCAGCACCCCTGGCCCCCAGTAGAGGCCATCGCTTAGTTGCTGCAGGGGAATAGTCAAAAAAATGGATGGCAGCAGGGTTGAATGAAAGGATGAGAGCTGGGTTAGATCAGCCTGGAGAAGAGGAGGTAAAGGAGGGACCTTACTGTTGTCTACACCTGCCTAGTGGGAGGGTGAGGAGAAGACAGAGCCAGACTTGTTGGACAGGATGAGAGGCAATGGGCACAAGCTGGAAAACAGGAAATTCTCATTAGCTGTATGGAAAAAAATTTCACCATGAGGGTGGTCAAACACTGGAACAGGGGCCCAGGGAAGCTCAGGGAACAGCCTGGAGACATTCAGACCTCCACTGGACAAGCAAGCTCCTGAATGACCTCATCTAACACATTTTCTTTGAGCAGAGATTCGGACAAAAAGAACTCCAGCGACCCCTTCCAACCTAAACCAGTCTATAACGTCCAGCTTGGAGAACAAGAATGTTTTTTGTTTGTTTTCCCAGCTGCTTTTGAGACCAGTTCAAAACTTATCAGTGTGTGAAGCCCAACCCAGAGAAAGCATCAATGCTGAGATTTCTGCGATGCTGCAGCCTACCACAAGGTACAGGGAGAAAAATACCGCTAGGATTTAGGGCAGAACCTGCAGAACTGCAGCCACGCTGGCAGTTTGAAGAGTGACAGGGACACCCCCCCCCCATCTTAGGATTCACATGCAAGAAAAAAGCTCAAGTTTTTCAAAACCCTTGTCCCCATCATATGAAAAAAAAAATCTTGTTTGGCCCTTTCTGAACAGCCCTTGTTATGCTGATCTCAGTAGCTCACCTTGAGACACAGTTGCTGGGGCCCTACAGCAACATTGATCTGATTTTTAGGTCGGGCCTTGCTTTTTCTCTTCTGTAACATCCCTGCTTGCATCTGCGGGGGACAACTCACAGAAGGGACCCCGAGTAAGAAGCTGTCATGGGGTATCTGGTGCCCTGTGGACGCGGTGCTCCTGAGCGTGACTGTGCCTTGCTGGTAGGAGATAAAGTTATGTGAAGCTCACAGTTTCACCAGTTTGTGTGGGCAAGTGAAGCTGTTCTGTGAGAGCCTGCAGCTCTGGGAAGAACTCCAGCTTGTCTGGGTGGTGTAAGGGACAGTCTTAAGGAAGAGCCTGATCAGTCTTTAAACATGTGCCCCTGGAAGCCGCCACCATAGAGGTAAAGGTCTATCTCCCCTTCCCCAGGGACAGAGCAGTGAGCAGCTGTGGGGGCCTGTGGCCTCGCACAGGCCAGGGGTGAGCTGGCACAAGCTCCTTCTGTCCCCAGGAACAGGGCTGCCACCTCTTTAACCCAGGCCAGGTTCCCAGTCTGGTTCCCTGCAGGCACAGGGAGGGGAATGGAGGAACAAAACAAGTCGGGGGGAACAAGCTGAGTGCCCTTAGCACCAGCCCCTGGCTGCGTGGAACTGTATGTCCATGCACTTAGAGCTTTGCCAGCCAATTTCAGTCCTGCTCAACAACCAAGCTCCCCACCCCCAGCCAAAAACTGGAAACTGCAAACCCACAAACACGTGGCTGCTTGGCGACAGCCCTGCCCCAGCAGGTACTAAGTAATAAGGATACTGGGGAGAGGAAATAATAAGCCGTAACACAGCGAGCGAGTCATTCTCATTCATGAAACTGTTTACTTGTGATACTTTGCCTTCCTACCTCTGTCCTCACCGCTGCCAGATAACGGTGATCAAACAGAATTCCTCGGCGCCCAGGGACGTTTCCCTAAAAGCCAGGCCAACACCTCTCCGCCCTGGAGCAGAGCCTGTGCGCGCTCTGCCGTGGGGCCGGGCTGCTCACCGGCGGTGCTTGCGGCTGAATCACCCAGCAGGCGTGTTGGAGAGCAGGAAAGCACTTCTGATGCACCAGTGTCCACCCAAGGGCGAAGTGCTGTCAGGAACACTGCAGTAGTGTTCTTGGCCCTCTCCCACAGGCCCTGGGGAGGGAGCAGGGTCAGGGAAGGGGTGTGAACCAGCAGCTCTCGTGCTGTGAACGTGGCGCAGCAGGAATCCAGGCTGAGCAAGTGCACACTGTCCTGCTGCAGACTCTGGAGCCCTCATACAGACTGTCTTCAGCTGTCACCACGGGGAGCAGATGGGAAATTGAGGCACGGAGGGGGAAAACCTGCTGTATGTGACATGGCAAGAAGGAATTGAATTCACCTCCTTTAGTTTTTAGACCTCTTTTAGACTAAGAGTATCAAAAGTTTCCCTTCCTTTGCCAGTACAGTCATTTTAAGAGGGACTGAAAAACTGAAATCACAGGGTCTTCATGGCTGGTGACCACCAGCACGCTGCGGAATTTGTCAAACAGCATCAGCAGCTGGGAGCGACGCATGTTCTCGTTGTACATGATCTCCTCCAAGTGGTGTCGGCCTCGGAAATAGTGCAGCAGCCTGCGGGGAAGGAGAGCAAGGGAGGCACGTGAGCCAAAAGCAAGTGCACACAGCAAGAACGGATACTGCCACCCTCAAGGTTTCCTCTCCCACGGGACGCAAGTCAGAAGGCGTTGGGGTTGCATCCCCCATTTATGTAAAAAGTGAATTAAATCAGTTCTTACCTTAGGCATGCCTAGCGCAGAAATCCCCTGGAAAAGCAGGGGACTTGCCTGCCTCGGGGCTTTGCAAAGATTCTCCTTGTATCAAAAGGTTTCTTAGCCTTGCACATTTCCTGAGGTTATCAATTTTCAACATAGTTTTAACTCCAGAAAGCAAAAAACCACGAGTGCAAACAAGCCTTGAGAAGTCAGGAGGTGGCAGATTTACTTCAGCCCTCTCTTAGTTGGGTCTACGCTGCCCTTCGTCACAGCTCGGCGGCACAGGCTGGGGTACCTACACTTGCTTTTAGAATTGAGAGCGGATTTTCCCTCCCAGCAGCCCAAGGGGTTTGGTAACTACAGGTTGTGCATGCCTGAGGTTTAGTCAGCTCGGGGTGGGTGGAACAGTCACAACAGGGAGATGGAAATTTTGATGATGGGCACCACAGAAAAGCTCTGGGAGTTAAAAAATCCCCAAAGAGCCCCAAAACCCTGAAGTCTAAGCTAAAACCACACTGACTTCTTAAATTCCCAGTTCTCTTTAAATAGAGAGCACAGACACCCCTTTGCTGGCCACCAGCACGCTACGGACAGCGGACAATCTCGGCCCTGCACAGTCAATCACGGCCAGATCCGAGACAAACCCCTGCAGCAAGTCCCCGATTGCTGAGGACCTGCTCCCCAGGGACCCTTCAGAGCCGGAACGCCAAGCCAGCCCTCCAGACAAAGCTCGAGTCTGCTGCTCGGTCTCTTAATTGTCCTAACAGCCTCCAAACACAGGAGCCATCCTGCACATGTCACTCAAACACTCCTACCCGTCAAGGCCCAAACGCGTATGCCAGAATGGCTTCCCCAGCTACACAGGCAGATGTGCGCCCGCATGTGTTACACATCACGCTCCCCTCTGCGCTTCAGCAGCTTTTGCTGCTGTTTCCATACCCGGCTGCAGTTTAGGAATATGCCGGCCTGCTGCTTCATGCCGACTGACAGTAAAACCGAGTGGAGATGACACGATCTGTTTTCCAATTCATTCATGCAGTCTTCCTGCAGGAACAGCCCTCGAAAGACTCAAGTATCCCTTGGAGCATTCCTGCCTGTTTTCACATGACAGCAGGATGGTGCCTCTCAGGCCTTCCCTGAAGGACCGGCGCTTGCCCAGCTGCCTTCTGCTGCTCAGGCTTGGCGCTCCTGTCCCCCACTGCCCTTCGTGGGTGACTGGAAAGGAGTCACTGTGCAAGAAGTGTCCCTCCAGCATGTCCTCGCTCGGCACAGAGTAGGTTTTACCTCCAGTCCGCTGCTGTTTGTGTTTCTCTGCTTCCCAATTTGCCATGTCCCTCCTCTCACCCCCATCTCGTTTCCCAAATGTAAGCTCAGAGCAGGGAACCTCCCTGCCCCATCCCTGCAGGCAGGGATGTGGGGCAGCCCCCAGCACACTGCAAACTCCCTTCTGCTTTGATGTTCACCTGCCAGCTCTCAGATTGGCACCATTACGTAGAACATAATTGCTACGTTTCTGGACCTGCAGTACAAACAAACAACAGACGGACAAGCTCCCGTCGTATTTACCTTTCCCCTATCTGGGCTGTGCATTTGCCTTTTGCAGCATCTCCCGCTGGGTGTTTAAATCAGGCTAATTGGCTTCCTCCCCTGGGCCGACGGCAACCAGCGTGCACCAAGAAGTGGCCATTAGCAGGGACAGTGTGGGTTTGTCTGTGCTTGTGTCAAAATGAGACCATTCCCCGAGGTATTAACAGTAATTTTTGTATCTTGTAACTTGTATTACTGTTCAAAAAGTGATTTTGAAGAAGATTTTAAAAGCTGCATATTCTCTGCCTTCCATAAAGCTGCTCGCTGTGATTGCCCATGCTCTCATCTCCTGGCACAGCTGTCTTCTGCACAAATGATTACAACCTAGCTTTCAACAGAAACACAGACTAAGCAGGAGCTTTCCAATAAATAAATCCATCCTATATTCAAAAAGAGTCTGGATTTGTAACCAGTCAAGATGAAATACTTTCCACTCCAATAAAAGCTAGAGAGGATATTAAAGAATATCACAAAAATGCCGGCTGGAAGACACCTCCGAAGACTAGTCCAGCATCCTGCTCCAGCAGGACTATTGCCAACGCTGGAGCTTTTTCTAGCCAAGCTCCAAAACCCTCCGAGGATGGCGATCCCCCCACATGCCTGGGTAATCCATCCTGGGCTGCACCACCCTCCCGAGGAAGAAGTTTTCCCAAAAGTCCAACTAGAATCTACAAAGCTGTAACCTGAGGCTCACAGTTCCAGCACAGACGGGCACTACCTTGGCCTTTTTGAACTGTGACCCTTTACAGGACCCAAATGGGACATAAGATGGCGCTTCTTGGGGCCGTAACACTGCAGTTGAGCCCCTCTGAAGCTGCACAAGTATGTCTGTTGACAGATGTGCACTTCCAGATCCTCATGTGGCAATGGAAGATTATTGCTTTCCATTGCTCATCACTGTTCTCCCCTCTTCAGGTTATAAGAGCTGCCCCTCTAACAGCAGTGTAGTGTTCTTAAATGCTAAAAAAAATAATGCATTATCTTAGACTAGTCATTCAAATCAAATGAGCTTATTTCTGGCCAAGGAGATATCCCTTCCACCAGCACTGCTTGAAAATGGAGCAGAACTGTCCACAGCTTAGTGGCACCAATGAGCATTTCTCTGTGGAGTAAAGGACCTCCATCTCCCAGTCTAAGAGCAAGGAAAAAACTCCTGAACGTGACTCCACACCCATGGCTTGGGAGAGAAGCCATCACTGAAGCCTCAGACTGTCTTTAAAAGCACTACTTAATGTGCAGCGAGGAACGCTTTGTGTACATTACCGAAGACCTAGCTCAAAAAGAGCTTTTCTCCTTCTTAAATTTACTTCTGGAAGGACATGCCATGCCTCCTCTGACAGCACCTAAGGAAGGAACTTGGATTTCAATTCCCATTCAATGTTACGAGGGTTAATGCAACCAATGCTGGAGCCAAGCTTCAGTATTCCTTATTTCCCCTCAAGGTTTCTGCCTTGCAAATACCGGCTGTGCATAGCAATGGACAGGCACAAGCTCTTTCTGCCATCTGTTTAACGAGTAACAGGCGTTTGGAGGCACAGACACAAGAAAATGTATCGGGCTGAATTTTATTGCTCTGCTGAAAATAGCCCATCCTTTTTTGTGCACACAGAACTACACTTGGAAGGGCAGTTGCAGTCTATTCAGTGCACTAACTCTGCAGTTACAGCAAGAGTTTGTTCCGGGAGGCCGCTGATAGAGCAGAGCTGTTTGCCATGGCACAGCCCTCGTTAGGCTGCTCTTCCTCAAAATGAAGCAAAAAGAAGAGCTGACGCCATAAGCTGTATCAGGGTGGTGGGGGAGATCAGCTCATTCACTGCAGCGGCTTCTCCACAATTGTTTACGCTTTCATTAAGAGCAATAGGTTTACCGAGGCACTCATCTCTGATTGTTTATGGCACAAAAAGAGAGAAAATACACCCACAACCTCCAAATTATGGTGTCTCATAAAACCACCAGTAACCAAGAGCGTCTTGCATAAACATTTCTATTTGTACACTCCAGCATCTGACCCATAGGACCCATTTATTTATCGTATCTTCTCTCTTCCTCACTGCTGAGTGAGAGTAAGCTATGCAGCTGTCAGTTCAATCTATAGTAGAGTGGAAATTCAGACTTAGCAAAGCCATCCTGGGGATCTGCAAAAGAACCCGGTGCACGAGCAAACTGCAGAATAAACATCATTAAGACAGCTGCCTAGTTACAGAAGCTGATTTTATGAAGAAATCAAAGTAATTTTTTTGCATCTGCAATTCCAAAGCTTTTAAATGGCTCTTTTACCCAGACAGGGGAGCAATCACAAAATCCTTTCTTCTCCCCAGGGTGACTGAGAATCTGCATTGCCACTAAACTGGTCCAAATTCTATGATTTTGTTTTCACTTTCCTTTCTCGCTGGTTTTGTAACGACTCATCTGGTGATGAGGAAAAAAAAAAAACATTTCAAAGTTCTCAAATGGTCCACGTGTTGCGTCTCAATCAGAGAATATCCTCTGAGCAGTTTACAGAAGATGGAGAAGGGGACGAGTAATTCAGAGAGCAGTGACTACCCACAAGCTTGGGAGAGCTCTATGAAAATACCTGCAGCAAGCTTTGCCGCAGACACAGAAAGTATTTTCTTGCTATTACAGCTTTTGTAGGTGACTCGGCTATATCCATCCTAAGGCAAGAACCAGGTTTCCAGGGGATTACCAACTGAATCTGGGAAGTAGAGCAAAAACTGCAATACTTGCCTCGGGTGGTTTTCCGCTCTACAAGTATGAAAACTGGTGAAAGTTGCATTCCAGTGATGCCACTGTGTTTTGAAATGCTTAGTAAGAAAAAGTATTTCCCCCCCACCTTTTTTCCAGATGACTGGTTAGGCAGTCATTCGGCTTTTTACCATGTGCAGAACCACATCTTGCATATTTTTGTTGTGTTGAAATTCGTAACAACAAAACCGGGTGCTCCTCATCACACATCCTAACAACTTTAACCTAACTAACCTAACCAAATGAGCAGCTCATCTCTGCAAAGCAATCCTTGAAACCTTTTCAGTCTGGTCTGTAAAAGTATTCAGGCTGGCTTTGTGTCTGATGCTTTTTTTCTCATATTTGCATGGAATTTACAAACCTTAAAATAAAGGATAGCTAGCTTAGAAATACCAATGGACACAAAATGACAGCACCAGCATAACTGAGTCTTGTCTTTGCATGCTTAGAAAGTTTTTTCAGGCTACACAGTTTTATGTCTACTGTGTGTGGACACAGGGAAACTGGGAGGCAAACAGTGAAGTCCGTGTTGTCCAACCATACTCCCTGCTGCTCCTTCGGACATCCAGGACTCTTCGTTAACAAGCGTTCTTGTCACACATGTATTAGTTTTTGTTAAAAACTGATGTGCACGGATGAAACAGGTAGAAGGGGAACAAACCCAAGAGAATTTATCCTCCAAAATCCCAAGCTAACGGGATTTGCTCAGAGCCCACACCAATCCTTCAATAAAACAGCACGGATAAGAAAAAAAAGATTACATTCTGCACTCCTCATTTCCTACCTTGCAAACATGCGAAGATCTTCTGGATTTTGGGCAGCAGGGACATTGAGGATAGCTTCCCGCTCATGTTCCAACAAGCTTGCTAGAAGATTCTCTGTCATCCTTTTATTTAGGGGTGAGTCCCCACCAGGTATCAACTCAGCACTGGAATTATCCATGCTAGGGCTTGTCAGAGTCATGTCGTCACTACTAGCTATCGAGGAAGAGAGAAAGAGACACAAATTTTTTATATTCCTCAGCATAATGATGCAAAGATTATCAGTTCAGGCTGTTTCTATACAGTCTTTCCAAATAATCCCTTCAGATTTGTAGCGCAAATAAAGCGCCTCTCGAAATGCTACATGTATCTGCAATTAGTCATATGACAACACAGCAATTTTCTCAATGGGAAAGTCAAGTGTTTCAACAAAGTCATCAATTTATGTGGAAAATTGTACTTCTGGAGACCATAAACAGTCCATAAAAAACATCTGAAAATAAAATTCCCGGCCAGCTCTGCTGGAATACCATGAAGTGGGAACATGAAAAGCCTAACAGCACAGAAGGTGGGAGCAAGCAGAAAGAAAGGCCAAGAAGCAATATCCTCTTGTGAGTGAGCCAGAATAAGCAGAGCACAGACTTATCTGACTCACGTTCCAAGATTTCTGCCCTAATTCGTGACTTCTGTAAAGCTGAAAGTTGTACAGAGAATCTCTCCCGATATCCAACCTCAGTGGCATTCTGAGAATGCTGCTCGTACCAGCACTCTCAGAGTTGGGGATTTCAGAATTGTATCTGATTTACACTCTTGAAAAAAAGCTTTCCTGGAATCACCCTGAAGAATGGTACCAAGGAGATTAAAGAAATCAGGAGACATAACCAGAAATCAGCCATTTGTGAGAACGACAGCTAGCTCTGCATCTCTTTAGGTGGCTCTACAGCCCGCACAAACCAATGATGTCTGAAACAATTCTCACAATTTTCTTCCTCTCCTGAAAACCAAAGCTCATGCAGTAACAGTGGTGCAGCCAGAGGAACATGGCGGTTACTCCAAAAGTAGAAAGGTACTTTGAAAAAATAGAAGTACCTCTGATAAAAATATTTTACATCACCAAATGAGAACTTGGCAAATTACAAAGCACAATTTGTTTTTAAAACCAAGAATTTAAGGTGTAAGAATTGGCCCTCAAGACTTTCACCAACACCCAGCTCTAAATTTCAGAAGGGCTGGATGTAATTAGCAAGCACTCCAGCTAAGAGGAGCTGTCTTGTCACCAAGGACCAATTACTCTAGGCATTGCTAAGGGAAGCTCTAGAAGTGGGCTGTAGTCTGGAAAGTACAGAAAAACATGCTCATACTTGGCGAACCAAAGCTGAGAGCGTTGGGGGTGCTTAAACTTCGTCCTCCAACTCTGGCAGTGAAGGGCATGTCTTCATCTTGGGCTCGGAAATCCTCCTCGTTTGGTGGCACCATCAGACAGACGTAAGTGTGAAGCTGAATAAGAAGCCGGTGTTGGAGCATCCATATCACCATTTGAATGAGCTGAGTCTGCAGAGTGAGAAATGAGGTATTAAACACCCGTGAACTAAAATACAGGAGAAAAATAATGCACAAAGGTTAGGCTTTGTGACTAAGAAGTCACAAGGAGAAACGCTTTCCACCCCACACACCAGTTTTATCTCGTCTCCAATCACATAAAGGCGACCAGGCACTCTTGTTCATCACACCCAAAGCCTTTGTGGATGTTTAGGCTGTGATCAAACCTTTAATGACCAACACATCTTTACACAACACTGACCAGCGCAGCCCGTGTCCTCAAAGGAGCCAGCCCTGCCCCTTGCCATGGCTGCAGCACCTGCTCTGTTCTAGCACAGCAGCCAAATGCCCTCACCACGTAACACTCCAGCCCTACAAGTGTAGCCATACCATGCCACCTGGAGCTGTTTGGTCCGCTAAACCAAGCTGAGCAGGTGCTAAAAAGATGGGATGGTTTTCCTTCTGAGAGACCGGACATGGGAAACGGGTCAAGCAGGCGCAGGCCCTGATGCCCGCGGCTGCACAGCGTGAGCCCTGAGATCAGTTTGCTGGGTTCTAAACAAGACCCACTAAAATCACTGATCACCGAAGGGTTAATCCCAGAGCAGTCAGGTTAAAGTTCAGGTTTCCCTAGAAAGCCAGGGAGAGGGCAAGGTGACAGGGCAGAGCTGAAGCAACCAAGAGAGGTACCCAGAAGCAGGAGCCGTTTGCCATCAGACGGGAAACTGCTGCAAAGCCATGGGAGAGACTCCGGGGATCAGAGTCTCAGCCATGCAGACACAGCGCTAACAGCAGCAGGAACCCTGGCGAGAGACAGCAGCTCCTGCCGCGGCCAAGGAGTCCCCCTCAGCCAAAGGGTTAATACCCCCATTTGCTCACCATCCCTCTGCAACAACAGGGCAGGCCGAGCTTTTAAAGGCACGCAAGCTTTTCAGGGTGCAGACAGGCACAAGTTTCAAAAGTGCTGAGATGACACTCATATTAAACAAACAGGCAAAACACCTCGTGTTACAGCAGCTAAAGGCCTGCACAATGTCCTCAGAGAGATGCTGAAAGCAGGGGACAGAGCAAGGGATGAGCATTTGTAGGTTCTTGGCGTGGCCCTCTTGGAGGAGTTCTGGAGGAGCATTCAAAATGCATCATCATGGCTGAATTTCTGCACAAAAGGCCTTTTCATATCAACTGTAGGCAAACCCTTCTCGTAGCCAACAGCTCTGAAAACACTGATTCACTGACAAAAGCTGTTTGGGGATTTCATAGCAACGAACACTGTTTTGGTGAGAGAAACACATGCAGAATGAGCTCAGGCTCTGAGAAGGAAGCTAGCTCTGCTGTATTAATCATAGGATAACAGGCCAAATCTCAATAAAAGCCCCAAACCGAAGTTCATCAGCCCACATAATTTTCCTTTTTCCATAAATCTTATAATTTTCAGTTCCTCCTCTGCTATCAAATCACAAAAGAAACGTCTTCTGTTTGCAGACAGACCCACACCCTGTCTTTTCAGGGATTACCACTTTTGGAGGCTGAATAGATTTTAATCTTAAAACATATTATCTGGGATCGCCTTCAAACGTATCTTTTTCAGAAAAGCCATCATTCATTTTACATGTTTAGTAGAAAATCTACAGAAGAGGAGGGTTGGCAAAAGATACCAAATGCATAGTGTTTTGCTAACATCTGAAATCAGCCTGGAAGAGGGAAGAGGCTTACTCCGGTGATTATGCTGCTAAAAACCTTCCTTCCAGATGCAGGCCTGGATGGAAAGATGTCTCATATATTTTACTTAAATTTCCAACCTGCTGGCAGGCAGCAACGTCTGATTAGCTGGTTTCACATCAAATGAAAGAAGTCTGCGCATTTCACAGCAGAAAATAACCCTGTAAAAATCCAAGGCAATTCAAGGGGACAGTAAGACAGGCTCTGCCAGCCCTGCAGAACCTGTCGGGGAGGGCCTGACCTACACCAGCCTCTACTGCTTTCATTACAGCTCCATGTGCGTGGAAAGTCTTATTCACCGCTCTCTAATTCTGCATACGCACCTTCACCTCTACGCTCTTGTGCAAATATCTAGAAAGCAGCTATGTCTCAGTGGAACGGGAAGCCAGGCAAAAGTGGTATTACAGCTTTACAGGCATGACGTTGTACAAGGATTGCCAAATGCCTTTGTGCCGTAAGCGGGAGAGCTGGAGATCAGCTGTGACTAACTTGAAAACTAGAGAAAACTATTCTTCGTTATTGAAGTGAGCCTGAACAATCATTCCCAGATAAGAGAGAATGGTGATCACTGACAGTTATCTATAATAAGCCGGACTCCAGAAGGAATTTGGTAGCTCTTAAAATCTAGTCCTAGAAAAAAAGCCCAAGCGCTGCAGTGTCCCGCACCATGCCCGAAGTGGCGCACTTTGTGCCGTCACTGTAAACATGCCTCACACCACCATTTCTGCTTTGTCCTGCACCCACATAAATACCTTTTCCGGGTTTAAACCTATTTCTTATGAAAAGCAGCAAGTGTTTTCACAGATAAAGTCTAGCAGAAGTTTTGCTATTATGTTTTGCTGCTTGTCTCTGGACATGAACACTGAATTGACATCCATTCTCCATCTGCTCCTCTTGATGGAGCTTCCAGTCAGGTCTGCAGGAGAGAAGGCTTCCCGACACCATCTGCGCTGCTCTGGCTGTCGGAAATGCTCTTCCTCCCAAGATACAGGGTTATCTTGGTGCTGGGTCTCAGATTACCTGATTAGCTGGGCTCCCTGATGAAGCCAAAAAGGGGTGAGTAGCTTCCCAGGCCAGGGTACGCTTCAGTCCCTGGACTGCCTCCACTCCCTCACTCAGCATCTGGCACTGTAGAAAGCTACAGCCAGCCTTTTTTGGCTGAAACACCAGGACCGTGACAGAAATATAAAAGGAAACATTTTTCATTGCTTAATTTAACTAACAATCAACTCTAAATTTCATCCATATTCCTTTAATCCTTCCCGTCTCCCCGTGCTGCCTGTTTCCAGAGGGGTCCTGTCTGCAGCAGCATCTGGACCGCTCCCGCTGGCACGGATCAGCCCGCAGCCGTCCCCTTCTTCTCCCCATCTCGCGGCACAGCAGGCCCCGGGTGAAGTTACAGCATGTTGTCATGCAAGGCGGCACGGAAGGCATTGGTAACAATACATTGCTTTGTGCTTATTGACAAAAGCAGAGAAGATGTACTGGCTTCTGAAAACACGGGCGCTATACATCAGCGCATCTGGGCAGTTTGGGACAGGCAGAGGGAAGCTCAGCCCCAAGTCCTGGGGGGACAAGATCCAGTATTCGTGATTCTCTTCCCTCTGGGAATCAAAGGGAACATGTGTAAAACTCTTTTGAGTAACGCGTTAAATAAAATGCATTTCCTGCAAGGATTCTTTAAGGCTGTTTCTTTCCCAGGCCTAAAAAGCTATGGAAAACACCAAGATTACTGGGGACTAGCAACAGGTTCAGGAAAGGGAAGGGAAAACAGCAGCCCAGAAGCACTCAATCCTCGTTTCTCACTACATAAGGTTACACTCTTAGTTAAAACACAGCTTGTTTTGCCTACCCAAGTATACGAGCCTCCCTTCTCCAGTCTGGATGAACTAGTTATTTGACATGTGGATACTTCAAGGACTGATTTGAGAACTAAGCGCTGCCTTGGCTCAGTAGGACAGCACCTTCGAAGTTGCTGGGGGGGATGTTTGCTGAAATATATTAAGTTTCTTTATCATTCAAACCATGCTGTTTTATGAAACAAAGATAAGCTATTAAAACTTCTCCCTATTTTACAGAAAACAGACTGAAGACTCCTGTTAATGTGGGACAAAACATTTATTGTCTAATATTGCCATTTTAATCATTAAGTAATAGCTTTGAATTCTCACTTTGCTGACAGCACTTAACCATTCCATCCGTTTAGGCCTAGAAAGCCATATTGATTTTAACTTGCCACACTGAAAAACCCTGATTTTATACCTAGTCCAACTGAATATAAATGCGCCTTAATACTACTTCCATACCTCTGCCAACAAAACTCCCGTGACTCTTAATGCCTTCCAGATGCCCAGCAGAAGAGTCCCATTTGCAGCGTGTCTCTCAGAAGACACAGCTGCCTGCTCAGTACTTGCATGCAGCTCTCCTCCCACTCCCATCCCCTGACGTACACCCTCATTTTCCACCGAGCCGTTACACAAAGCACGGCACGTTTTCCGGATGCGTAAGGCACAGCCCTCATCTACCAGTGCCTTACTCCCAACAGGATGGCCAGACTTATTAAAACAAAAGTGAAAAACTAAACGTATTTTGTTCAGCTGCAGCTGTCATACTTTCCCATCGTTTTTTTTCCAAAGTTATTCTAGCCCCATCAAGGGAGAATTAGATAACTACAATAATAATAACAATGTGCCTTATGATAAAGAGCTATATTGTAGCGAAGGGGATGCAGGGAGGAAATGGGATGTGTAATTCGCATAGTACACTCCTCCTACCTTATGGGCGGAAAGACCCCCCCCTGCTAGTCCATGTTTGTTCCTCGAGGCAGAGTAGAGGGATGTTATACCTTCTTCTGAAACAGGTGAACTAGCTGAGGCCATAATGCACAGAAGAGGGAAAGCCACAAGCATTATCCCCATCTCTTGGTCTGCGAAGAAACTTGGCGCAGAGTAGCTGGGTGAAGAAACTTTGATACTGTACAAGGAAAGCCTCGCACTGAAAAGCACGTTAAAGCATTCCCATGCAGCAACTGCACTTGTCCAGCATGTGCCTAGTACACGTCGTCTGTCAATGAACCTGTGTTGAGCTAAAGGTTTTAGGTCACCAAGTGTTTCTGTGCTTTCACAGGAAGTTACAAAGGGGTGTGCACCACCCTGAACACCACCAGAGCTCCACTTTGCTGCGCTCTGTGGCCGCATCAAGGCTGTGTCACGCTTGCAAGAGAAGAGGACACGGACAGGGACAGGAACCAACAGGCACGGGCAGCAGAATGAAGGACAGCTTCTTTGGGGTTGGGGTAGAGGAGATGCAAACTGCTTCTTTTCCAGTAAAAAAACTAAAAGGGAAGATGAGTTTCCCTATTGTGTCAGCTCACAGGATCTCCTCACCCCATGGTCGCGCCCTGATGAGATCCAGCACCAGCAGCATGAGCTGCACTGGTTGCTGCTCAGGACAGTCCCAGGCTATGCTGGATTGCGGCAAGTCCAGGTGAGCTACACAGCACGGGGGAGCTAACAGACAACTCGCCACTGTGAAAAGGGGAAAGCCACTTCTGCTTTCCTCACATCCCCAGCTGCAGAACTGCCTCCCTCCTTCTGTGCCAGCCCTGGAGCCTGCTGGATCTCCCCCCTGAGCAAATTCCACCTGCTAACCTGGCAGAAAACTAGTGCGGCTGAAACAAGTGAATAGAGTCAAGCTGGATGGGAGCCAGCTCTAGTGCAAAGGGAAGAGGGAAAGGAGGGAGGCGTGTGTGCACACACCTGAGAGCAGAAAGGAAAAACAGGGCCTCCTCTCAGCAGCACCGAGATATCGCCAGATCATCTGAGCTGTAGGCGTGGGCTCATCCTCAGGCTGCTGCAACACTGCTATCCGAGCAAGGAAACACAGAGAAAGAAAAACTAGCATAGGAATCACTACACAAATAACAAAACCTTTTCAAATTATAAGCACAAGACCACTGAGAGATATACAGCAACCAGAATGTTCAACTGCAATATACGGCACAGGCAAGAAATGAGATCAAGACGAGCTCAAGAAAAATTCCTGCCTCTAGCACAGGGTATGCCGAGAGCGCTGGCAGCGCTGGCACACACCGCTCACTGGGCAACTCCCGCCTACCCGACAGAGAGACACCAAAAGCAGAATGTAGACGTGCACTCCATCTTTCAAGGCAGTCTTGCCCTTGTCCTTGCTCAGGGTATTTCAGGTTGGTTTTACTTCCTATCAGCCAAAACATACCGCAGCACCCCAAGTATAAAAATGCCAGTGTCACAGTTTTTTCATCTACCCAAAGGAATGGAGCAACTCCACCCATCTAACAGTAAGCAAACAGAAATAACTGTGTCCTCTTTCAAATCAGGCAGTGCGACCTGCTATAAAACAGGAGGAAGGGCTCTTTAACAGCTTTCCTATTTTGTATCGTGGACTTTATTAATGCCTTCCCTATTCTCTGCCCGTCCAGAAGCACATGCCAAAAGGAGGAGGACAATCCCATGCTTAAGACAAGAATCAAATGGGATGGATGCCATGAGACTTTAACAGTTGCTGCAGAAAATACAGCCCTTCCCACAGTCCTGACCTTTTAGCACAGATGACCTTCGGAAATACAGAGACAGTACTGTCACTGTGATGAAAAGCACAAGATAACAGACTACTAGTGAAAATCTTCCAAGTTAAAAAAAAAACAACCTACATCCCCTCCTATGTACACAAAGAACAAAATTACAGTGAGAGGTCCCAACTTTGTTAATTTTTTTCAAGGGCAAAGCAAATACAATCTGACAATATTTACAGTTCAGAGTACAGCATCTTTTATCGCTGCACAGCGGAACAAAAACCCACCCACATTTCATCAGATTAATTGCTCTATCGACTAGATCTCTGTTAATTACAGCTGGAGCCTGACCACCTCAGGATAGGGATTGGATTTATCTCTCTTAAAAGGCTAGTTCCAAACAAAACAGTAATACAGAGAGTTCAACATATGTAAATCAGAGTAGAAGAAAATACGTTTTTTCCTACATTAATGTACTGATATGACAACATCTAAAAACTGTTTCTAATCTAAACTCCCCCAAGAACTGTCATGATTAGCTTTATCAAAAAGCTCACCGTGACTGACAGCAGCCCACCGGTGTGTGGTGGTCTGCTCCATCTTCACGCACATGTCTTGCCAATGTGGCCCCAAGTCTTCTGCAACCCCAGTCCTCAGCTCCCCTTTTCAGACTGTGGAAGGCGCTTCCATAGCTTTTCTCAGGATCATCCTTCATCCTTCCACACAGGCTGAAAGGATGATGAAAACAAGCCGAAAACAAGCTCACCACGGACAGGTGAGCACCAGAGAGAAGACGCACACTCTGCAAGAGCCATTTTAGCACTCCAACAGCTCTGGCAAACATTGATTGTGCACTGGTGTTTCAAGGCGTAACTGCAGCAGTAAGCGGCAGACTTTATTTGGTATTTTGAACAAAAGCAGGATGTCTGAGAGCAGCTAGAGATATTGAAGGAGAAGTATTAAGGCAAGTAATTAATCTTAAAAGGAGTACTGACAATAAGAATGCTTCCTGAAGCTACTGCAGCTAGAATAAAAGTAACGCTACTAATTTAGCTTCAATTTTCAGGACACAGATTTGTCTGTAACTACAATGAAGTACTGACAAAACGGTAGTCGCTGCTCTTCCCCTGCCTCCCAAGGTGGCAGCTGACCAGTACATACTATTGGGATTAGACGCTACATCATCACTTATCTTTATCTCTGATCACAATCTCTGCCAACCCGTAATTACAACAAATTCTTCTCTCACAATTGTGCCTGTGTGCGCAACTGATGTTAATCTTCCAGATATATGAACAGCAGCTAACTTCATATAGCCAGCAAGTCATCAAAGTATGAAGGCTAGCAAACAACACAACAAGAAATCAGCTGGAGAAATCTGCCTGTGCTCCCTTTGCCACAACGAGCTGTGTTCAGAGGTCCAAGCTTCTTCATCTGAGAACATAACAGTGTCATCAGGAGACTCCACATTATTGAGCTCTTTCTTGCATTTCACCAGTTCCCAGAAACGCCGCAAGCCCTGATCTATGTGTAAGCAAAACAACAGGACACAAATCCAAAATCCATATATTATTACCCCACATCTGAACATTAAAATGCTAATGCTGTAACACAGGGACTTGTGTTGACTACACGCTGAGTCTACTTCCTGCAACAGCCTTTAAACAATTCCAGTTTCAAATCAAAAGCTAAGTGAACAGACAGTCTGCTCTTAAAACTAGATCATGAACTTAAAGCAGATGGAATATAATAAAATTGAATGTGATTGTGGGGAATCCACAAACTTGCACTCAGCTATGCTAATTTATGACAGGTTTCAACAGACCAAATGGAGTTTCAGTTTTCCCTGCTTTATCACTCAAGGAAAAGAAACGTTCTGATTTTATTTTTAGGATTGTGCTTTGCTAGCACACAGCAATCCGCACAGCTCCACCTTGAACATCCCCACAGCTTCACCTTGAACATCCCCACAGCTTTTTGGCATGGGGATACGAAAAAACAAATCCTATGGTTGGAAACACAGTAATTGGCAACTTCTAAACCCGCAATAGCAGGTTCCTGACTAGGTGCTCCAAAAGCAACACCACTCCTTGTTCTCATTAGCAGGAGAACGAGGAGCTCCCGTGCACTCCCCATCTCACCTCCTGAACGGGCGGTGCGAGTGGATTCTTGAATTCTGAGAGTGACACTGGGAGGGAGAACTTGGAAAGCATCGACGGCAGGTTGTGGCCCCGGAACTGACAAGAAAACGCATCTGCTAATGGAGAATAACTGCAGAAAAGAAGTAAAGGCAGAAATCAGTTCTATATTGCCAGTCAGCATAACATTTATCCATTTAAGCATTACAGAAGTGCCAATTCCCAAATGAAACGTTGTCCGTGATCAAGAAAAACAGTAAGGATAGTTTATGGCATGTTGCATCCTGCAAAAGCAAGCAAAAAGCAAATGCACTTTCATCTTGGCGTTACATTCAGCTCCAGCACGTTATTCAAGGTGTGGAGGGAATCCAGAGGAGAAAAATAAAAATTGTAAAAAGTCTAGACCTGCGCAGTCTCTGATCAAAGGAACAGGGATTGGGCAGTCAAGAGAAGACAGGGATGGGCAGGAAATACACACAATCTTTGAATATGCAAAATGCAGCTGCAGATGTGACTGTTCTCCCTGCCCATGCTGACAGGACAAGCAATGTGACTGATGAGAAGTAAGGGAGAGTCAAATCAAACATTAGGAAAACTGTCCGTCTTAGGATTTCCATCTACAAAAGTCTTCAAGAACAGCACTGCCATATATGACAGGCACAGTTGCTCCTGAATGACCTCAAGGTCCCTTCCAGCCCTATTTTTATACTTCCATCACAGAAGTTTCGATTTAAAACTATTTTCCTATAACCAAGTTCCAACACAGACTCTAAAAACATCTCAAAATCCAACACAGAAAGGGTTGCCAACCTTCAGCAGAGCAAAAATACCCACCCCACTGCCTCCACTTCTTCCTTGTATAGCCGCTGCCTGCTCTCAAAATGGCTGCATTGCCTTCTGTCTGCGAGGAGGCATGTGGATATGAAAAATTAAAATGCCATCACATGAAACAATGCAATAGTGATAGCAACACTGCCCTGACTTGATACTTTTGATTAATTTCAGGTGATGCTGTGTGCCAGATGAAACACACATTGATTTAACTTAATCATAAAGTATTTTGTTTTGTAAATGTTTCCATATTGCATCAGGCTCATGCAGCCTTTTTGACATGGCCATTCAGTGAGCAAGCATATTAAAAATACCAAAAGGAGCTTCACAGGGTAAATATCGCTTCAAAGGCCCATATCACTGCGCAACCATACTGATCTGCTCTGATGCCCCTTCCTACTGCACACAAACTCCTACATGGCTCTGCAAGTTCAGGCACATGTCATGGTTTGTCTTCTGTACAGTCTCAACAAATTCCTATGTGAATAAAAATCCTACCCTGTACCCAGTCAGACTGGGAAGGAAAGCACAACTGTACTTCTCACCACTTTCTTGCTACAGTCCCTCGTTTTCCTTCTACTTACAGACAGACACTGGCATTTGGAGAAAGCATGTAGACATTGTTTTCACACAGCGGATAAATAATAATTGCTTTTCCCCAGTAAACGAGATGTGCAGCAAGCTGGAAAACCTGCATTGAGAAAACGTGGAAAAATTAGGAGAGCAAGAAAGCAAAACTCAAAGTCTCAGCAAGAGTTCCATACAATGAAAGAAAAGTCTTGCTTGAGCTGAAATGAAAGAAAAACGTTCCATCCTTTCACCCTGCCTTCAGAATAAATTCAGGGTTTAATAAAACATGTGGCACATCAAAAAGCATTTGGCAAGGTTATGAATTTCCAGAGTTCACTTCACATTTCTAAGCAACTTATTATTTCCTGCCTTAACAGAATTTCTTCAAACTGTATCAATAGAAGTTTAGTTACTTTTCATGCCCCAAAAACCTGTTCTTGTTTACACCCAAAATGCATTAAGTGTTATACATGAAAAATAAAACAAAAGAATCAGCCTCTACTATGACACACACATAAAGGAAACCAACACTGCCTTTTTAATGCACTGAGATATTTCAGTAATGAGTTACACAAAATATTTTAATGTGTTAAACAAGTCAGTGGTTGTTAATAGCTCTGCAAGAGCCACATAAATAGCGTCTATGAGACATAAAATCCAGCCTGTATCATTAGATGTGTTTAACTTTGCTTTTTTGTGGAGAAGAAAACTACAGGAGCAGTAGGGAATTTCCAGAGTTCATCCCATAGCTGTACAATGCCAAGTAACACCACAGACCACTGTAAGCAGACCTGGACATTTTATTACAAAACAGGACCTTTCCCTTCGAGTAAGAGAAGGCGCGGACCTATGATCAGGAGCACCTGAGATGACAAGCTGTGTTCTTCTCCCTTGTCATACAGAGCACAGATTGTGTCCCCGGGTCTGAAGCAACCCTTAAAAGCATGGAATGGCTTTCCCCTCTCCTGTATCATCTAATATACTCATCAGGCCCTTCAAGCAAAGGGCCACGATGACTGCAGTCTTCTGCAGTGGTCTCTCAGTGGCCTCGTGCCTCCTGGGATTCCCAGAGTCTCATTCCCTCCATTGCACAAACCTCCCTTTCCAAGGGCTTGTCACATCACCCTGAGCAATTCAGGTTTGAAATCTGGTTGTCCATACCGGAAAGGCATTCAGAAAGAGCTGCTGGCTTGGAGAGACTGGCTCAGAATTTTTGCCCAAGCCTAAACCAGAGCTTCTTCCTGGGACTCTGCAAAACCTGTGCACTAATGTACTAAGGGAAATCGATAGGTAGGTTTGCACAGGCTCTCAGAGCTCTTCAGCAGGAAAGATCTTGGCAGATCCAGGGAAAGCAGCAGTATTTGGCCATGGCAGCTGCAAGCTTTCACTTGCATTTTGGGTGCCTCCATTTGCACAAAGACAGCAACGTGGCAGAACCAAGACAGACCACTGTGGCATTAGTCAAGAGTACTATTTGTTCTGGTTTTAACTACCAAACGGGAAGGCACAGAGAAGACAGAGCCACTCTTCTCAGCGGGGCACAGGGACGGGAGGCAACACACACAAGGTGACAAAAGGGAAATTCCCATTAGATATGAGGAAAATTTTTCATTCTGATGTTTGTCAAATGCTGGAGCAGGGCCCAGAGGGGTTGTGAGAGGTGTCCCTGGAGGCATTCAGAATTCAAACAGCCAAGTTCCTGAGCAGCCTGCTGTAAAGGACTTGCTCTGAGCAGTGGTGTGGACCAGAGGCCTTCAGACGCCCCTGCTACCCTACGGCAATCCGTGATTCAGCTGTGGCCGCGGGACTGTCGAGTGCTGTCGCCACACCACTGCTCTTCATCTCTCCAGTCCTCCCTCACTCTCAAGCTTCCTCTGTGCACTCTGCTCACACTGAGAGAACTGATGTCCTCCTGGACCACAGAAACCCACTGGCACACAGAAAGAAAATGCGTCGTGAATTAAAAGAATTTCAGCTGCTGCTGACAGTTCCCCGTACCTGCAGCAATGCCAAGTCAGCATCTTGAGCCAGTTGCTGCAAATTCTTCACAGCAGAGGTAGTTTTAATTACTCTCACCAGGGCAGGAGAGCAGTCCAACGGGAGCTCATTAAGCAATGACTTCTCATCATTTAAAAGTAATAAGGCATGGTACGGCCTGCAGAAAAAAAGAATATATTTGCACAGTAAACTGTAACTTTTCCTGAAGGCTTAGTTATACCTGGTCAATCTACTGGTAAAAAAGAACTTCTAATATCATCCTTTTGCTGTAAGTGGGCGCAGAATAAGCTTATTTTTGTGTCACAAGATAAGATGCTCCCCATAAAAAGGGGTTAGAGGGCTATATAGTAACTGGGTGCCCCACTGACTAGGAAAAAAAAAATGACCGCACTGTGCTGGCATACAACTAAGCCTGGAGAACTAGTCTGCAAACAGCTCATCTGCATTACTGAAATACAGAATACTGTAGAAGAAAGGAAGAAAGCAAAAATTGGTTACTTTTGCAGGTAAAAAGCTGTAAACAGAGAGCGCAGGAAATAAGATATCATGGGGCCTGGGCTGTCTTTCTTCTAAAAGCAAAATTAATTCTGAGTCAACAGATTAAAACAAACGTGCGATTCCTCTGACTGGAAACACCGCAGACCTCTCTTGCAGCATCACCTCCCATTTTCAGTACAACTACCTAATGCTAACGCAAAGGCTGTGGCTTCGCGCCACCACGAATACAGCAGCACCGTGGTACCTCTGCGCCAGCTTCAGGGAGTCCCGTCTCAGCCCACGGCCCCACCACCACTACAGCTCAGCATCACATCACCCCCCAGCTGTGCCAGCACAGACATTTGCAGCACCACAGTTGGAACTGGGCACACTCTGAGGGACGGAGCTTGCTCTTACCTGATAGACTTCAGGCTTCTCTCGATTGCTTCAGGGGGTATAAAGTTTGTGGCGACATAATGGATTTTATGAGGCAGGCAGAAACTCACTTCCAGCCAGTTGTTGATATGTAAACGGACCACCCCTGTTGTGCAGAGACTAAAATAGGAAGAAAATAAATACACACAGCATTTACAATGTATAACAAATGTAACTGTGGTGCAGATTCACCCCTGCACAGGAATCGCATCAGGATGAGAAAAGACTTTGAATGTATCCTGTCTATCCCCCGACTGGCTGAGGACCAGCCCATTCCGAGCTGCCAAGCTTTCCTTACCTTGTGCTTAGGGAGCGTTATCCTCTATGTGGGGGGTGGGGAATTGGGGGAATTTGAAAGACTTCACCCCACTGATCTTCTCCTCCTCTGCTCTTAACATTGCAGCCGTATTTCAAGTTAAAAGAGTTTCTTGAAGATCTGCTGCAACGCACTGGAAAATTCCCTAGACCACCGCTGCAAAGGGCAAAGAGGAATTGGGCACAATGTTTTCATCACCAATTTCCACCCTCCTCTCCATGGAAAGAGAAAAGGAAATGTCCATATTGGGCATGGAGTGTTACAAGCAGCCTATTTCCACAATAACCGACCCCTTCAGTTCTGCTTAGGTTGTTTGTTTCCTACTAACCTGCTCCTGCTTGTCGCATGAAATCACAAATGTGCCTGTTAAATGCTTTCTTCGTTCTAGGACACCACAGGGACTAAGCTAAGCCTTTAAGCTGACTTCAGACAACAGGACTGGAGTGGAAATGATGGACTTGTCAGCAATGACAATGAAGTCTGGCCCTTGTGTTCAGCCTGAAAGCAACTATAAGCCTCTTTTACTGAAAAAAAACCCAGAAAGCTGGGAGATTAGAGCAATGAACGTCATTCAGGTAGTTTTACAGAAGTCTGTAAATCTAGACGACAGACAAAATATACCTAGGCAGGTAACTATATTTATTTTTAAATGGGTAAAGATACTCCAAGTGTAACGTAGCATCGGGAGCTAAGCTAGCACCACCGTGCAAACCTTTCCAACGCTGCCTAGCCCACAGACAGGAAACGCGGGGAACAGCTTTGCTAGGGGCAGTGGGACCCAGCAGGGAGGAAGAGGCAAGGTCCAGAGCATCTTTTCAGGTATACTGAGTTAGGCACAAATATAAACTTGCAAATCAATCTTAAGCAACAGTTAATCTTGTCTGCACTGGAGGGCTGAATTTCTCAATGTGTCCTTTGATTTTAAACTTCATTCAAAAAGAATTTTTTGGGGCCTAAAATAAAATTTCAAAGTTTGCACTCGAAAATTCCAGTCCAAATTTTAAATTCAAGTGTGCTGAGACTCACGGTATGACTTTTGTGTCTATAACGCCCACAGATTTCCCCTCTACAGAAAACAGATATAAACAAATGCCAGGAACAGGCCAGGAGCAAATAAATGTCTTGGAAACTCTTTATGTGGCAATTTAAACATCTATACCTAGCATTCAATTGTAGGCCACAAACTAACATGCTCTTTTTCAAGTTCATCTGGTTGCACACAGGGTTTTGAGAGACCTGAAAATTCAGCTTTAAAACAAAAACATTGGGCAGCTTTGGCTGCCGGTGTAACTATTCACCAAACCACAACAGAGTGGTGAGAGAGCAAACACGATCCCATCCCGCCTCGTGCATGATCAGACTCATTAGGGGAAATCTCACGGCAGACACTGCTTTGCAAAAGCAAAGGCCGTGGGTTTGTTCTGAAACCTCGCAGTGACCTCTGAAAAATATTGATTTTTCAAGCTGCAAAGGGAGCAGGTACTACAGATGTTCTCCTTTTTTTAAAAAAAAGGAACTGAAAGGATGAATCCATTCTCTCTGGCATTACCAGCTCACATCTGATCAGAAGCTCCAAACCCTGAAGGAACATGCAAAGCACGGCTAACACCTCCGTTCTTCTTGCATTAAATGCTGCAACTCCAGTAACGCTGCTTATCCCAGCAGACATATACCAACTGACAGATAAAGCTGAATTCTCTCAAAATACACAGTAAAAGGCATCTTGAAGCAGTAGTTACCCACGCTATCTATTGGATCAAACACTCACAAGAGAAAACGTGACAATAAATGAGCAAGCAGGACAACAGAGTTAAGGGACTATGTGAAAGCTATCGGGGTTGATAAAACAGCTTACTGAAGAGAAGCAAAGACACATGGAAACATGAAACACTTGCAGGGATATTTTCCCTGCATAGTATAACATTCACGGAACAAACAAAAAAAAATACATTTGGTTCCTTTCATTCTTTGGTCCAAGTGCACCAAGGCAGAAGCTTTAATTACATAATTACACTCTCCTCAGCATAATTTTGTCTACAGTGCACTATACAACAATAACCCAGAATTAAAGACAACAAGAAAACCAGATTTTCAGTTCTGATCTGAATCTTAATTTCATTCTTCTACATTTGCATTCAACTGTACAATTTCAAGCTTTCATTATAGCTTTACGTACATAATTTCTCCTTCACCTGCCCCTCCTTGGATGGAAAATAATTTAAGACTCTAGGAATTTGACAAGGAAGAAGCTACACCCTCCAGCAGCAGCGTATGCCACTGCCTTTAGCCAGCCAACAAAGTTAAATGATTTCACCAATATACACACAAAGATTCATGCAACATGAAATACAGTCATGTCACAGAAAGTGCAGTTCGGATCCACATTTGCCTTCATCTTTACAGATTCTCCATGAAGTCATCTATTTAGCAGGCTTTTTACCGTGAGCCTCGCAAATCTCCATGAGCCTGCCCCAAGCTCTTTGGCTGGGGACCAGCAAACCCCGAAGCCACTTTCTTTTAGGGGCAGAAAGCAGAACAGCAAAAACCAGCAACAGAAGAGAATACCAAAAAAACAAGTTTTGAAAGTCGCATTAGGGAGTCACTTAGCTCCAACTGTACTTTATTCTTCTTAACCAACTTAAAATGTGCAGCAAACAGTCCAGGAAGACACGTGACTGTGCGAAGGTGAGAATACTGCATCGGATGCAATGCGTGTCGTGAACCCCAGGGACTCAGTTTAAGTAGTCCCCGATAGGAAATCTAGAACTGCACAAAGCATTCAAAGGTGCAGTAGGTACACCAGGAATTTACGGAAGGTAAATCTTTGTTCTGCTTTTTGCTTCTTTTCTAACTACTCTTAACATTTTATGGGGATTTTTTGCAGCGTTACTGCACCCTGAGCTTTTTCACTGAACTATCTGCTGTAGTTCCAAAAGCTCTTTTCAGAACAGTTACGTACTATATAAGGGTTGTTTGGCCTTACACGCATTACTTTACATTTATCTATTCTGAATTTCATCTGCTGTCTTATCAGACAGTTAACTGGTATCCAGAGACCTTGCTGCAACTTTTCCTTTTTCCCACAGACTTCAAGAGTCACTGGGCAAAAATAGCTTCATTCCCCATAGTCTAACTGGCTATTAAACCCTCAAAGACATTCCATTTTATCCCACAAAAACTTAGTTTCAACACGTTTTTTTTCAACTCTGGTTAGATGATACCTGATGAGCGATACTGAGGGATACGTGACGAGGGATTAGGATACTGAGAGGGGATATCATAGTCTAAAATTGAGAGGGAGAAGTAAATAGGAAAAAGCTGTTCAACATCTCTCCATCAGAAGACCTAATGACACTAGAAGGAGCAAAGTTCAAAAAGAAATAGAAAGAGACACAGAAACTAGTTAAGCCATGGACCTCCTTATCAGAGGATGCTGGCATTGTTAAATATTTACTCTGGCTCAAAGGATTGTGGACTAATTCCGGGAAGTGAGATCAGCTGAAGGCTGCTGAATACAGAAACCACCTCCAGAGCTGCAAGCTGCAGGAAGCTGGAGAATATTTGGGGGAATATCACTGCTCTTTTGCTCTATTCTCCTGTTCTGTCCTGAACAGCGACTGTGAGCTGCTGCCCCAAAATGGGAACCCGAATGTTGGCCAGTATCACACAGAATTGCAGCCTTTTTTTTTTTTCATTACCATTGACAAACAAAGACAATTTCACCTCATTTTATAAAAGGGTTATGAATTTTTACATACACATATGTCATTTTATGTCTATCCTATTTATCTCTGAAATTAATAATGCATTAATAAATTCCCAGTTTGCTGGGGGTGAGCTTAGTTTTGGAGTTTGTTTATTTTGCTAGAGGTTGTGACTCCTTAAGAGCTTTGAAATTATTTCACATTTCCTTGTAAAGGACAGATTGACCATCCTTTGGTCAAATAACTGCAATTGGTTTGTATTTTATAGCTCAGCTACACATCTAATAATTCGTTAAGTCTCATATAATTATTCCACTTCTCCCTGAGCTGCTGAGACAGGCTAGATCTACCAGTCAGTTCAAGTCCCACTCGGCTAAAAATGTATAAAGGCTCTTTGTGTATTAAAAGAAAAGAAACAATCAATCCTCTCCTCCCCATAAACCTGCCCATACTTTCACTTTTATTCCGATGTAAAGCTAAGTTTGCTAAAAACAGGCAGGCAGATACATAGCTAGTATCAAGCTGACATATCTGCAGTTGCAGATAAAACTTGGTGAAAGCGGTCTTAATTCCCTAAATTGAATACCGGATTAAAAGGACACCCACTGTAACACTGGTTAATTTGTCAGCACTGGAGGCACCAGCAACCGGAGTCTCCTGGTCCTGAAGCCATTGCTTTTTGTTCCATACCAATGCTGGATTTTAAGGAAAAGATGAATGAAGACTCCCAAATCTATTTTCTGAACAGATCAAAGAGAAACATTCTGGTCTTCCCCACTAGAGTCAAAAAAGGTCCCAGAATCAACTAGATCAACTGGATGTTGATTACCTCTAAACTGTCGGTTTAATAATACTCCACTACGATAGCAGCGATAGCGTTACAGTCAAGATGCTGGCTACTGATTCCTGCCTTATAAAATACGGGCATTTCATTCCAAATGCAAGGGTCAGTTTGAACTATAAAAGGATTCGTGCACTTGTGCTTTTGTACAAACCAATTTGCTAAGGGACATGTTGGGTCTTGCCTGAAATACCTCAGCACCATCTACAGGAAACCAAGGGCTAGACAGCACCTCTGGAGCTACCGTGATAGTTCGAGAGGCCTTCGACTGGAATTGCAGAAATCAGCAGACACTAGGAAATGCTGGCTCGAGCAAATCTCGGAGAGCCCGGTTTCCATCTGCAATTCAAAGTGCTCTCTCCACTTTGCTGTTCCCCTATGCCAAAGGCTATGCCAGAAATCTCTGTAAATTTAAAACAGCACATTGTCACTGCATGCATTTGAAAACTTGCGGTTCCCAGCAGTCTTTTCTGCTCTAAAGGAAACAGACCGAATCTTTCAATCTTTCCTCTTAGGTCATTCTCACTCCTCCACACTCTCTAGGTGGCCCAAACTTCTTGAAATGTGGTGCCCAAAACTGGATGCAGTATTCATTACAGCAGGGGATTTGCAATCCTGAGCAGGGCTGGTTCCCATCTTACAGACAAGGCTTTTATTTTATGCATTCCTATCTATTTGCTTTTTCTGCAACCCCACGTCACTTGTGACTAACCCTCATTTCATAAAAGACCACACAGACTTCACTCCAGAGCTGCTGCCACTCAGGAATTCTTCATCTTGGAGCTTCAGAGTAAAAAACCTATTTCCAGACCACTTCTTCTAATTGAACAAAAAATTACTTTAATTCTATGCCTGCCTGGCAAGGTATTACTGCAGGTGTAATAAGTATATTTTCTGTTCTCTCATATGAAGCATTAACGGAAAAATACTGCAGAACACCACCTTATTATACAGACAGACGACGCCAACGTTAACTACTCTTCAAACAGAGCTTTCCAATCAAATGCACAGACGTTTTATATTTTTACCAACAGCTTATTTCTTAAATTTGCTTATGCCAATGTCATGCAACAGTGCCAAAATATAACTGGCACCACTTCTCACAATGCCTAAAGGAGGGAGACTCTGCCTTATTTTACGTCTGGGGGGCAGCACCAATGGGTGTCTCTCTGTGGTCAGGCTATTCCTCCTTATTTCATGGAAGGGTCTTATCAGCACACTCCATGAGCTTGGGCTGTGTGTTCCTCCAGTCACAGCTCAGTGCCACAAGATGTCACTGTGTCACTAAAATGTCTGGAAACAAGATCAGGGTTTGCCCAGTCACAAATACACAGCCCTACAGGAACAGAGAAAAGTAAGTAGTAGGTGAAGTTTAATATTGGAATTACAGGTTACATAAAAAGTGCCTTATTTTAAACTTTAGTACAGGTTTTGTGAGAGTTGTATCGAACAATATACAACATTGCTTCCAAACAGGCTGAAATTCACAGCTCTTAAACATAACAAAAGACTGCTTATTAGAAGTTTTCTAGTGTGCTTTGCAATCATTCAATTATTTAGGCTCTCGGTGCCTTACCTTACAGGGCTTTGCAATTATTCCCTTTGTACAAGGGGAACCACAATCTAAGGAGGCTAAAGGGTTTGTCTAATAGCATACAGTGTGCTCTACAGTCAATCAAGGAACTCAAGAGTAATTTTCCCAAGCCCTGACAAACACCCTATAATCAAGGGGTTCATCATCTTCCTCCCCACCAAAACCTTCTGTGCTCCTCTGTCGAGGTCTTTCACCAAGTGCAGATCCTGAACAGAGGTGTCTGCTCTGCACAAGGAGTCAGCACTGACAAGGTGTCAGAGCAAAAGCGCACTGTAGGAGGTCGGTGCTGGCTCCTGCTGAAATTCAACACTAACTCCACGTTCCTTTGAAATCCTTGCCAGAACTTTTAATCCAGTCAAGAAACAGCATGTTACACTTTCCATTCTGCTGAAAGTCTCACCACCTAATCCAAATTCACTGTCCAGACATGCACAGTGTAACCAAATGAAGCCAGGGCAGTATCTGACTTGCCATCAGCGCTACATGCAGCATTTTTCTCTCAGCTACAGGTTTAGAGTACTTCTACAGCGATATGATACTCATTTTATGACACTTTTCAATTCTACAATTTGCTTGTCATTACGTGGCTCTGTGCTAAGGAAGAAAATAGTAATTCTTAAACCTGTGACAGACATAAGCAACTTTTAAGAATCATAATACACCCCAAGGGAGACCAAGGTAATGATTAGGATAGCAATTCTGCAAACATTTCACTTGACAGCTCGCCTTCACATTGCACGACCTGGTCTAAAACCCAAATCCCAGCGAGCTGTCAGCATGAAGAGGTGGATAATACCCTAAGGAACAAGGCCAAGAGGTTTCAGTGGGAAGCAGCATACTATAAGCGAGAAAGGAAATCCCACTTACCTGTCATATGTCTCTTTGAGATCTCTGGCCAGTTTGCACTTGGGTAGGATGTGATGAAAAGGTGACTGTGGCCCTTCTGTGGCTACGGAAAAATTCACAACAAAAAAGCATACAACTGATCTCAAAGCAAAGAGAGTTTCCTCTTCCCCCACTAGGTATGAACCCATATCTTAGGGACAGAATCTGTATCTTTTTAATCTACAATTATCCTTCAAAGCTTTTACAATAACTCAAGTTACGTGCTAAAATAATAATAATAATGAATTATTGCCAACTTCTCCTAAACCTCAACTCAGTTAAGCACATATAACTGTGAATTTGACAAGTGATGATTTTAAGTGTTTTTGTTTTTATACACGTTATAGTTCTTAATGCTCGCAGCAATATGATGCATCGCTGTCAGACAGAGTTCACCTTAAATAGTGTATATTATTATAGCAAATTGCTCTAAAGTACAGTCTATAAAAATGATCTGTAACTGTTTGCTAGCCATGCTAACAACATGTAAGAGTAAGGTATCCACAGAAGAAATCTGGTGACTCAGCACACAGCATTAAAGCATGGGAAACCTGCTCTAGGTTGGGTGAAGCAGGCGACATTTGAGTTCTTCCATCTCAGCCTGACAGGCAGATCCAAATGGGATGGCTCAGTGCACATTCTCCAGGGATTCCACTGAACTGAGCTAGCAAGGAAAGTAAACAAGCTACTTCACTTCTAAAGCTGACATCTCTGAGCAGGGATGGTGATCTTGGATGAGGCAAAATGCAGTCAAAAGCTGTCAGAATGCTAAAGAGCATCAAAACTTGTTCATACTGATCCCAGCCACAAAAGAAATAAGAAGGCACCATCAGCACTTTTCTGAAAAAGTGCTCCTGGACAAACATATTCCTGCACAACGCTAAGCTCAGCACTCACTTTCTGACATGGCAGACACTTCATCCTGAATAGCTAAGATCAGCTTGGCCTCCCTGGTCAGGTATTGGCAGCGGCGCTCCTCGTGCTGCAAGACTATGGCGATTCTTCGGGAGAGGTTGTGTAAGCAGTTTATCACGGATGGATCTGCGTTGGCCTACAGGCAACACGGAAAAGAAACAGGTCGGTCATTCAGTCACAGTAACATACATGGAACTACAGTGATGGATAAGTAGTCAAAATAATTATCTTCAGTAGATATAACAAGTCAGCCTCTTCTGCAACCAGCAAAAGAAAGGAGTTTTCTCTAGCAGCAACAAAGCAGAAGCTCAGAGATGGCCAAAGTTAAAGAGAAGACTCAGGGATTTCTAAGCTTGTCCATGTGCATCAAATGAACACAGAACGTGGAGTATGACACTCCTATCTGTTTTATTTTTTCCAGTTGTTACTGGGCCCTTTGCTAGCAGAGACACCAAAGAACTCTATTTCATACAGTGAGAAAAGTGTCAGGCTATTTGAAAAGGCAGAATATCACAATGTGCAGGTTAAATTCACTGGGAGCATAAGGACTGCAGGGCCTTTAACTTAGCCCATTCGCTCCACCTTGCTCTGCTGAGGATTGTCCTATATACTGACAAGACAGTAACTAGGTAAGAATTACCAGCACATGATCGGTAATTTGATCGCAAACCAGAATGAATTTGGATTTAAGTTTCCAAATATTTCACAAATATGGCTTATTACTAATACTGCATTTGTGCAAGTCCCAGAATGAAAGTGCTGGAAAAATCTATCATGTAAGTACAGCTGACAAGGGGGAGGGGGGGGAACTCGGCTCCAGTCTGAGTAAGCAGCTGCCTCATGTTTGTTAAGACATTTAAAGGAATTCACAGTTCCAACGAGCGATAACTTGGCATGTAAACTAGCAAACCATGAGTCATCAGTTTTGGATTCCACTATTCTTGATGAGTCACGACACGTTGGTAACCCTGAAACTTAAACACAGCAGGATCAGTGCTGATTATAACATTTGGGACTTTGCCTGCTCTGTCTGCCCACTGCAGATGGACTCTCATCTTTATCTCAGAATGCCTCACCCACCCTCCGCACTGCGCTACACCATGCTAGGAAAAAACTTCCACTGGCTTTTTGCACAGCACTTTTCAGAAACTTGACAGCTCTCGACGAACTAAGAGTGTCTCATTTGGCAAACATGATTTAGTGCTGCATTACACACACAACTACATCAGTATCATCACAGTGACAAAATGCAAAAAAGCAAGTTTTTCTAGAAATTACATTCTAGAAAAATGAGGGCTAGATATAGCCTTCATTATACTTCACTAAGCTCTTGCAATACTGCAAATGAAGGAGCACTGGTTTCGACAATTCTGCATTGCACATGACTCAATGTGCATCAATGTTTGTGTTTGCATGTGCATCTACTACATACACCTACCTACAACCGAAGCGCGGTGCTTTACCAATACACCAAAACATCAAAACTCTTGAAACTAACGTCTCTTAATGTGTGAAATCTAAAATCAACTTCAGTGTTGCAAATTTGGCACTTCTTGACCTAAGAACACCTAAGAACTCAAGGCAAAACACTGGATCCCTATCAGAACTCACCGAATCATTTATTTCTTGCTTCAGACTGAATGCTGGGATAATTGTCTTTTGTGAAACCTTGCTTTTCAATTGAGGACAAGCCATCTAGACTGTGGCCATGTCCACGTTAGTCACCACTAGAAAGCCAGCAGTAAGAAAAGTACTAGTGCTAAAAGGAAAAAAACAACGTAATTTCACAAGCAGAGAGCAGGAGGCTTTTAAATCATGACATTATACCCGGTCAAGCAAAAAGATCAACCACTTCCATAAAGACAGTTATTCCAACTCCATCTTTCAGTTTTAAAATGCTTCTTCCTATGTGTACATGCCACAAAAATATTATGATGGCTCCACAGATACAACCTCCGGGCTGGGAAGAGAAAGACGGAGTTCAGACAGCAAATAACGTTCAAACATAATGAAATTTCTAGGGTTTTATATCACCAAATTAGTCAAGCCAGGATCCCTTAACATAGCAGGCCTGAAAAAAATTCCAAGAAAAAACAATATATTTGCTCCAGGTTCTTGCTGAGCAGCAAAACCTACTTATTCTTCACTTGTACCTTCTTCTCATTCAGAACGCTAGAGCCGCTGCTCCCTGGCACTCTCCCTTTACAATGATCTCATTGCTAAGAGGACACAGCTTTCAAATGCTGCCCATTTAATTACAAAAAAAAGCCTAGAGGCACTGAGCAAAGGCACATGTCTCTGTACCATACAGCATGAGCAAGGGCTCAAAACCATGCTGTTCTGAGGTGGAGTAGGTTTCTGCATGACTCTGCACTTGAGCTGACCAAGGCCATGGTGGGGACCTGACTCTTAAGGCTGGCCAAGCACGAGCCACTGACCACGCAGCCTGCCGCCTCTGCTTCTGGAGCAGAACCGACCACCCAGTTCCAAGCTGCATGGAGTCACGAGGGCTCAACAACATGCCAGCGCAGCTGTATGGATCTGGTCCTATCCTGGGCAGGAGCAGAGCAGTGACGTACAGAGAGCGGCATCTGACACACAGGAGGGTCAGGCGCAGGCCGGCTTCATGCACAGCTCAGTTGGACAAGCCTCAGTTGCAGGGTCTAGAAAAATCACAGCAGATTACCAGCTCACTAATAACAGGGGACAAGACACATACAGGACCTGCAACTGGGTTCATATCTATTTTGCAAAGTGGCTTCTTGCACGCCTTTACACACTGAACAATTGGACCTGTTTTCCACTGGCCTGGAAAACTTTCCCACTTGTCATCGTCATATTCTACATTGTTTAGGTTTGTTGTTTCAAATTAAAATAGCCCAATGAAATCAGGCACTGACTGTTTTACAAGAGATCACTGGAACGTGAGCCTACTGCATTCTATTATACATCTGAAGCACATTCCACTTTCAGATGGAATGAAGACTTACCCTTAGTGCAAACACCACGTTGAAGAGAATCATAGTGGGCATCTCTCTCTTTGGTGAGGGATCAGTTTTGGATACCTGAAAAATATTTAAAAAAAAAATCCCATAGGCTAGTGTCAGTTGGATCCAGTAATAAAGGGGGAAAAGGAGAAGAAAAAAAAAAAAAGAAAGCCTAACTCAGGCAAATAACAACTGTGCTGAGGAAAAAGAGCAGACAAATCATATCACCAAATTTGACTTATAAAAAATAAAATTATGATTTTATTTTTTTTTATTAAAATGTCACAGTTACTCTACAACACTGCCTTTTCTGAGAAGCTGTGAAGGCTTAAACCAAACCGTTTTGGTCATGACCATGGAAATAAGTATCAGTTAAGACAGCAGTCTTACAAGGTGTCTTTACTATTGCATTTTAGCATCATTAGGGAACCTACGTTTAAAGTCCTTAGCACAGTTGTCATATATATTGCTAACTAAAAAGAAATCCACAAATTTCTCATCCCAGGCCACATCTATTCTTGCCTTTCCTAAAATCCCCATTTGGACTGTGTCATGTTACAAACTGCTGCTGTTATCAGAAAAAAACATGCTGTAGAACTGCAGCACTAAAATAAAAGGTTTGATTTTCCCTTCCTGCAGGACTTCAAACACATTCTCCGGCCCCCGCCCCGTTCTTTCTGCAGCAGAGAGCTTCAGCCCTAAGGCAGGTACAGACTTTCTGGTGGGGAGAACAGTGGAAGCCAGGACTAGCGAGCCGAATTCGAGCATCCGAGCCTAACAACTCTGAACGGAGCAAGCGTCGCCACAAGATGGAGCACAAATCCAGAGGACATTACTGCCACCCCAAAGGTCCCTGCTGAACACCCATCCAATCCCAGTGAAACCAGCTATAACCTGCTGGGCCAAACACCCTGCTCACCTCTTATTCGGTCTCTACCCAACATACGTGCATGCGTTGCGAATGCAGGGTCTGAGAGAGGGCAAACGCAGAGAGAGAAGATGGCAAAAGCAGGGCTGCATCCTCCCTTCCTGACAGGTCCCGAGCACCAGCAACAAACTGCTGAGCAGTGAACTCCAAAATTTGAGTGCTTTCACTCAGTAGTCTTAAAAATTAGAGAAACTAAAAGAAGCGATATGCATTTTTGTTTTTTCAAAAGCGTAAATGAAGTTCTATCAAAAAGGCAGTGATAGGAGGGTGGTAAAGCCCATTTACTGTGTTTATTTATTCCCCTGGAGTTACAGGTTCCAGGATGTCTTGTGAACTTTAATAAAGACTCAAAAGCATTTCTGACGGTAGGGAGTGATCCTGTTCCTTCCTTAAAATCAAAGAAACTACCACCATTAACATCAACTGGGATGCAGGCTAGATTTCATATCACCTCTTGTCCAGAAAAAGGAAGACTAAGCTGGAAAAGAAAATGCTGAAGGAATCTGAAGAATTCAGAATATTGCTACAGAAAAGGTGGTCTGGCACATAGGATTAAGTATTCGTGCTCTTGGAACTCCTGAATCTCATCTGAGTAAGAATTTGCTGAGCTGTCCTGTGGATTAATTTACTGCAGTATGAACTCTGAAGAAACCCAAACCAGAGACTGAGAGGTGACTCCAGTTACTGCCTTTGCTCCATGGGAAAGGAGCTCCATCCTCCTAACTGCAAAAGGGTCCAAGATTTAGACTCAAATGCACTAGCAGAGACAGCTGTGACGTCTAGAACATTCCGGACACCAGAAAGTTCTGGGGTGATAAGACACACCCAAAAAGAAGATCCTACAAGAAGCAACCAAAAAAGTGTTTACAGCGCTTTAGAACTTTGTTTATTTACCTGGATGCAGTTTTATTTAGACAAATTGAAAAAAGAGACATTTCATGCAATTAGGATAAAGCTGACTGGAAAGTGGAGAGAATGTATAATCATAAGTGGTGAAAAAAACACAAATACAAATTTCAACTTCATTTACACCACGTTTAGGAAGTTCTGCCTTTCAGAGGAGATTAGCAAAATAAAGAAATGTGATAACTGTGAGAGATCAGGGCCTGAGCAGCCCTAGCTGGGTCTCCACACACACACCTTTGCCCAGGACCCAGGAGCCCCATTTAAGCTGAGCCCCTGGCCCATAGGTGTGCCTGTCTCCAGACCCGTCTCCTGGATGGACCTTCGACACACATCATCGTAGGTAGCTTGTCTCCAGGATGGACCTTTGTTAAGTACATTGCAGCCTTGTCCTCCAGCCCCGTCTCTGGTCCTATCTTCTTTTGCTCCTGGCTGGGGTCCCTGGCCGGACCCTGGGCCCAGTTCATTCCTTGCCTTGTCTGGGGCTGGTGATGTACTTGCACACCCTGGGGACACTTGAATTGTGTCTTCCAAAACAGCTTAAGCATTTAAGGACTGAGTCTTGGTGATCCTCCATCACAATTCTTGTAGACTCACGACTGAGTTTCAAAACTGGAACAGTAGCATTTTCTGATGCTTGAGGCCAGCTCCTCACTTGGATTAAAGCAGTCTGGTCCTCTAAATATCAAGCAGCAGTTCCCAACAATCTGTTTGCACCTCTAATTATAGATAGAAAGGATGATAGAATTGGCAAGCAGATTATTTTTCCTGAAAAAATGAACGACTTGGTAAATTTGATGAAAAAGGAGACCAAAGCAGTTCAGTGACAGAGATCAGTGTAGGGTTCAGAAATTACCAGTCTAGTTCATTCTTGCGGTCTATCAGAAAGAAGGAATGGGACAGGGAATATTTTGCACATAGAAGCATGTTAATTCTCTCCTAGATTTAAGCAGGTCCTTTTTCCATAGCCTGGGCGGCACCTGCTTTCATTCCAAGCAGCTAAAACACAGGCCACAGAGCAAGGTCTCAATGCAAACAGCAGCTTGACCTCGTCCACAAGAAAATTTTAGATCTCTTTCAACTCCCTACCTATTCTCACTGAGCTTTGTGAATCAACTTCAGCACCAGTTAGAGTTAAAAACAAGGCTGACGTAGTTTCTAGCATTTGTGAAGGTTTTTAGTGTGGGGTTGTTGGGGTTTTTTTTAACTGCCATACTAATTAGACGTGCTAAAGAGCTAACTTGCAATAACTAATGTGATGAGAAACAGCTTTTTGAGCTGGACTGCTTAGTATTACTTCTCTTTACCCACACTGCTTTCCTACGCTAACCGGGAGGGGGGTTCTGTGAATCACTGACACAGCTCCCTTGGTTTGCCACTCACTGTATCTATCTGGAAATAAAAGACAGCTTTGAGCATCGTGAACTAAAAACAGGATTAAAAAGCAAAGATGCACATTCTGAATTCTAAGTTTCCTAACAAAGCCAGGCAGTTTGAAAAGAAGGCCAGTCACCAGAGCGGACCTCGGATCATACCTGCCCAAGGGCATGCTGGAGCAAGGTGGGATGGCCAACAAAGCGAACATTATCGATCTTCAGTTCAAACTTTTTGCCGCACATATCTGACTTGGTAGCCAAAATTGTTGCCAGGATGACATCTGAAAACCTTGAAGAGCAGAGATAGAAGTTATTACAATTTTCAAAAAGCATACCCGCAGAATATTCCTCCAAATGCAGATATATTTTAACTTGTGAGTTTTTAAAGGATTGTACATTGTGTTTGAATTGCTGTACCTGGAGTACCACCAATTATGGAAAATTAAGAACCCCTTAATTACATCTCTCAGATCATCGCAATTATAAAACAGGAAGCATTCACGACAAAGACTGCAGGGTCATGCTTATTTAATTACATGCTCAGCAAAATACACTGGAAAGATTAGATGCAGTTCACTTAAATATAAAAACAGCTTGAGTTAGCCATTGCCTGGATTTAGCTGCAGGTTAATGAACTTACTAAGCAACTACATATTGACACAGCCTGTCACTCAAGCACAACAGAGATCTTTAAGCCACCCAGTATGGAAGAGGGGAAGGCAAGAAAGAGCTGATTCTAGAACTAGAAGAAACATACATCCAACGCTTGTCCCTCCTTTCCCAAATCTCATCAGTGTGACTCAAAGTTACTCAACAGGTCTCAATCTGTGGTCAACAGGCCACCGGTACCCTTCTGAGAGCTGCCTGGCCTCACCTGCACCTTCTCATTTGATAAACCAAACTGAGACCAATTTGTGACAGGGCAGACCTTTCCCAGTGCCGACCATGGTGTTACTGGATTGCTCCGGATCGGTGGTGGGAAGAAGGCAGCTGCAAGACAGGACAAGTATCTACAAGGAGCCTGCCCTGGAAAATACAGCTACTGCTGCAAAAATGGGTAAGAATACAGTGCGACGAGAGAGAAATTCTGCAACTGCTCTTTCCGATGGCCTTGCAGCATTCGCCTGGTCTCTACAAATGTTTGTTTTCCTCAGCGTGTCCCCTGAGACAGTGGAGTTCAAATCCACAGGGAAGGGGAGCTCAGTTAGCTGCTGGAGGGAACTTCTTGTTCTAGAATAGGAGCAATGCAAGGTTTGATATTAGCAAGTTCTTTCCTCATCTGATTTCTCGGAGGCTCCTGTTTAACCAAATGAACTTCAAACCAGTTTCTGATGAGAACAGTTTTTTAAGAATGAAAATGTTTATTTCATTTTCTTTATTTACGTTCAGGAGCATGTGTCTCTGTCAGACCATCCCCCTCCACCAGGCAGGTATCCCAGATAACCCAGTATCACTCAGAGAAAAGGGCAGGCCTGGGCGTGTGCTGCACGCACCTTATCTCTCGGCCACAAGTGAGCCCTCGATGCACAGAGAAGGGATTAATGTTCCATATTCCTGGTTCACTCTGAGTGAGTTATGGAGTACTACAGAAATTAAGACAAATGCACACAGCCAGATCCTTTGTGTGTATCCAGCTGCATGTGACCCAGGGGGCATTTCTTTTATTAGACCTACATATCCTGAAGATGCAGGACAACACAGGGCCTTTATGAGCTGTTAAAGCCCCTGGTGTTTGTACAAACAGATCATTCTGACCACAGCACGCTGCTTACATTTGGCTTATGGAAGGAGCAGCTCTGTAAAAACTTCCAAATCTCGGGCTCCTCTGCTCTGAACACAGCTAAGGGCAAGAATAGAGATGAGGAGACTAGCCAGAGAGTCCTGGGGCCACTGAGCCCATGCTCCTCAGCCACCGCACTGCACTGGGCTGCACAACACACAGAGATCGTGTAGAAAGGGCAAAGCGTCCTCAAACAGGACCTGGACGGACAATCCTTGGAGATCACATTCAAAATAGGAAAAAAAGTCCCCATGACAGCAGTGAGCTTTCCCCCTTCTTTTTGCCCTGTTCAGCTGTGCTCGTTAATAGGCTCATCATGGAGTCAGGAAGACTGTAATAGCGACGGATCTAAAACGAGCATATGTTTTTTCGGGGGGTGTAAAGAGAAGGAGGGTAAACTAGAAAATGCCTGCATGCTGGTAAGAAATGAGTTACTCTTCCCTCCCCCAGCCTTGGCAAAGGATACCTTGGGAGCTGGGAAACTGATCATTATGATGACTTTCACCACTGTTAAGATTTGACTTTTACAAGGAATTACACCAGCAGATCTTTTAACAGACAAATGTGGTGCTGAACGTAACAGTTCGGCAGCTCCCCAGGAGAGCTCGTGACACCAGCAGCTCTGTCTGCCCTGCCTTCTATGTGGCTCTGTGGGGAGGAGGAGATTAAAAGGCTGATTTTGTGAAGTCCTTGGTATCGTCTCACTAGCAGAGACCTCTCTTTCTGGGAGAGTACTGCAACTGCAGCCAGGAAAGATAACCCCAGTGCTATTTCATGGCTACAGACACCTGGTATCACCGCAGGCTCTCTCAAGAGTGACCTGGACTCCAGCCCCATTCTCCTCATCTGACAGCCTGGATTTACTGGTTTTGATGGTTTGGGGTTTTTTTCCCCCCAATGCTCTACATAATTTATATATTTGCTAGGCATCAGGATAACAAGGAGATTGAGGGACAGCAGATATGTTATTCCCATCATTTCAATTCATCATCTCCTCTTTGAAAATAACAGTTTCACTTTAGATATTTTACTACCAATTTTCTTATCTCTGGGGTGTATTACAATGATCTAAAAATACGGACTTTTCAGAGCCCCAGAGTTTGTAAGAAGCAGATTAGGTTTTGCAGCTGGGCAGCATGGGCAGTAACAGTCCCTTCTTCCTTTATGAGATGAGTCCGAGCATTGTGATTTCCAGAGGGAAGCAAACCTCTCCTGTACTAAGGAATCCAGCAGGTGGAAACCAAATACAAAAAAGAAAAGCTTTGATTTGCCCAAAAATGTCCTCCCACTCCTATCACGAGCTAAATGTGGCAGCAACAGCAGACAATCCAGCAGTACGATACAAACTGCGCTAGTGCAGATCGACTGCTGGCACCAGCATCTCCTCTGGAAACCCAGCTGAAAGAGCAATTGCTTTAGCACATGGAAAAGGAGGGGGAAAAGTCAAACACAAATTCCTTTTTTTTCCCCAAGAAGAGACAATAACTTTTAATATGCCACAGGAATTCAAAGCAATGTTCTTATAAAGAATTCTTCTTTGAAGTAATTTATAATGGGAGCTGAGTATCTAGGTGAGCATCTTTATGTTAAGCAGGGAGTAGAGATGCAGTTTAATACTTTTGAGGCCCTGGGTAGAGATAAGCACTTTTCTCTCCACAAATTCAAAAAGGGGGTACAATGCAGTCATCCAGTTTAGCTTACTGGGGCACCAAGAACAAGCAATCAGAGCAGGTGCTCAAAACCAGGTCTCTGAAGAGCTCTCCGTTAATTACTGTGGGATTACACAGTTTACTCACTGATCTGTACTGTTAAGTCATTGCTCATCAGAAAGCAATCTGGTTTAGGGCTCCTTGTTGGGATAACTACAATGCCAAGGCTATACTTGTTGCATTCATGGAGGATCACAACTTTTCTCAATTCACAGAAGGGACGCTACCATACCCATTCTGGATACCCTACAGGAAGCACAGAAATGTTAGTAGGACCTTTGTAATTACCCTAGCATAAACCTGTAGCAATACGTTGCCTAAAGACATTGTGATTTAGCATATAATTATCTCATCATTCAGTGTAAAACAGAAACCAGAAACAAAGCACAATTAAAAGGATGGTGAGAAAAGAAAGCCATTCTAGACAAAGGTGATTTTTTAGAACGTTTGGTCTTACCCCGAAACCAATTGCTCATCAGTTAGAGGACATTGGTCTCTGAAATGGGAACATGGCCATAAACACAAAACAAAAAACACAAGAAAATAAACGAGGCAAGTACACAAAATACAAAAAAAAAAGAAAAAAGATATAATATTAAAAACTAGGATGAACTATTAAGGGTTAAACTCCTGTAAAGGAAATATAACTATTGAGAAGAGTCAAAAGTTAACAGTAGGTGAATTCCTGGGATAAACTGCAGGCTTAGATTGACAACATGGAGAAAACAGGCTACGGCATCTCGCTAGCACTGGCTGCTCTAATGTGTTCCCACCAAATGTTGCATTTATGGAGCTGTACTTAACACCGTAGTTTTTAATTCATGCTTACCTTAAGAGAAAATAGAAGAGGTTGCAGTCTGATTTAGAGCAGATTCTATACTTCAGTTTCTTTTCTACATTATTACTAGAGTTGTCACCAAAGGAACATCCCGTGCAGCCCCAAATGACCCACAGCTCTTCACAATTGGTTCCGGTGCTTCCATACCACCAAGACTTAGAAAAAGAGGATGCCAAACACTTATTGTTGCATGCACAGCCAGGGTTCTGTAAAGGGCCTTGCACACAGAGCCGCTCCTGCACCCCGCCAGGGATTTAAACAATAGGTACAAGCCTGGCCAGAACCACGGCACAAGCATGAAGTCATTCTCCATCTCTCTCTGCCCCAGGCAATAAGCAGAAAGTTAGGAAACGCAGGCTGAAAAAGTTTTCAAGGCAAAGAACTTGAAAACCTTTAAAACAGGTGTACAGCAGAAAGCTCTCTTAACAGCTGTACTCACTTTTGCATCAGGGAAACATCTATTTTCATTTTAACAGTCAACTGCTTTTTTTTTTTTCTACACATAAGAAGGAAAAAAAGACTTTTTTCCTGAAACAAAATTCCTAAAAATGAATCTGATAAAAGGATTACACTGTCCACTTTAGAAAGGAGAGACAAAACACTTACTTAATCCAAAAGACAACACATTTCTACTGGTCATGTTGAAAAGGGAACCCAGAGCAATCCCAAATGACAAACTACACAAAGGAGGTGATATTACAGGAAGGATGTTTGAAGGGATGGATGGATGGATGAATGGAAAAGCACGGGGTTACAGAAAGGAAGCCTTTCAGAACAAATACAAGGAAGAACACTGGAGTCCAGTGAAAGAGGGACAGAGGATACAGAAATGTTACCACAGGAGAATTACTGTTTGTTAGAAAGAGACATTCAAGTCCTTGTTTGTCAGTAAGTTGCCTTTTTTTCGTAACAGAAGTGTTTGGCCAATTAAGGACACCAATGCTGTCAAACTTGCTAAACCTCCTTCAGTTACTCAGTTGTGCTACTAAAAAATGCAAAGTCTGGCGTAACATATGTTACTCTGTGTGCATCTTCATTAGAATTTTTGCTTGCTCACTATACCACCTTCAGAAAAAACTACAAAACCCATTTCAAACTGATTTAACAAAGCATTATCTTCCGGCTTCAAAAGAGTAACTGCCTCACGTTTTTTTCGGGGGGGGCGGGGGCAGAGACGAGACTAGCAGGCCTCTCCATAAGCTGTGAGGCGTATGTATTACTGGTAAAGCACTCAAAAACTGAAGGATGTTTTTGAAGAGAGCAAATGATGAAAGGCTGAGAAGAAGCCAGCAAAGAGAGACACTTGACAGGCAATTTGTTTTGACAGTGACAGATTCTTCTGAATACCTTCCTGTTGCATTGCCACCATAAACACACCTCAACCACTTTTGACGCTTGACTTGCTTTTAAAAGGGAGAAAAACCTGTATTCTGGAGACCCAGACACACAGCTCTACTGAAAAGAAATTAATAGAAGCAAACACGTGGCAGTAACCTAGAGGTAGGATCATCATGAATAGGCTACAATTGTCTATAAAAAACCCAAAAAGCATAACAATGACCTGGAAATTTGAGTCTGAAGGCTAGAAGAAATCCAATTATGCATACAAATAATATTACACGGAAATGGAGAGTTAAGGCACCTAAACTGGCCTAATTTTGTCCTTTCTGAGGCCGTAAAGAAGTACATACATCTCAACTGCTCTAAGAGAGATCAGCTTAAAAGTAATTGATCTAGGTTTCAATAGGTTAGGAAAAAAGCAATAGTGAACCTTATCTAGGATACGATTGGTGCTAGATTGCCAGTAAATTAAAAACCGCCATCCAGTATAAAAAAGAATGAATCCAACCCTCATAAGAATGTTGCAGCAACCAGATAAATCTGAAATAACCTTTGCTACTGAACATGAAAACATGGGAAAGACACAGTCCTTCAACATTATCAAACTTGCCATATACCATCAACTCAGCCTCGCAGTCTGCCCACTTCAAGGCCTCAATTTGTGCCACCAAAAACATCAACAGATGCGACTCATACACGGTGATTGAAAGGAATCTTTTTGCCCACTTTTCCTTGAGAAGCCTTCCAGAAATAATATGAAGCCACTTAATAAATTGCTGTCATTGAGAACAACTCCAATCAGAAAATCACCACTACCAGAAAAGAGACCAGACTTCATGCTGATGAAATCTCTCCACGGACGACCAAACAGAGCGTTTCAGGAAGAGAACGGCTGCACCACTGCACTGCCGAAGAACGAACTTACAGGCACAGAGCTGCCACCGGGAATGGCTCTCCCAAAACCAGCCGTTCCATTCCTGGTGTCTCCAGCATCATCTTCAATGGGAACATACAAACCACATTCCAAACAGGAGCCCGGGAGCAAAAATTTGTAACGCTGGTGAGGGAAAAAACCCCATGGGCTCAATGACAATACTGGTTTTACAGCATATGGCGGTTAAGCTTCCTTTCCTAGTTTACAAATCATATACATCTCACTCTCGCCAACAGATCTGCACCCTTCTGCCTCCATTCTCCCCTTAGAATCTCTTCGACTGCAAGGCACCAACTTCTGTTACTCCCAGAATGGTCTGATACAAATCAAAAAGCATGAGCAACATGCTGTACGCCGTTTTGAAGATCCCTTTTTGTTTTGTGCTGGAAAAAGGGCCTGTGTATCCAAAAGTTGCATGTTTTCTCTACCTGTATCAGTAAGGCCAGTGAAACACACTAACTCTGCCAACAACCTCGTCTTGCCTAATATAAATTAATAGTATTTAGTATATGGAGAACATCAGTGATTTCTTCTACTAGCTCCTACCACTGAAGAGAAGGATATGTTTAGCTGCTACATCAGTTTTATGGGATGCAGCGTATTTACAACACTGATTACACTGGTATTGGGAAAAAGCTTTTCAATAAACAGACTTGAAACAAACTCAATTTTGAAAGAGACTTTGAATTTCTGAATGCAGATGCCCAGCCATGTGAGCAGCACAAGCAGTGTGCTGGACCTCAATATCTGGCCTCTAGCAGAACCAACACTTTCAGAGCAACGTAAATGCTCCTCTGCTTCTGTTTCCCCTTCATCTGCCTGGCAGCTACGGACAGATGCACAGGAGATAATATTAAGGAGCTTCCTGATGAAAGACCTGTGCTGGCTAACACCTCTATTTCATTTAAGTACATATAAGGTTTATAAACACTGACCTTAGTCAGGTGCAGGCACTGCAGCCAGAATTTGTATGTATTGCTATATACAGAACTGTATAAATAACAGTTTCTTTTTTCTGAAGACTATCACTGCAAAGGGGGATTTCTGCCTTAATATTCTTTCATTCAGTGCTTCGTAACTGTGATATTTCACACTTAGTGAGCTCAGTTGAGGTATCATAAATTCTTTTAAACACTAAAAGCTTATAACACAAATACTTGACAAGAAGACTAAGCACCAACTTTCAGGCTCAGAGATCTGGACACCACTACAATGAAATAATCTAAATCTTTGTTTAATGTAGGTTACATGCCAGGACATTCAATCTACTTAAAAACAGTTTGAGAAAAACACTAGCAGTTTTCTCATATGACCATAATTTGAAATGATAAAAGCTTTTCCTGCATCACTGTAGTAACCACATACTGCATCACACTGATTGATTCAGCACCACACTAACTCAGCACCAGAGGCAACATCCAGCGAACACAGCTCTGCATTAAGTCGTCTGTCCAACCTCCCAAAATGGCAGAGGCAACATGAATCAGTATCGGACAGAAGCTGGTACCGTTCCAACACCGTCTTAATCTATCCAGGGAAAAAACAGAGCCAGGGTTTTGAACAGCAACCAACACAATCCCTGAGATAACCAGCAAACGTGCGCACGGAGCCTTCCTAATGTGCATAAGAGCTGCTGTCCACAACACAGTCCGAAACACCATTCCCCAGTTACCAAACTTACAAAACCATGGCTCGCTCCCACTGGAGTCATGCCCTGTACCGTACTGCACGTGCTGGAGACATGACAGAATGCTGCATTTGAAGGTTTCAAAGACACCAGAAGAGGCAAGAGATATGAATGACCTCAAGGAGAATGTGTTTTCGTAAGATCCCAGTCCTGGAAAAACATATGAATGTGATGAAGTTTACTGTTATGGGTGATTTTAATTTCAGCTGAACCATTCTCAGTCATAAAGTTAAGAACAAGCTTACATTTTGCAAGGTTGGGATCTAAATTTCTTTTTTGGGGGCAAGTGATGAGTACTTCTTTTTCACTCTTATACGAAAGAGCAGCAGCAACTACCCCATTTCATTAATATTGGAGATTAAGACACATATCACAAAAAAGATCTGCAACCAATCCGTGGGCCAACAGACAAAAATCCTTTTTCTTTCCCAGATTTGTCTCATATCTGGTAGTGATAAATTTAGGACCAAGCAGCAGATTTCAAAATGTCCACAAAAACTAATTAGAGGGTCCACTCGTACGTACATGCATGCTGAACAACACGCTGCCTATTTTTAGTGTGTTTGTTACCCCCTGATTTCCTGTAATTGAAAAACTATCTTTAAGTCTCAGTTTGCTTTTGAGCTACTATTTCACTCCACGGACAAGGGCAGCTACATCTGGAGAAACAAAATTAGTTATTCATTAGTGCACAGCAATTCCATACAACAATTGCATGAGCTAGGGAAGAATCTGAGGCAACTGAATAATAATCCAGTTAGAGAGGTAGGCAGGTAAAGAAAAGTGGAATTTTGCCAAAGTATTAATAATCCTAGCTTTGAAAGAGTAATACTGCCTTTCTAATGAGCACAAAATATCTGACCTATACCTTCCCCAGTAAACAATACATTCAGTAGCATTCCCTCATGGGAAATTCCTCATTACTAAGCACTAATTTACTCATAACTTGGCATTAAAGCATTTTTTGGCAGGTTGTCTTCTATACAGTCCGAGCGTATTTGCCTACTGACCTAGCAGGCAAGAGAGCAAGAGGCCATCTCTCCTCTGTTTCAAACTCTGAGGCAAGTAGAAATGTTTTCCCCTACCTGGAGTCCCCATCTTGATCTTCTGTGGTGTCACCAGAGCTATTCACAGCATATCGACTCCTTGGCTTATCTGAAACAAAGAATAAAGACAGCTTTTTCAAGGAACAATCTCCTTAAAGTGTTCATTAAAATAAGTGCATTAAAAGAATACTTGTCTGTGCCCTTTCTAAAGTTATCGATAACAGACATCTAAAAAAAGTAATATTAAAAGCAGAAAGCCCCTTCCTTTTTAGACACAGATACCAGATCTTGTTTTTAATATTCTCACTCAAAAACACATCAAAAATTAGGAGAAATAGATTTTCATCTTCGGGGATAAAGAGGAGAAAGCAAAACATTCAGAGAAACAACTTTTCTCTCAAGTGCCAGGCAACAGTTTGCAGTTTGTGAGTGGAAAATAAAATTCTGACCAGTGCATTCCCCTCATTATTGCTCAGGTTTCAGGACAATGATAATACTCCAGAAGCCCCTCCTGCAGTCACAGGTATTGAAATCCTTTACCAACAAAAAGCAGGAGGGGGGCGGGAGCCAACCAAAAACACCAATGTGTTCACATTGTACCTATAAAAACAAAAAGGGGTTTGAAGACAATTCTCTCTTGGTAAAAAGAGACTCACAGCCTAAACAGGGGTGTCAAACCTCTCGTGACATACGGCAGTTAGCAAGTGACCCACACCAAACAGCCTCATTGCCCTGCAGCACCTTCAGGCCATGCACCAAGACACTGACACTTGCCACCCGGCGAGGCCAGGTGGGACACTGACCCTGACGGCAGCGCCGCGGGCACAGCCACCCTGCCTTTGGAATTCCCTGGCTGCCAACAGGTACCTGACACTATCCCAGATCGGGAATGTCGGTGGAAGGGGTACAACCTCTGCTGGCACCTGAACGGTCCTGTGTTCCTATTTTCCTAAAGAAATTAACCCACATCCACCCGTTATGGGACAAAAGTCTCTTAGTTTCTACCCATCATCAGTTAAAGCTTGCTCGATGTCTCCTGAATGCGCTATCCCTCATCGGTGCCTTCACTCCTCACCCTGCCTCCTCCTTCCCCTACAGCTCTTAAAACTCACACTGCTCATCCAGGAAGACCAACAAGGCAATGGGTCGATAATTACACATGGATATAACGTGGTTCAATTAACGTGGGGTGTAAGGTGTGTGTGACGGGGGGCCAGGCCCCCATGGAGGGTCTGAGGTATGTGAGGGGCTGCCGGGCCCCCACGGAGGGCCTGAGGCGTGTGAGGGGGTGCCAGGCCTCCACAGGGAGTGTGTGAGGGGGGGTTGTGGGACGCCAGGCCCCCACAGGGGCTATGGCGGGCTGCCGGCCTCCCCCCGGAGCAGCCGCAGCCCCCGGCCCCCGCGGCGTCGCGCACTTACTGGCCTGTGCGGCGGGGTGCTCGGCGCCGCGCTGGAAGGGGAAGCGGAACAGCAGCTTGTTGCCGCGGCTGCCCGAGCTCACCAGGATAACGCTGATGGGGCTGGTGCTCTCGCCCATGCCGGCACAGCACCGACCGGCACGGCCCGCAAGGAGGCCGCCCGCCGCCTTCAGCTTCCGCTTCCGCCCGCCACCGGGCCCGGCCCGCCGCTGCCGGGGAGGAGCTGCCGGGGCCGGGGCCGGGGCCTGCGGCTCGGGGCTTCCCGGCTGCGGGCTGAGCGGAGCCGGGTCTCTGCCTCACAACCCCGTTCAGAACAGCACTTCACAGCCCCGTCCCCAGTACAGACCAGTGCCTCCAGTTCAGACCAGCACCTCACAGCCCTGTCCCCCAATACAGACCAGTGTCCCTACTTCAGACTAGCACCTCACACCCCTGCACCCCAGTCCCCCAGTACATCCCAGTGCCCCCAGTTCAGACCAGCTCCTCACCCCACTCTGCAGCCCCATCCCCCAGTACAGACCGGTGCCCCCAGTTCAGACCAGCACCTCACAGCCCCACAGCCCCATCCCCCAGTACAGCCCAGTGCCCCCAGTTCAGACCAGCACCTCACAGGCCTGCAGCCCCATCCCCTAGTACAGCCCAATGCCCCCAGTTTAGACCAGTACCTCGCACACCTCAGAGCCCCGTCACCCGGTACAGCCCGGTGCCCTCCAGTTCAGACCAGCACCTCACAGCCCTGTCCCCCAGTACAGACCAGTGTCCCTACTTCAGACTAGCACCTCACACCCCTGCACCCCAGTCCCCCAGTACATCCCAGTGCCCCCAGTTCAGACCAGCTCCTCACCCCACTCCACAGCCCCGCCACCCGGTACAGCCCGGTGCCCTCCAGTACAGACCAGCACCTCACAGCCCTGTCCCCCAATACAGACCAGTGTCCCTACTTCAGACTAGCACCTCACACCTCTGCACCCCAGTCCCCCAGTACATCCCAGTGCCCCCAGTTCAGACCAGCTCCTCACCCCACTCCGCAGCCCCATCCCCCAGTACAGCCCAGTGCCCCCCAGTTTAGACCAGCAACTCACCCTGTGCCACAGCTCTGTCCCCCAGTACAGCCCAGTGCCCCCAGTTTAGACCAGCACCTCACAGCCCCACCGCCCCATCCCCCAGTACAGACCGGTGCCCTCCAGTTCAGACCAGCACCTCACAGCCCTGTCTCCCAGTACAGACCAGTGCCCTCCAGTGCAGATCAGCACCTCACAGCCCTGTCCCCCAGTACAGACCACTGCCCCCATTTCAGAACAGCACATTGCAACCCCCAGCCAGCTCAGCCCAGTGTCCCCAGCATGGCCCAGCACCCCCAGCCTGTCTGTGGTGGCCCCCCTGGTCGTCAGCCCTGGTGCTGGCCCTGGATCCCTGGTGCAGGGGCTGCCGGAGGCCTGCCTCCCCCCATCCCATTTCTTTGGGTCATTTCCAGTGATTCTGCCAGTTCAGCCATTGCAAGTCCAGAACTTCACTCAAAGCTGGTGGCAAACTGCAGCGAGAGCTCGTTGCCCACTGGCACAGTCGCCATTGCAGGGTGCCTGCAGGGGCCAGGCTGTGAATAATCGGACCCTTTGGCTCCCCATGCTCCTGGAAAGGTGCGCTTGGTCGTGTTCCTCACCTTCATTGCAAGGTCTTGTGGGGCTTCAGAGCACTGAGACAGCTAGGACAAGAGGAAATGGCCTCAAGTTGCTCCGGGGCGGGGGGGGTTAAGACAGATATTAGGAAAAATTTTTACACGGAAAGGGTTGTCAAGCATTGGAACAGGCTGCCCAGGGCAGTGGTGGAGTCGCCATCCCTGGAGGTATTTAACAGAGGGGCAGACGTGGTGCTGAGGGACACGGGTTAGTGGTGGGTTTGGGCAGTGTTGGGTTGATGGTTGGACTCGATGATCTGAAAGGTCCCTTCCAACCTTGGCAATTTTATGGTTCTATGATTCTGTGATTCTGTGATTCTACGAACTTGCCTTGTGGTTCCTGTAACCTTACTCCTGCCCGTAGACAAGTAAGAGTACCAAGGCAGCTGCCTTACTGCATTCGTCATATTTTCTGTTTTACTGAGATCAGAAAATTATCAGCAATTATGTGAGAGGATGTCCTGGGTTTTGCATGTAAATTCTCCTGCATTTGATTGCAATATTTGGATATATGAATGCTCTGAGATATCCCTGCTCACTCTGCATCCCCCCTGGGGACGGCAGGCAGCGGTGGGTGGCCACAGAGAGAGATGAGCAGGGGCAGGGCAGCCGTAATCTGCAGGGCCATTCTCCTCCACGAGGCCGGCGATAACAATTGGAGCAAGAGAAGGTGTCGCCGAGGGGGGAGAGTTGGCTGGGGGTGATTAAAGTCATGTCGTGTTATCACAGCAGAGCATTCCCCCTGCGCCAGCGCTGGGCAGCCACGTTAAAACTTCCTGGCCTGTCTGCGTCGAAGCATAATTTTACTTTCTTCAATAATAAATTGCAGACATATTTCTCATTTCCAGCTCTTGGAGGCTGTGGTTTAGTTAAAGCAAACTGCTGCAAGTTGGTAGGAAATTCAAGAATAAAGCCAGGACTTAGATTCCACTTTTAAGATTTCCAAAACTTGATAAGCCCAAAATTTTTCAGAGTTAGAGCAGACGTGTGTGCCGTTCAACCGGTCACTGGATCTACAGTCAGGGCTGATGGAAATTGTAATCCCGCTTTTCTAATGAGCAAACAGGCCTGTTCCTCACTTCTGCCTTTTAAAAGGAGAAACTGGCAGCCTGCTTTTGCAACAGGATTAAGAAAGACCTACGTTAATACTGAAAATCACTTTTGACGTCACCTTTGGTGCCATTTCACAGGTTCATGGCAAATATTCATCATCTGCACAAGGGTGGACACTCTGCCAGAGCTTTATGAATTGTAACTGTGAGCAGCAGCAGCAAGAGAGGAAGGCAGGTCTGGTGGGGTTTCCAGAGGACTGTTCATCATCGGTGCTGTGACCAGGGGAACACCAGCGACCATGTTGTCCAACTCCTTGTGTCGCTCAGGCCAGGACCTGTGTGTCTCACTACCTTGTTGGCAGCTGGAGCACTGGGATGGAGGAACTTGTCTGAGAGGTCCATGCAAGGACAGAGGCCATCACTCTCCACCTCACATTGCAGCATGTGGCTGAGGATCACACTTCTCCCACCAGGCATGTTCCTGAGGATCAGGAATGTCCCCAGGACAGCCATCACCAGCACAGTCCTCATCCTGGGCAAGTGATGAGCTCCTTCCAGCAAACCACTGTCATCTTTTGGCTGCTCTGGCTTTTGTGATAGTGCAAGAGTAACTCTCAGAAAATGCATTCAAATTCCATAAAGTGATGACCAACCCTGTGTGGGCATCACTCTGACCCTCATGTCTACACAGACCTTAATCCTAAAGTCACAGAGGATCAATGTTCAGGGTAAACAGTGAGCAGCAAAATAGGATGGAATCCTGATGGTCTCTGCCTCATCCCTGGGTATATCTGAGTCACTGTCGCTTCCCTCATGCGTTGATTGAGTGACCTCTGATTAAAAGCACTCTCACGGAGGAGAGCTTGGAGCGCAGCCATGCAGCGGGCGACAGAAGAGGCAGCACTTTGGGGAGGAGACAAAAACATTATATAAATGTATATTTAACATATTTAACAGTTTTTTAAAATGCTTGTAGCCAGGGATGATGAATGCAGGCTCTCTTGATACCTCCATCCATTTAAGCTGTATAAACTGAATATTGGCTTTTCCTCTGCCCTGTCTGAGGGACTGCTGCCCATCCCATCAGAGGCACTTTTAATGGGACACTGCTCTGCACTGCCTCTGTGTAGCCAGATGCAGTTAGCTCCAGGTTTTCAGTGGACATGTATGACATTTATTGAAGGGAGGATATACAAAGAGCACTCTGATAATATTCCTTATTATAAAGCCATTGTCTTCACTGGGTCTCAAGTGAGTCCCCTCTTGTGTCCCCTGTTAAAGTGAGGTGCTGAGAGAAGGGAATTACCCAGCCAGCCAGTGGGCAGGAGGGCCGAGGAGGGAGCTGTGATACCGGACATGATTTTAATGAAATCCCGGATAAGGTGCTGGCCTCCACAGAGGGGATGAAGATACAGGATCACCGAACCCCACTGAACCCCAGCGAACCAGGCTTGCAGATCAAGAAGCACCAAGTGCTTTGTGCCTGCCCTTTGGGAAAGCTGAAGGCTTCTCCTACTTCATCTGATGGATCACACACGGAGAGGCTTAAACTCAGAGCGCAGTGCAAAGCCCAAGGGGTGGGTCAGAGCCCTTCTGCGAGTGCCACTGCAGCCACCAGAACACTGGGGACACCAGGGGATACAGCAGCCGCTGTGTCACCCCATCCCTGCTGCTCCCCACCTGACCCCAGGACCCGGTGGCAGAGCGTATCAACTCCTCTGTGCTGTAGAGTCTACCCAGAGAGGAGAGACCTACCCCCATGTGAGGGCACAGAAGCAGCCCCCACCATAAGCAGACCACACGTGAGAGCCTACCTCCCACCCCAAACCCAACATCTGCCGACAGTGGAGTTCCCCTACCTGGCAGTGTTGCACAGCCACCCTGTGGCTCCCAAGAGTGGCTCCAAGCTTGCTGCCTGCTCCTGTGGGACATTTAGAGGGGCTGGGTGGTATGTTTGCACCAGCATTGCTATTTTGGTGCAGATAACCGTAGGCTGGACATACTACAATGCACAGATGACCCAAGTATCATTAGATCCCTAGAAGGGCTGTCCTTTTAGCAGGCCAAGTGTGTCTGGGGAGCATCCTCTGCAGCAGCCGGCAGTGCTGCTGTGAAACACAGACACGTCTTGGCGAGGAATCTGACTTATACATACATATCAACCTCCTCTGCACAAGCGTGCGAGGCTATTTGGGCAGAGGACACTATCTGCCCTCCCTGGCTGTACCAGCCAGCTTTCAGTGCACGGCTGCCAGCGCTCAGTGGTGATGTGTATGGCTGCCGTAGTTTATCAGGGTGTCAGAGAGATTTACCTCTGCTTCATGTGCTGGCAGGATATTCATTCCCCGAGGTTCAGCAGCGACCATCTCCAGTAGGGTATTTCTTTGACATTTTGCCCACTTATCTGTGATTACAGACTTGTGCTGGTCTTCCCTTCGCTTGTTTAGTCCTTCACCCATCAAGTGTGTCCGTGCCCTGAAGCTACAAGCCACCTATCCTGGGACCAGGCTTTCCTGCACGTGTCCAGCGTGTAGCACAGCGCACGCCCGCATTGGCTGTGCTGCTGAGGGCTGTTTGACAGTACAAGGGGTAATTAACAGTAAGATCACACCGCTAGAAATCAAAGATGTGCCCTATGAGGCATTTAGTGATGAATAAAAAAGCCTGACTGGGCTCTTTTACACACACATGCTTTTTTCTAGGACCCTACTCAATTCCATAAGCTCCCTCTCCCTGTGTCCATAGGAATCATTACTACTGGTGTCGTTATAAGCAATGTCAATTGCGGAGTGTGTCCCTAATTCTTTGCAAGAGGCTGGCAAAGTGAAGTCCTGGCAGTGCTGAAGCAAATGGCAAAGTCTCCACTGATTCCCACTAAGTCAGCATCTCACTGCCCCCCGGAACTGTACAGCACGTCTCCCAGCCTGTCCCTACCACTACTTAGGAATCACTTCATATGAAATATTGGGCCATGGAGCAGCCATATACACTGTAAGTGTACGATACGGCACAGAAAGGCCCAGTCTTGTGTCCTCGTCTGTGAAGCAAGGCAGAGAATGCAGATTTTCCTCCAAGCCCCTTAATATGCCTGAAGTGCACATGCTCCTCAGCTCAAAGATGTGTCCTAACCCTCTGTCACTGGAATTTTCCAGCATTATCTGTCTGTTCGTGTATCAATATGTGTCCAGACAATTTCTTCGGGCCACACGGCCATTACGTTAAGAAGCAAGAAGCTGATAACGCCAGCAAGCAAGGGGGTCAGTGAGCTGACCCTTGCCGAAATAGGAGATAAGAGTCTCCCACCTCCATGGGTGGACCTCTGGAGTGACCAATGAGCGTGGACAGGCACCAACGTCTGCTCTCCCCTTCCTCTTTATAAGCAGGGCCACCAGGCTGATGAATCCAAACCTCCTCTCAGCGTTCATTGCGAAGAACCTGAGCCTGCACCCTCCTGCACAATGACGCTGACTCAAGCCGAGAAGGCCGCTGTGGCCGCCATCTGGGCAAAGGTGGCTACCCAAGCCGATGCCATTGGGGCAGAATCACTGGAGAGGTAAGTCCCCCGGAAGCCCTCCGAAGAGGGTATCTCCTCTGGCTTTGCTGTTAGGGTGCATCTCGCATCAAACTGGCATGAGTGAGGGCACACTGGGAGTGGTGAGAGTTGCTGGATGACCTCTATGTTGTTTGGTGCATAATTTTCAGGAATTGTATCTGTGCTACTAAATGCTAATAGATGGATTCAATATCTTACGGCAAAACACAATTTTCTAAGTAATTCTGATGGGTTTTTATTCATTATAGCAATTCAGAAGAATTCATAGTCGGGAGCCCTGGTGAGGAATTCCAACTCATTCATACTCTGTGTCCTGAAACAGGGTTATCGCTGTTGGGAAATGAACTCAAAGCGGTTTGTTGTGCAAGTGATGCAATTTCTGTATAAGTGTTGCGCTTTCTTGTGCCATTTCTAGGTATTAAGGGAATAGTTGGCCACTAAACTCACTGGGCACATTTCATTGTTCCAGTAGATAAGTAACAAACTGTTAGGAAACAAGGCAACTGGACCCCCTGCATGAAGGGGGTCATGCAAAGTTCACACTAATTAAGCAAGTTGTCACAAAAGGGATAATGGCCTGGAAATTGTTCAGAAATTATGATGTTACTTAGAGTTATTTAAATGTTATTTACAGCTCAATGTAAAGTATTGTGATACTCCTTCCAGGACGCTGAGTACCACTCACATCAATTCTGGTTTGTTCAGCTCATATTAGTTAGAAGATCCTGCAAATGGGCGTACAGTGTGATATAGAAAATGTAGTGACAATTTGGGGCTGTTATTTATTTTAAAATACCCCCCCAAAAACCCCCAAAATACATGAATTTAAAAATTATTTTTGACATTTCATTCTTCTCTAGTACATACATATTAGCCCACTGTCTACTCTGCACATACTGCAGAAGAGGTGTAAGAGCAGAAAGACCTTCTTGATGCAGGCTTCAAGATCCCGAAGCTCTGTTACAACCACTGGAGTTGCACTTCTGTAGCTGGCGGGTTTACACGGCACTTCCTCTGAGGTTTTACCATCTCATGCATGTTGCTTCCACCGCTGCATCTCATTCTCTCCTTCTCCTCCAGGCTTTTCTCCAGCTACCCCCAGACGAAAACCTACTTCCCTCACTTTGATCTCAGCCAAGGCTCAGCCCAGCTTCGCGGTCATGGCTCCAAGGTCATGAATGCCATCGGGGAAGCTGTGAAGTACATCGATGACATTAGAGGCGCCTTGGCCAAGCTCAGTGAGCTGCACGCTTACATCCTCAGGGTGGACCCAGTGAACTTCAAGGTGAGTGGGCACAGGGACTTTCAGGGATGAAAACTGCCATCACAGAATTAGTGACCATTGGCTAACGGCAGCTTGATCAGACTTGCCAACTGACATCGCTGCTTGTTCCCCACCTGATTTTTAACCTGAGGTTGGATCTTTTAATGAAAGATCTGGTCCAGCTCAGGCAAAGAACCACTTGGGTGGCTCCTGTGGTTTGTGTTAGACAGACTCGAGTCTCTGCTGTCTTTGTTGCAATTTACGAACCTCCCTCACAAGTCAAGTTACATCACCTGTCTTGAACAAAGCAAATTCTAAACATTTCCACCTTGCTGCATTTCCCTTTGGGAAGAAAGGAAGGGACATTTGGAAAGAGGGAGTGGTATCGAGCAGTGCCTTTTGCCCTATACCAAAGGCCACTCTGCTTTTTCACACATGGCATCGGGCCTGGTCGGGGCGTGTAGTTGTCATCTCAGAGCATGCTGGGACCAAGGTCTGTTGCAGACCCCTAGACTGACATCTGTTACTGGTCCTGATGGATTTCATCCTGGTTTCCCTTACAGCTGCTTTCCCACTGTATCCTGTGCTCCGTGGCTGCCCGCTATCCCAGTGACTTCACCCCAGAAGCTCATGCTGCGTGGGACAAGTTCCTGTCCAGTGTTTCCTCTGTTCTGACTGAGAAGTACAGATAAATGGCCTCCACAGAGGGCAAGAGACGCACATCCATGGCGCGTCCCAGCTGCCAGGCTCTGGGGTATTCACCCCTTCCTATGCAGTCCTCTCAAATCCCCTGCGCAGGGGCTCGGTCATCTGCAAAAACCAATAAATAATTCAAATGTGAGCTCTGGTCTCTGTGCTTTCATCTCCAGGTGTGTGTTCCACCTACACCTTACTGTTCAGGCAGGGGGTGTTCTGAAATGTCTACACAATACAGAGGGGAAAATTGTAAACTGTGTAAATTCATGTCCTAATCCATGTACTAATTCATGTGCTAATTCATGTGCTAGGGTGTGTAAATTCAGTGGGAATAACATAATATTCAGTGGGAATAACATAACACTGAGCAGAAGCCCAGAAGAGGCTAGAGCCCTGTGACTGCTCCCGCTCACCAAAGGTGTATCCACCACAGACTGTTTCCAGGCTGACCAGGAAACTGTCTTTTACCCTTCTAGGATATTGAATGGACACAGGCTTTTTGTTTGGCCTATCCAAAACACGTCACAGCCCAGAGCAATGCTGGGCAGTGGCTTTTCATCCTCCTCTCCATGGGGTATCGACAAGGTATCCGATGTGCTTCATGAACACCTTGGGCTGTCACACCTGCTAGGCAGGTTTGGTAAAGGGACCACCCCCTCCAGCTTGACATCGCTTATTTTTATATGGGGAACTTTACATGCGTTTGAAATTTGGGAATACAACTGGCCAATGGAGACCAGTGTTGATGGCGTCTGGGGGACCACAAATTCCTAGGGTTTCTCTGGAAAGCAGCGACAAGGAAGAGTACAGAACTGATGGTCACGCTGGGGGGAGTGCAGGGATGCTCCGTATGTAGGAGTTGTGGGTTAACCTCCGTGGGCAGCTAAGCACTGCTCTTACTCCCCCCCCGCAATGGGACGAGGGGAAGAGGAAAGGAAGAATAAAAGCAAGAAAACTTGGGGGCCAAGATCAAAGAGATAAACAAACAGAAATAATTGTTTAATAAGTGAAGGATAAGTGGAAGAAGAGGGAAGAAAACAAAGCAAAACAGGTGATGCAAAGGCAATCGCTCCCCACCTCCCACAGGCAGACTGATGCCCAGCCAGTCCCCAAAGATAGATAACACCCCTAAAGCTCCCTAAAACCCGCTCTGTTCCCTTTTATTGCTGAGCATGGCGTTATATGGTATGAAATACTTCTTTGGCTAGTTGGGGTCATCTTCCTGGTTGCATCCCCTCCCAGAGTATTGCGCACCCCAAAATCTATTCCCTGGGGGGCAGAGTGAGAAGCAGAGACAGACGTGATGCTGCGCTACATTTAAATCCACAGCTTAGGTGGTAGGTCAGCATCTGGTGTGTCCCTAACCCCGAATTTTTACCAAAGACTTCGAACAGAGGCTGAGCAAAGGACGTGACAGTCGCCAACCACCACATGCCCTGCGGGATGTCCCGGCGTTTACGGAGAGGCAGGAGCACACACTGGGTGGGAAGAAGGGCAGGAGCCCAGGCCTGACAAGCATCACAGGATGGGCTTTGGAAGATTGTGTGCCCAAAAAGGAGGTTCTTCCCCACCCAGTTTTCTCCGGGCTGCTGGAGAGATGGTGCTTCCCATGGTCAATCCCAGGAGGGATGACCGGAGCGTGACCTAGGAGGGCTTGTCCATGGCTCCTGCTCAGATGTCCATGGGCTCTTCAGGCAGAGAGGGGCTGGATGTGCCAGAGTCTGGAGGACATGAGGGACATGGGGACACATGTGGGACCCACCCTGACACCCGCGGAGCCAGGGAGGACCAGGCCCTGGCGGGAATGATGGATCCCAACAGGAGGCTTGAGGACACGCCGGACGGCAAGGCCAAGGCCGTGGCACCCATGGGACATGCCAGTGGCTGTTGTTGACCATGGGGTGTCCCCGGCCTGGCATGGGGCTGGTGCAGTGGGGCAGGGCAGGGCAGCCGGGCCCCCTCGGGGCCTCCTCAGGGCTGGGCCCCCCGGGGCAGCCGGGGCCCCCTGGGGCAACGCCGCAGCCGCTCCCTGGGCCCAGCAGCGTCGGCCGCAGCCCCGCCACCCTCGGCGCCGATAAGATAAGGCCAGGGCGGAGGTGCCGGCTGCTATAAGAGAGCGTCCCCGTGGGTGCTGCAGCCACCAAGACCTGCCTGCCCCTGTCACCAGCCGCCACCATGCTGACCGCCGATGACAAGAAGCTGATCCTGCAGATCTGGGAGAAGGTGCTCGGCCACCAGGAGGACTTCGGAGCCGAGGCCCTGGAGAGGTGCGGGCCGGGCCCGGGGACACCACAGGCGATGGGGGCAAGTGGGTGGGAGCCCCACGGGGGGTCTGGTGTGGGGGGTCCGGCTGGGGGTCGTCAGCACTGACACCCTCCCGCTCCGGCAGGATGTTCATCACATACCCCCAGACCAAGACCTACTTCCCCCACTTCGACCTGCAACACGGCTCTGACCAGATCCGCGGCCACGGCAAGAAGGTGGTGACCGCCTTGGGCAACGCCGTCAAGAACCTGGACAACCTCAGCCAGGCCCTGTCTGAGCTCAGCAACCTGCACGCCTACAACCTGCGCGTCGACCCCGTCAACTTCAAGGCAGGCGGGGGACAGGGGACAGGGGACGGGGAGTGGGGCACGGGGACAGGGGGACAGGGGGATGGGGGACCGGGGGCCGTAGCGATGGTGCTGAGCCCCATTTTGTCTTGCAGCTGCTGTCGCAGTGCTTGCAGGTGGTGCTGGCTGTGCACCTGGGCAAAGACTACACCCCCGAGGTGCACGCCGCCTTCGACAAGTTCCTGTCGGCCGTGGCCGCTGTGCTGGCCGAGAAGTACAGATGAGCTGCCGTCCGTGCCCGGGTGCCATCAATAAAGACACCTTTGCCACCGCACCGTGTCCGTCTGTGCTGGGGTGGGGGGCTGGAGTGGGCTGTGACGTTGCGGTGCTCCCATCGGAGTGAGGGAGGGAGCTGCCGGTAAGGCTGACTAGTGCAGGGAGGCAGCACTGGACACGGACTCCCTGGGTGCCTCCCCGAGAGTCCTGCCTGCTTCCAACCTCCCCAGCTTGGGATGCCGACAATGCTGGTAGCAGGACCTGGAGAATGGAGCTCAGCCTGTCACCCTGCCCTGCCTGCATCCCTCGGGACGCAGGGGAAAGGATGTGCCAAGCCAAATGTGGTTCTTGCATCCCCTGGAAGGATTCTCCAGGTGGGGGTAGGATTAATCCTTCCTGGCTCCATCTACCACGATGGTTGTTTAGGACTTTATTGGGGATGCTGTGGGAGCCAAGCATCTGCATGAGCTCCAAAAGCAATCAGACAAGTTCATGGAGTGACAAAAATCCACTGCAGACCATGAAGCACAAACACTGTTCTTGGGCTAAAGCCCCTGAGCCACAAACCCCCACTGACTTCCAGGGAAGTGCCCCCACTCCTGCCCAGGGCGTCTGCGCTTCCGCTGGCACCGGGACAGGGTGGGAGCAGGGTGGGCCACCAGTTTCAGGGTCCTGGAGCCTGAATTAAGAAATAACACATTGTCTTCAGATCACAGGCGATGGATTATGAGATACTACGCTAGCCCTGGGTTTGCCCTGTGCTGTTACACCAGAGGGAGGAGGCGACAAGCGCTCTTGAGGGATGGGAGATGGTGCGTCAGGAGAGCTGTGCCTGCGGTGGCCGAGAGCAGGCAGCAGCCGGGCGCTGGGTGTGCGGGGACAGGGACCCTGCCTGCACAGAAACACGGGGCTGGGGGGTCCCTGCCTGCACAGAAACTTGGGGCTGGGGGAAATCCTGCCTGCGAGGAAACACAGGGCTGCAGGGGACTCTACCTGCGCAGAAACGTGGGGCTGGGGGAAATCCTGCCTGCGAGGAAACACAGGGCTGCAGGGGACTCTACCTGCGCAGAAACATGGGGCTGGTGGAAATCCTGCCTGTGAGGAAACACAGGGCTGCAGGGGACTCTACCTGCGCAGAAACATGGGGCTGGGGGACCCCACCTGCACAAAAACACGGGGCTGGGAGCCCCCGGGCCACGCTGGCCCCTGCTCCTGCAAACCACTCATGATCCCACAGTGCTTTTCCTCCATCTTCAGACGCATCCCAGTCTACACCCCAGTGTCCTCATGTGCGTTTACACCCATTTATTCTTGTGCCACCACTTTGAAGGGCTCTTCTGCCCCCCCGCCCCGATGCAGGCACAGGCAGACACACCGCCTCGCTCCTGTTTCCCTGGGCTCCGCTTCCCAGAAGAGCAGCCCCCTCCCTTGTCCTCCCCTCCTCCCCCCTCTGACATGGTGCCAGCTCGAGCTAATCTCCCCCAAACACAAACGATAAGAACCATCGGCCATGGAGGAAACACGGGTGTGAACTGTCCCCTGCCTGCCAGCACCAGCCCTCGAACCTACTGGAAACAGCCCAATCCCCCTCACCCTTCTCGTCTTCCTCACCATCTTCATCTTCACCTTCTTGCCTTCCTCACCTTCATTATTTGGGGCACACAGGGCTCACCATGGGCCCTGCCTGCCTTCCTTCCCCGCCTGCGAGCTCCTGCTGCTGCGACCAGCTGCTTGTGTCAGTGCCCAGGGCTGATCCCCCTGGCTCTGCCGAGTGTCCCCCCCTTCCCAGGGACCAGCGTCACCCCCGCAGCACTGGGGCCAGCACAGCACATGTGGGCCGGGGCAGCTCCGGGGTCTGTATGCAAAGGGTGATGTGATTGCAGTTCAGGGGTTGCGGGTGTGAAGAGGGCACACGCTTTAGAATGGTTTGGGTTGGAAGGGACCTTAAAGATCATGTTGTTCTTTGGGGTACACCGTTTTGGGGTGTTCTGAGGGAACCAGAGCAGCAGGTGCAGTGGGGCAGCGCAAATGCGCGGCTGTGTACAGGGTCTGCGTTGGATGGCAGGGTGTGCACAGGGACAGCGTGTGGGTGTGCAAGGATTGCCCAGAGAAGCTGTGGCTGCCCCATCCCTGGAGGTGTTCAAGGGCAGGTTGGACGGGGCTTGGAGCAACCTGGTGTGGTGGGAGGTGTCCCTGCCCAGGGCAGGGGGTGGCACTGGGTGGTCTTTAAGGTCCCTTCCAACCCAAACCATTCTGTGATGCTGTGATTCTATAAGGATGTGTATGTATAGGGGCTGTGGCAGATGGCAATGCGTGTACCGGGGCAGTTCAGGTGTGTGCGTGGATGGGTCGGTACAAGCGGGTGCCTGTGGCGCTGCGTGCAGGTGCCGGGAGCGCCGGACAGGCTCAGTCTGTGGACCACAGACTCCCACTACACTACTGAAGTCACAACCCTCACGCTGCTGTCCCCAACGTCCTGCCAGAACACATCCAGGCTGTGCCTGCACCGGGGAGGGGGACATCAGTCGGTGCCCCACAATGAGCCCTGAACCCAGCCTGTGCCGGGAGGGGGGACACACGGACTCCTCTGGTGCAGACCCCAACCTCAACCCAGGCCAGCGCGGACCCCAAACCTAAACCTAAACTTAAATCTAAGCCTAAACCTAAGCCTGACCCTGCAGCCAGCCCTCTCCAGAGGGGACGGACCACCCATCCCGCGCTGATGCCAGCCCTAACCCTAATCCCGACCCAGACCCCGGGCGGTGGCGGGGGGCAGCGACCCCCGGCCGGGGCGGTGCGGGGGCAGCGGTGCGGAGCGGGGCGCGGCGCTGGCCGGGCTCCAGCGGCGGCGGGGCCGGGGCGGGCGGCGGGGCGGGCTGGGGGCGGGCGGTGCTCCGGCACCGCATATAAGGGAGGCGGCCACCGGCGGGGGCACCCGTGCTGGGGGCTGCCAACGCGGAGGTGACACCATGGTGCTGTCCGGCAGTGACAAGACCAACGTCAAGGGCGTCTTCGGCAAAATCGGCGGCCATGCCGAGGAGTATGGCGCCGAGACCCTGGAGAGGTACGTGTCCATCCCTGCCGTCATCCCTTCCCCTCTCTGTCCCCAACTCCCACCTGCCCCCATCCTCTCCCCATCCGCAGCTGTCCTGTGTGACCCTGTCTCATCCATCCCTGACCCTCTCTGTCCCCCAGGATGTTCGCCACCTACCCCCAGACCAAGACCTACTTCCCCCACTTCGATCTGCAGCATGGCTCCGCTCAGGTGAAGGCGCACGGCAAGAAGGTGGCGGCTGCCCTGGTCGAGGCTGCCAACCACATTGATGACATCGCGGGCGCCCTCTCCAAGCTCAGTGACCTCCACGCCCAAAAGCTCCGCGTGGACCCCGTCAACTTCAAAGTGAGCACCTGGGAAGGGGTGACCAGCCCGGCTCCCCTCCTGCACCCGCCTTGGCCACCCTCTTGCCTCACCCCTTTGCTCACCGTCTCCTTTTGCCTTTCAGCTGCTGGGCCAATGCTTCCTGGTGGTGGTGGCCATCCACCACCCCTCTGTCCTGACCCCGGAGGTCCACGCTTCCCTGGACAAGTTCCTGTGCGCCGTGGGCAACGTGCTGACTGCCAAGTACCGTTAAGACGGCACCATGGCTGGAGCTGGACCCAACCCATTGCCAGCCCTCTGACAGCGAGCAGCCAAATGATCTGAAATAAAATCTGTTGCATTTGTGCTCCAGCCCTGGCGTCCCGCTCTGGTTGCTGCCCGTGGGGAGGGAGCGGGAGGGATCTGCTCCGGGGGTCTGTACCGGTGGTCACTCCTGCCAGGTGGGCACATGGGGGAAATGGGATCTGGTTTTGCTGTCTCAGAGAGGGGGTTTAGGGGGTGGTGGTGCCCGGCGGGCAGACACTGCTTTTCGGGTGCAAGCAGAGCATTTTCAGGCACCGATGGAGGGGAAAGGCGCACGGAGAGCAGCCAGAGTCCGGCCCTTGGGAGCTCCCTGCAGCCCCAGCCTGTCCTGGCCTTCCCACCAGAGCACTACAACGGGGTCGTCTCTTGCCCCACCAGCCCCGTGCACCCCTTGCCCTCATTCAGGCCAAATCGTTGGAGATCATTGCCTCCTCGAAGTTCTTGCAGGAGACAGTGGGATACAGGGGCTCCCAGCGCCTGTCACCCTCTGCCTGGTGGCACAGGGAGGACACCCTGAAGACCTCTGAGAGCAAGGACATCTTTTCTCTGCATCCCCAGCACACAGAGCTGCGCGGCAGCAGAGGAATTCTTCTGTTTTCACCTAACGCCGCGTTGCTGCGGTGTCGCTTTGGAGGGGTCCTGGAGGAGAGAGCAGGCACGGGGGACTGCAAGGGGAGCAGACGGGGTTGAGTCCTAGACCCTGCTCCTTGGGTTCGGAGCTGCAGCAGGGTAGGGGGTATCAGGGCAGGAAAACGAGCACAGGCAGCGAAGCGGTGCTGGGTGCCGCAGGGCTGGCGTCTGCGCAGCCCACAGCCCTTATCACAGCCAGCAGTGGGGTGGCCGTGGTGGGTGGCTGATAAAGGCGAGCGTGGGCTCCTCTCCAGCTGTGGGTGTGGTGGAGGACGGGGCAGAAGATAGTCCCAGAGGGCTATGACCTGCCAGGTGCTGAGTAAGGCTGCCCAGTCCCTGCCAGGGCTGGGAGGTGCTCGGTGCCGGGGGAAGGTTCAAGAAAGCCCTGGGGTGGCTGGTGCAGCCACAGCAGGGACCCAAGCCGACATTGCCATGGGGCCCTTTGCTCCCTGGCACTTGCAAGGATGGATGCTTTCCCCAGCCCTGTGGCCTCCAGTCACCATCAGTGAATGCACCAGGGACAGGAAAGACCCCAAATGACTCTGGAGAGAGCGGGAGGCCCTCCAGCCCCCAGGGTTTCTCCTGCAAAGCACCACAGGCACTGTGGCCCCCCTATGCCCACCACACCTGGGCACGGCGAGGAGGGGAAGACAAAGCTGGTCAGGGCATCACTGACCAACCTGATCCATCTTTGCGTGGAGCAGGGTGTTGGAGCAGGTCTCACCTTTCCAGCCGACGTCACCCAGATGTACCTGGGGGCACAACTCTGCTCCGCGGAGAGGTCCTGCTTCCTGGGGAGCTCGGGGGGAGCAGGGACATGGTGGGGGGGTCAGGGCATGCAGGTGTGTAAAGTACTGGGAAGAGCCAGCACCAAATCTAGCACAGAGTTGGGATGCTCCAAACTTGGCCACAGGGGACCCTGGTGGGGTCCTTATGCACATGGGGTGTGCATGAGAGGCAAGGTGTAGTAAGAGCAATGCAGGGGATGGTGGAGGGGCAAGGGCAGTGGCAGTTGTCCCCACTGCCTCTGCCAGGCTTTCACGGCGTGCTGTGTCCTCAGGCAGGATGCTTTGTGTGGCCGTGGGCAGTGTCTTGGCTCTGCAGCGCTTCCCCAGGGCTCTGCCTGGCCAAAGAACCGCTGAGCTCCAAGGAGCCAGAGTGAGTTTTGTCCCAGCCATTTGTCCCTTCTGCCACAAGATGGGGACCTCAAGCCGTGGTGCTTTATCGGGGTCGGGCAGAGGGTGCAGAGGGCCAAGTGTTGGTCCTGTCTGCGGGGCTGAGCTGGAGCCTCCAGGCAGGCTGCCAGGACGGGCTTCCAGCCAGTCCCAGGTCCTGAGCATGCTGGGGACACTCGTGCCAGCATGGAGGGGTGAAGGAGCCCTCCCCAGCAGCCCATTTCCAGCACTGGGTGCCGCGGCAGCTGGGTACCCCATGCCTCCCTTCACCGGGCATCCCTTGGTGGCCACGGCTTCATGTGCCCCAGGACACAGCCTGCCTGAGGGGTCAGCCACACTGGCAGCAGCTTTCCACAACTTGGCCCTCCCTCAGCTGGTGTTCCTGCCCTCGGGACCCGCAGGCAGCGCAGCACCTGGAGCAGAGTAGGTCCAATATTTACCACATTGCTGGCCCGGGTTGGTTTGGCAGCTGGCGTTGCTGCAGCCCTGATGCTGATGAGAGAGATGGAGGCAACCTCTGCGTTGCCACAGCAGCAGCAGTCTGAAATGGCACCAGGTGACATGGAGGAGGTGGACTCTGGGGGCAAAACCCCCTGATCTAGGCCATGGCAGTGCTCAGAAGGCAGAGTCACAGTGGGCAGCTTCAGGGGAAGAAGGAAGATGAACATCTTCAGGTGAGACATAAGCCTGGTCTGATGTCTCTGCTATCTGGAGGCCTTTCTCGCCACTCATCAATATTTATTCTTGATGGACAAAGCATCTATGGTTCAACGATACCTACAGAACAACACAGAATTTTGTTCTATGGCAGTCACCACAGCAAGTGGTGTCTCAGAGCTCGTTTTTATTGAAATAGGAACTAAAATGACATCAGGAAAACAAGCTTGGTGGTCATGACTTACCTGATGACAACACTTTTACTGGTCTCTCGAGGGGTTGCAAACAGCTTTGTCCAGGTTGATCGGGTACTACTCTTATTAGTGCCTGATAAATAGTCATGGCCCTAGAGAGTGCGCCCTGGAAAGGGGCACAGAAGTACCTACTCCTGGGCTCCTGGAGGAAGTCAAGCATCCACGGGGAGTTTACCAGGAATTTCCCACTCAAAGTTCAGCAGAGAAGCAGTTGGAAGAAACAGAATTGAGTTCTTACTGGAAGCTGATCTTAGGACACTGGCTGAGAGATCCTCTTGCTGGAGAGAGGAAGGAAAATGTCGTGTGTGTTTTACAAACTCTTCTTCTGTTTATACATCCCATATGCCAATAGCATAACTCTTGATCGGTGCAACCTATAGGTCTTTTGTTGAAAAGCTCCTGCGTAAGCAGTTTGTTCGCCATCTATTCGGACAGTTACTTCTTCCTAAATGTTTGTTTAGGTAATTTTGAATTTTAACCCTGTGCTTTGGGGTGCCCACAGCCCCTCCAGCTCAGGAACATCTGAGAATTTAATCAGCGCATTCTCCTTTACAACACATAAGTTATTGATGAAAGAACAGTGAATAATGATGTTGAACCAAGGACTGGAATCTGTCACAGAAGGAAAACAGACTCATCTGAAATGATTCATTCTTGGCAATGGCTGTGGTTATTACTCATCTCTTTCTTCGATTAAATGTCCCACTGTTTTTTTGTGATTTGAAGTTGACTGGTTTATAGTTTCCTCCTTTTACCCTGCTAACGGTAAGAGACCCTCTTGTCTAGTTTCTGTCACCCCATCATCCTCCGCCTCTTCCCAAAGATACTGGCTCTTTGGAGATGCCTTCAATCAGTTGCTGAGCTAAAGGGGATTTTTTTTTCCAGGCAAGCAGTCTGAAAATACTGGAATGATTTAATCCACACTTTTTAGGATCTGTCCCCCCCCCCCCGCCCACCTTCTCCACTGGCTGTTTTGCCAGTGGGAAAAGGAAAAGTGGTCATAGAAGACAGGAAATAGATTCAGCCTTCACTAAAATGCCAATTTTGATGAAGGACTTCCAATATTTTCTCTCCTTCCTTTCCTAAAAGCAGAGACTGCTCCCAGTGGAGCAGCGATATCGAGCACAGCTGTACAAGCCCCTCCAGACAGGACGGGGTTGATAAAAACAAGTATTCGCAGAACTTTAAACATTGTCTGCTCTCCTTTGCCATCACAAGAAGTTCAACACCGCGAGTGATATCTTAGAAAACCTTTTTGCTGATCCCCCTCAGAGCTGGGTTCTCCTCCTGTGAGCTCCCGGGACCCAAAAGGCATTAAGCATCACGCATGCCCCATCCCTGGAGATGTTCACAACAGAATCCAGGTCTTGGATTTTATATCTGGGAGGAGAAGGAGCAGATCTGCGGTAACACAACGTTGGCCACTGATGCCTTCCCAGTGCCGTCACTGCTGTTTTGGAGCCATTCATCAACTAAATGGCAGAAATTCTCCACACCTACTTCACATTGGGTTTCCTCCTACTTTTTGTGGCCTGATGAGGCTCTGAGCAACCTGATCTAGTTGAAGATGTCCCTGCTTACTGCAGGGTTGGACTACATGGCCTTTAGAGGTCCCTTCCAACCCAACACATTCTATGATTCTATGATTCTTCTTTCCCAGTGCTGTTTTTGGAACAGGAGATGCCACCTGGGGAGAGCACATGAGCCCAGCCACTTGTGACAGTGCTCCGCCGGCACCCACAGCAGCAGTAATCGCCCTTTCAGAGGGTACATTCCTGCCTGTTGCCTGCAGCGTCTGTCTGTTGACCTGCTGCTCACGAATTTGCTATACCTTTTATAAACCTGCTGATCCTGTTTGTTTCCACAGCCTCCTGTGGCAGCAAGTTCCAGCAGTTCATTCTCCCCCCCCCACCGTAAAAAGTCCCTTTTATCCATTTTAAACCGATCTACTAGACTCATCAGTGGCCTCTTAGTGCAGAATCTGATGAGCACCAGATCCACATTCACTTTATGATTTTGTAAAGGTGGTCCTTTCTGCTCCCCCCTTTCCAGGGAAAAATCCCAGCCCACCCAGGACCTCCTGGTACCGCAGCTGCCCCATCCCCTTGATCATCTCAGTTGCTCTGCTCAGGGATCTAAGGCCACTCTGTCCTTAGATCCAGAGGCCAGAACCGCACCAAGCTGTTACACAGCAGGCAAAAGATGTCCTCTCCCCCTTTTTTGAGAACCATTCCTGATGATATCACCACAATTTGCTGGCTTCTCGGCCCACTTCTACACAGCAAGGCTACAATTTTGGTGAACTGGAATGAGGACTCCAGTGTCTTTTTCCTGAGCTGTAACAGCCAGTTCGAGTTCAGCCTCCTCTGTTTTAGATCCTGTTTCCCTGTCTGTGTCACCTTGCCTTCATCTACGCTGAAACGATCGACCTCCTGTTTTTCTATTTATGACTCACACTGGAAGCTGCACATAGCGCAGCTCCATGGACCACATCAAATAGCCTTTCACCCGCCTCTTGCAGTGATGGAGCATCATCTGATGTTTCTATCCGAACCTAAAGCGTGCAACTTTAAGTGCAGATTTTCCAGGGACACAGTTCTTCATTATACCCTTCCTTTCCAGATCCCCTGTCACAGTGACTTCAATTGGCAAGGAGCTGCTGGGGAGACACAACTCAACCGGGATCTAGCTGGGGATGGTTAAAATATAGATTTTTTTACTCCTTGTACCAGAACCAGACAAACAGAGGGGATCAGGCTGTGCCAGCTCTGCGCTCTCCGGAGACCTTTGCACGTGGCCAAGAGGATCCCAGCTATGGATTTATGGAAAGCAATACAGCAAAATGTGCATTGCAGCTGCTCGGCCAGAAAGCTTTTATACCTCCTTCAGTGGTTGAGCAGCTGAGTGCCATTATTAATAGTAGAAGTATATTTATCAAAATTCATGGGTCAGCATTGTTAAAGCTCCACAGATTCGATTTGGACAGGTCATCGTTATTTATTTTTCCAGATTGTAGCTTCAAACAGGGATATTTTCTGTATTTCTCCCCAGCCTGGTTGAGACTGTAGGGAATGTGCTCTCCAGAGCAGAGTCTCCCACCTGTGTCTGAACTCCTGAGGAGGGGCTGAGCTTGAGGACCAAAGAGCAAGAAGCAGATGTGGTGACCATTACACGGCACCTGCACTATATTCCGTGCCACTAAGCCAGACAGAAGCCTTGGCCCCTGGCACTTCCATGCTCCCTTAGATTTCGGCACAGACAGAAGCTCGCCAGTGGTTTTGCAGCTTTCTAAACACTGCAATTTTTGTTGCCACCACAAGAGGAGGCAGATACCACCGCAGCTGGATCTTCTGCCTGGCTGCAGGTCACAGTGAGCCATGGGTGGCTGCATGCATCCACCTGTGGCACTGCCTGTGGAACTGGAGGAAGCTTCAGCTTCATCTCCAGCTCCAGCTCCAGCTTCATCTCCAGCTCCAGCTCTGGAGCAAAAGGGAGAGAGGGTGTTTCACCCTCCCTGGTTCAAACTCACCCCTTCTTCTGAGATCGCATGGCCACTTATCAAAGGGGAAGGGAACGACCCACAGAGCCGCTAAGCTGATGACAACATTTTAATGTCCTCATGTGTCTGGAGCAGCTGTCAGTCTGGAGGTGACTTCTCCTACAGCATCCACCACTCCAAACACTTCCCTTGAACACTGGAATGCTTTCCTTGGGGAACAGGAGCAAGTGCAGCGTTGTTGATCGGATTCTACATCACATTAGGTGAGTTTGAATTGTGCTCAGATCTCTCAGATCTTTGACTTTGAATCTCATTTTTCTTCCTTTAAGAGGAAAATAACTATAAGTAGAGGCAGCGTTGCGGAGAAGTCACTCATAAGGATTGATTGATGATGAGCCAATACCTTTAAAGTGGAGTGGAAGGCTGAATGAATATAGGATGAGAAGAGAAGCGTTGGTTTGTTATTCTTTCAGAACAACTTTTGAGCAACAGCAAAATCAACTGGGAGAACTCAAAGCTAATGTGGAAGGCACTTGCCATTGCCTAGAGGAAACGTTGTAAAATTACTTTATATCCCAAAGGAGTGGGAAAAACAAGACGTAAAGAGTATAAAACCTAACTGAAGTGTGATTGCCTAATATCATAAGGATATAAGGAATAACAAGGAGGTTATGAAAAATGGTGAGGAGAACTAGCCATTAAAGAAGGCTTTGATTGATGCTCGCAATATGCTTGATGATGCTCGCAATATGCGTGATGATGCTTGCAAGAACAGATAAACCCATCAAGTTGTGGGTCAGAATCTCTGAGCTTTGTTGTAAGTCATGAGCTGGTGGGGCTGGGAGCACGGAATTTTGCCTGGAGAAAATATGGATTGGTGAAAGAACTGTAAGACAGAGCTCAAGAAAACAGGGCGATGATAACAGGAGTGTTGAAAGGGAATTATTGGGCTGGAGGGAAATTATTGGTAGAATCTGACCTTGGACCTGGCCTTGGAATTGTTATTAATGGCCAAAACATTGGGTACTGTCACTATAGAGGAGGACCGGGATATTACAGGATCCCTGCATGGCCTCAAAGATCAACACAGGAGAAAGGGGATGATATCCTCATGCCTGGCAAAAAGACCTGGAGGAAGCTGCTGCTGTTGTTAGGCAGGGCACATTCCAGAAGGAGAGCTCTGAACATCCATGGATAGCAGACAAATGGCAGTGAACAAATCTAGGCCGGGATTTAGAACAGTCCCTTCCCATCCTATGCTTTATGTGCTCAAGCTTCTGGGCTGACTTCAAGGAAGTCTTCTCATAAATTACATGAGGGCATTGCTAGCTATTGATTGCACAAGCTGCTCTGACGGGGCTTTCACTGATGTCAGAGCCCCTAGAAAATGACTGGCTCTTCCCTAGGGAATTTCCTTCCCATACCTAGAAAAGTCACCACAAGTATATCAGGCCCATGAGAGCAAGAAGCAAAGATTTTGAGCTCCTGAAGTAAAAAGTCCATCTCCAGGGAGTTTGTGGTTGACTGAAAGCAGGTCTGAAGTCCTCAACCAAGCTGACCCATAAGCAAGGGGAGGGAATTTTGCCCAAGCAAGGACTCTAAGACTGTGTCCGGACTGCATTGCTCTCTTGGAGAACACAAACACATCAGAAGGTGTCCCAAAAAAAATGCATGTAAGAGGGAAGACTCTGTTGGAAACAACCAGAAAATCAGAGAAGGAGTTGACCATTCCTATGGAAGCCACATCTCCGGTGAGTCCTGTGAACGTGGCAGATACGTAACAGCTGAGAAGGCAACTGGACTTTGTAGGGACGAGTATAAAAAACCCCTGCAGATCAAAGGGTTGAGCCTCCCCAACAATTTCAGCACAGCACGGTGGGCAGCTACTGTCTGTTTACAACCGAGGCGCGTTAATGTTTGAGATTTCGGGTTGAACTGATCTCAAATTCCCATCTCATGTTCTCTTTGTGTCACAGAGAAGCAAACCCACAAAGCTACTGTTTCCTGTGGCAGCACCCTGGTTCCACCCCACCCTCCCCCTTTTCCCCAGGGCACTCTCCCACGGGTCCAGGATGCTCCTGGGCTTTTGAGACACCCCCCCCAGTCACTCTCCTGGGGCTCTCAGGGACCTCCTGGGACATCACGGTGCTGGAGGACCCCAGGACCAGCTGATATCTCTGGGTCATTGGGCTCCAGGGTGGGTGCTTGGGGTGGTGATAGGGCTCCAGGACCCCTCCAGAATCACGGGGGTCCCCAGGACCAGCTGATGTTCCTCGGTCACCGAGCTCCCCAGGGTTACTGGGGTGTTGGGGTGCTGATAGGGCTCCAGGACCTCCCCAGCACCACGGGGTACCCAGGACAGGAGGAGTTCCCATGCGGGTGCCGGGTCTCCCCCAGGACCTGGGCACCCCACAAGCCCCAGCCCCGATCCCCCCAAGGCTCCCCCCGGCCTGCGGGCAGCCCCAGCTCCCCGCTTCACCCCGGGGGTGCCCCGGGCCCGTACGCCCCCACGCCGGCGGCGGGCCCGTCACCGCGGCCGCCCGGCGGGGGCGGGTGTTCCGGGGGGGCGGGTGTTCCGGGGGGGCGGGCCGGGGCGGGGCGGGCCGGCGGAAGCGGGCGGCGGCGGCGATGGCGCTGCGGGGCGGGCGGCGGGCGGCGATGCCGGGGTAGCGGCGGGCGGCCATGGCGCGGGGAGCCGGCCCGCTGCGGCTGCTCCTGCTGCTCCTGCTGCAGCTCCTGGCGCTCCCCGCCGGCCGCGGCAACCGCACCGGGCCCGGTGAGTGCCGCACGGGATGGGGGGGCTCGGGGGCAGTTGGGGATGCTCCGCGGCGGTGCCCGGGGGCAGCTTGGGGGTGCCCGGGGGCAGTTTGGCAATGCCCGGGGTCAGTTTTGGGGGTGCCCGGCAGCAGTTAGGTGATGCCCGGGATGCCCGAGGGCAGTTTGGGGATCCCCAGCGGCAGTTTGCGGGTACCCCGGGAGCAGTTTGGGGGTCTCCGGCTGCAGTTCGGGGGTCCCCGGCTGCAGTTTGGCAATGCCCGGGGGCAGTTTGGGGGTGCACGGCAGCAGTTAGGTGATGTCCGGGGTGTCCGGGGGCAGTTTGAGCGTCTCCAGCTGCAGTTTGGGGGTGCCCGGGGGCAGTTTGGCAATGCCCAAGGGCAGTTTAGGCGTCTCCGGCAGCAGTTACATGGTGCTCAGGGTCCCCGGCTGCAGTTTGGGGGTGCCCGGGGGCAGTTTGGCAGTGCCCAAGGGCAGTTTAGGCGTCCCCGGCAGCAGTTACCTGGTGCTCAGGGTCCCCGGCTGCAGTTTGGGGGTGCCGGGGGGCAGTTTGGGGGTCTCCAGCTGCAATTTCATGGTGCCCGGCGGCAGTTTGGCAATGCTCGGGGCAGTTGGGGGTGCTCCGCGGGGGTGCCTGGGGGCAGTTTGGGAGTGCCTAGAGGGCTCAGGGGGCAGTTTGGGGGTGCCCAGCAGCAGTTTGGTGATGCCCGGGGGCAGTTTGGGGGTGTCTGGCAGTGGTTTGTCAATGCTCGGGGGACAGTTTAGTGATGGTCAGGAGCAGTTTGGTGATGCTTGGGGGGCTCAGGGGCGGTTTGGGGGTGTCCAGTGGCAGTTTGGGGGTCCCCAGCTGCAGTTTGTCAATGCCCGGGGGCAGTTTGACGGTGCCCAGGGTGCCCAGCGGCAGTTTGGCGATGCTCGGGGGGCAGTTTAGCAATGCTTGGGGGCAGTTTGGCAATGCCTGGGGGGCTCAAAGGCAGTTTGGCAATGCCTGGTGGCAGTTTGACGATGCCCAGGGTCAGTTTGAGGGTGTCCAACGGCAGTTTGGCTATGCACGGGGGGCTCGGAAGGCAGTTTAGTGATGCTTGGGGGCAGTTTGGCGATGCTTGCGGGGCTCGCGGGCAGTTTGGCAATGCTTGGGAGGCTCGGGGGCAGTTGGGGATGCTCTGCGGGTGTGCCTGGTGGCAGTTTGGGGGTGCCTGGTGGCAGTTTGGCGATGCTCGGGGGCAGTTTGGCAATGCTCAGGGTGCCCAAGTGGCAGTTTGGGGGTGCCTGGCGGCCGTTGGGTGATGCTCAGGGGAGACCAGGGCTGCAACAGAAGGGTGAGCCAGAGCTGGGGGGCTTCGCTGCCTGCCCCAGGAGACGGTGGGATCCCGGGGGGCAGAGGTGCCGGTGGGAAACCAACCCGGTTATGTTAAACGAGTGGGGGCTTGTTTGCTGCACAACCCCTGGAGCTGGTCTGAGTCCCGCAGCTCCTGCCAGGGATGGCTTTGAGGTGGCTTTGTGATTTCCCGAGTGGTTTGGGGGCCCTGTGGACCATCTCCAGTGGAGCAGCGCTGGTGTCAGGCACTGCAGAGCAGTGAGAGGTCAGGCCCAGACCCAGAGGGGTTTCTGCTGGATTTGTGGTGGTGGTTGTTTTGGTTTTGCTTTGTTTTCAGGTTACTTTCCTTCCAGTGCACTGAGGCAGCTGGGCAGGAGCAGGGGTTTCAGCAGAGCAGGGGCACTTTTCGTGGTGGTATTGGGGGTCTGGGGTCCCCGGGGACTGTGCCTCCCCCTCCGGAGGGTCACCCAGCAAGTGTGGTGGTGGGAAGGGCTGGGGAGGTGACATTATTTGCCTCCTTCACCCCGTCACAGAGGTAGGCTCGTCCTGGCGGTGGCTATCCGCTGTTGATGGTGGTTATCACTTCCTCATAGTCTGCAATGTGTGGAGGCTGCTCGGGGGGAGCCGGAGGGGGGAGATGGCCTTTTACCCCAGGCCCACCCTCCTCTGGCATCCTGCTGGGGGGGTTCCCAGCCCTGGAGAGCTGCCCTGCGCTGGAGGTGTGGTGGTTGGGTTCTCTCTGCGCTGGCCCACCAGCTGGGGGAATGCCTCTATAGGGTTAGGTCTGGGAGCTGGTGAGGATCAGCATCTCCCCAGAGGAGCAAGGAGTCCGCTTTCTGGAACATCTAAAGATGGATTTTTGACCCGGGCTAAAGGAATAGGGTTTCTGATACGTTATAAATGGCCAAACATCCTTCCACATCATCTTTAGAGTCAGGCTGATCCACTGTCCATATAGCTTTACGCAACATCTGCTTTGAAATGAGGGCTTCATCCTTTTGATGGGAAGCCCTGAAACCAGCAGTCAAGTTATCATTTCCTAAAACTACCATGAGATCATCTTTGGATAAACACATCCGAGCTCTTGCAGGTGGCTCTTTATTCTGAAATTCAAATAACCCGTCTCCTCTCTGCATCTGTGATTCTACCGCGTTTTGTTCCTTGTCTTAAAAAAAAACACTTGGTTTTTTTTCCGTAAAATGTTTGAAATCCACTTAGGTGAAATCTGTATGGGAGAGGATGGAAACAACATCCGTGTGACAGCTCCCTTGCTCAGTTTAGAGGGTGGTTTGACATCACGGGAGAGCCGAGGGGACTTCCCAGGTGTTGCCGTGCTGGTGCGGAGCATACTGGATGGACGGGGACAGCCACGCAGAGAGCGCAGCAAATACTCGAGCACTCTCTCTCGATGCAAATGGGCTGCTGGAGCACACGCCTCGCCTGCGGTGACCTGTCTTTCTGGCTTTTCTCTGTTGATATTCAGTTTATCTGCTCGTGATATTTCCTTGTCAGCCCTGGGAGCCAGCCTGCCCGTTCCCTGGGTGCAGCGTGGCCAGCTGGCGCCTCAAGAAGCTGTTTGTCAGCGGACTTTGCCTGCACCGGTGTCTTGTTGGTACAGCCACAGCTGGTGCTAAGCTGGTGGCAGGTCAGCCTGCCTGCCCTCGACTTGTTACTGCGCTTCAGCTCGCTCCAGGTCATTGACCGGTCCTTAATAAAGAGCACTGCTGGTTGCTTGAGTCTTTAATTTTGCAGCCTGCCTGCCCTCTCCTCCCCCAAAACCACACAAATCGTGCTTCAGCTTCGTGAGAACGTGCTGGAAGGGTGGTGACCGTGGCTGTTGGCCATGCGGAGCCTGACAGATGGTGGGGTTGCAGCAGCTTATGTCAAGGCAGAAGGGCTTTTCCCCATGCAGGTTGTCTGAGGGGACCTGTTGCCTTGAGCAGGACCAACTCTAATCATATTTTATGTCCGTGTCTGCCTTTGTCCTGAGCCCAATCATAGAATGGTTTGTGTTGGAAGGGACCTTAAAGACCATTCAATGCCACCCCCTGCCCTGGGCAGGGACACCTCCCACCACACCAGGTTGCTCCAAGCCCCGTCCAACCTGCCCTTGAACACCTCCAGGGATGGGGCAGCCACAGCTTCTCTGGGCAACCTGGGACAGGGGCTCACTGCCCTCACAGCCAAGAATTTCTTCCACGTATCTCACCTAAATCTCCCCTCTTCCAGTCTGAAGCCATTACCCCTTGTCCTATCACTACATGCCCTTGTAAAAAGTCCCTACCCAGCTTTCTTGTAGCCCCTTTTGGGTACTGGAAGGCCATGGACTTCCAGAAATAGACACACTGTGTGCATGCGGAGTCAGCTGGGGATATAGGCCCTGCCGATTAAAGATTGCTCCCTTCTGTAGCTCCTGTGTGTGAAACGTAACTGGGCTCACAGGGGCTCGCAGCCAGCTCTTGTCTGTGGTAGCCCACGCGCTGCGCTGGTGTGGCAGCCGGGGAGCCTTTGCTTGAAAAGCCCCTTTTGTGGTCTCTGCTCCTTGCTGGCCCAGAGAGCAGCATAGCCCCGGCGTGGGGACTGCAGCGGTATGGCTCTGCCTGGGTTCTGGGGACCTCTGGCTGTCCTGCTCCATGCCCTCCTGGCCGCGTGCACTGGGGTGCTGCTCCCTCGGCCGGACCCCGTGGGCATGCGGCTGGGGCAGCCCTCGCGGCGAAGCCAGGCGGCCACGCTCTTCCTCCTCGAGCGAGTCCCCCGGTTGGCCTGCACAGCCGGTATTTCTCGCTTTCCTGTTTCCTCCTTTCCCTGTTGGGTTTGCAGGGTGCCCGGAGGCTTTGGCTTGGTAATTTGCCAGGGAATTAAAGCCATGATTAACCTTCCTGTCTCTTTACAGCGCCGTGGGTGCAGGCCTGTGTGTGTCCCGCTTTGGGGCACGGATCGTAGTTTCTGCTAGGATTAGGTTCCTCTTGGCACGAAGTACATCCATCCCAAGGCTCTGGTCCTGCCCCAGGACTGTTTTCCTCTTTCTTTGGCAACTTTCTTAAGCTCAGTTGGGTCCTCTGTGTTTCCACACCACACGCCCCTGCCCAGCGTTGGAAGAAGGCGAGTTAAACCGCGCTTGCTGCTTTATTCTCTGATGGAAATGAGGAATCTCTGTCCAAAAGGCGCCATGGTTTCTCCCCACTCCAGGGAATCCCAGAGTAGAAGGAAGCAGAGATGTGAAGACCCCTTCTTCTACCCCTTGCTGAGTATTATGAACTTGTTTTCGGGTGGGCAGCATGACCTTGGCTCTGCTGTCTCCGTGCAGTTTCGTCCCATTCCCAACCCTGGCGTGACATTTCTTTTCCAGCCCCAAGTTGCAGTCTGGCTGGTTTCTTACTGACAAAACATTAATACATGATTTTACAGGTGAAATCGTCAGCAGGCTGGGGAGGGGGTCTGTAGGCGTAGCTGGGCAGAGGGATGGATGGAAGGTCTAGCTAGTCCTGATGGCACTTTGACTGAATAGCCATTGTCCTCTTGCACCACCTTTCAGCCTACCCTAGGGCTGTTCTCGCTATCCCAGTAGTCTTTCTTCCAGGCAGGAAAATCATTAGACCTTGGAAGGTACATCTGAAAGCAGAGTTAGGTTTGCAGCACACGGTCCAGAAAGCAAACAGCACCCTGGGCTGCATCCCCAGCAGCGTGGGCAGCAGGGCGAGGGGGGGGATTCTGCCCCTCTGCTCCGCTCTGTGAGACCCCCCTGCAGTGCTGCCTCCAGCCCTGGGGCACCAACAGCAGAAGGACACGGAGCTGTTGGAGCGGGGCCAGAGGAGGCCCCGGAGATGCTGGGAGGGCTGGAGCCCCTCTGCTGTGAGGACAGGCTGAGAGAGCTGGGGGGGTTCAGCCTGGAGAAGAGAAGGCTCCGGGGAGACCTTGGAGCCCCTTCCAGTCCCTAAAGGGGCTCCAGGAAAGCTGGGGAGGGACTGTGGAGCAGGGAGGGGAGCCATGGGACGAGGGGGAATGGTTTTAAAGTGGAAGAGGGGAGAGTTAGATTAGGTATTTGGAAGAAATTGTTTGCTGTGAGTGTGCTGAGCCCCTGGCCCAGGTTGCCCAGAGAAGCTGTGGCTGCCCCATCCCTGGAGGTGTTCAAGGGCAGGTTGGAGGGGGCTTGGAGCAACCTGGTCTGGTGGGAGGTGTCCCATGAGATAGTCTTTAAGGTCCCTTCCAACCCAAACCATCCTACTATTCTATGATTTTCATCGTGTTGTGTATCACAGGAAGTAGTGTGTTGTGCAGTACGTGTGTCCTGAGCTGGGTAAGACCGATAAATCAGCCCATGTGCCTCAGCAGAGACAGACAAGGGCACAGCTCTTGCCTGGTGGCACCGTAAACGCTGCTGGGAGCCCAGAGCAACCCCTGCGCTACCTGCTGCCATCTGCTCTGCACTGTTTGCCCCGGGGTTTGCTGCTGCCTGCTCCATCGCCTTTCTTGTGCCGTCAACTTTTCCTCCTGACCTTTCCTCCTCCTCCTCCTCGTGTCCTCTGGTGATCTGTCGTCTCAGAGCACATCTTGCAGAGCGTGGTTAAGGCATCTTTTAGTGCTCTGTGGCTTCAGGTGAGGGGTTTGTAGCAGGCTGCGGGCAGTTCTGCTGGAGGAACAACATGGACCACCACTTTTCTAACAGGACTGGGATGAGAAGTCAGGGACACACAGGCTCCTCCCAACAACCTTAGAACTGCTGTGAGCTTCTGTGGATGTAGCCCTGCAGCCTGCCCCCAGCAGCCCCCCCCAGCAACCGCTGTGCCCTCTGCCTTTCAGACTCCCTCTATGTCTCCGAGTACTTCTCCCAGAGCGCACAGAAGCTCTCCTTCTACAGCTGGTATGGGAACGCCAAGCTCTTCCACTTCCGTGTGCCAGAAGACACTGTGCTGCTTCGCTGGCTCCTGCAAGCGTCCCGGGGGAAAGGACCTGAGTGCACCAACATGGAGATCACAGTGTACGTATGTCCCTGTGTCCGTGCTTGCCCACGTGGGCTTCCTGTCCTTCTGTCCGTGTTGCTCATGGCCGGGGTGGGTTGTTTGTAGGAGGCTGGGCATCTGTTCCCAGTTGCAGCAGCCATAGTTTCTTATTAGCCCTAAATCTGTGTTTAAACCAGTAGGAGCATTTTGTGTCCACATTACCAGTGGATCTGGGGCTGTCTAGCAGACGTGGTGTCTAAGAGACACCTTAGAAACACTGGAGAGAGCTTCACAGTGAGACTGGTGTTGCTGCTCATGAGCAAAGGTGTCCTGGACCTTTCTGTGGCTGGCAGGCTCCTGCGCGTGGTACCAAAGGATGGGGCAGGACTACAAGGGGCTTGAGAGGACCCAAACCAATTGGAGAGAGACAAATTCCTCAGTGCAGAGGAAATGAAGAGACTGGGGAAACACTTTGTGAAGGGTGTGGGCCTTGTGCGGAGCACAGATAGCAGAGGAATGCAGACGCAGAAGCCTGAGAAGATGGCAAACTCAATGCAGTGAAAGAAATGCTGCTTGAAACAGTACTGGAGTTCTTGAAGGATTTGAGGTTAAAAACTTGCAAGACTTTGAGCTGTATCTTGGGGAGGGTCCAAGTTTCCTGGCCAAGTTGTGCCCATGGAGACACATGGGTCTCTGGCATCCACTCCATGGAGGTCTCGGGAGAGGCTTGCGCTTCCCTGGCTTGTCCTGGGCGCAGACCGGTGCTTTGAGTTGCTCCTGAGCAGCCTGG